>NC_135980.1:31166290-31502753 GCF_053455715.1 Rhinoraja longicauda | reverse complement strand
AGAGACAGGCCGCGAAGTGGGCGTCCCAAGAAGACGACACCCGAAGAAGACCGTTTCCTCACCCTGTCAGCACTTAGGAACCGTAGGCTGTCTTCTACAGATTTGCAGTCAAGGTTTGCAGGACGATATGGCCGACGGCTCTCTGCCCAGACAATTCGGAACAGACTGCACGCAGCCGATCTCCGGTCTCATAGGGCTGCCAGGAGGCCTGCCATGACTGCCCTTCACCGTCAGGCCCGTTTGCGCTGGTGTCGGCAACACGTGCACTGGAACCTGAACATGTGGAGGAACGTTATGTTCAGCGATGAGTCCAGATTCTGCCTACGGCAGTTGGATCATAGGGTCAAAGTGTGGGGAAGACACGGAGAACGCTATGCTGATTGCTGCACCGAGAGAGTAACATCTTTTGGTGGAGACAGTGTGATGGTGTGGGGCGGCATCTCCCTCACTGGAAAAACGAGGCTTGTCATCATTGGAGGCAATCTCAATGCAGAGAGATATCGAGATGAGATTCTGCAAACAGTGGCAATCCCATATCTCCACAGTCTGGGACCGAACTCTATCCTCCAAGATGACAATGCTCGCCCCCACAGAGCAGGGTTTCTCAGAGACTACCTCCAGAATTTGGGAGTGGAGAGGATGGAATGGCCTGCCAGCAGTCCTGACCTCAACCCCATTGAACACTTGTGGGATCAGCTTGGGCGTGCTGTTCGTGCCATAGTGACCAACACAACCACGTTGGCTGACTTGCGACAAATGCTGGTTGAAGAATGGGATGCCATCCCACAACAGTGTGTGACCAGGCTGGTGACCAGCATGAGGAGGAGGTGCTAGGCTGTTGTGGCTGTGTATGGTTCTTCCACACGCTACTGAGGCTCCTGTTTATTAAATGAATAAATTGTTAAATTGCCAATATGTCTTGTTTCTTCAGACTTCAATCATCCAATCCACCAAACAACACCGAACAAGAGTCAATGGCAGAATAAGCTGTTTGGCATTGGCAGAGAAGATTTGGCAGATTTTTCATGGGCGCAACCCACATACTCAGCTCTGCTGCTCATCCCACAAATGCATGTTCCTTACAAATGTGGCACCATTTAAAAGGGAAATAAATAGGCTTTCCAACGGTATAAGATTTATTGCCAAGAAGCATTGTTACAACAAAGAAATAATCTACCAAACACAAATTTCCTTACTTTTTGTGCTATGTTTATATATAGGCAATGGCTCCAGAAGAAAAGGAAAGATGGAGGCAAGAAGAATTGTATAGACAGTAGATCCCAATCTGAATACTTGCTGGATGATTAGTGTGGAGAATGCTGCAGATTACGCTGTGGGATATTTAACAGCAAAGTAACAGGTAGTGGATGAACAAGTCCCCATTCCTTCTCCAGGAACAGTGTCAACCAATGAAAACCAGAACCATTCTGGTCACTGTATTAAATGCCAGATGTCTGAAACATTGTTATTGCCCTCGATGGCCACACAGATGAGAATGTAGCCATTGATTGGAGCTGTGCGTGGTACATCACTCCAGGCTCCAGCACAAGTGAGAATGATTAAACTTCATTGAAAAAGGTTCACTTATGGCCTTTGATAAAGAGGGGCCATTAGGCAGGGTGCATTGCAATGACTGCGCCTTCAGAGTTGGGTAATTTTGTAAATTCATCAGCCTTTCCTGAACAGTTAATAAAGAATTAGAGGTGAAATAGTGAGACAAGATACAATCCCACATTATTGTCGAACCATCCCAAGTCTCCTCCAGCCCAGCCACAATATTGAACAGTCTGATTCAACACTGATGGACGTACCTTTAGGAAGGAGATGAGGAGGAATTTCTTCAGCCAGAGCGTGGTAAATCTGTGGAATTCATTGTCACAGATGGCTGTGGTGGCCAAGTCAATTGGTATTTTTTTTAAGCGGAGATTATCAGATTCTTGATTAGTACGGGTGTCAGGGGTTATGGGGAGAAGGCAAGAGAATGGGGTTGAGAGGCAAAGATAGATCAGCCTTGATTGAATGGCGGAACAGACTTGATGAGCCGAGTGGCCTAATTCTGCTCCTAAGTCTTATGGTGGGTTTATGGAAAGTATATGGAAACTACTGAGACAGTAGTTGAGACAAATACTATCATAATATTTATTAGACATTTGGACAGGAAGGGTTTAGAGGGATATGGGCCAAACAGGGGCAGGTGAGATTAGTGTAGATGGGGTATCTTTGGGCAAGTTGGGCCGAAGGGCCTGTTTCCATGTTGTACGACTCCAATAGCAATGTCCATTTTCTCGAGCCTTATCTTAAATTATATCAATATGACCGAGGAGAGCAGTGGAGGCCAATGGAGGCCAATTCTCTGAATACATTCAAGAGAGAGCTAGATAGAGCTCTTAAGGATAGCAGAGTCAGGGGGTATGGGGAGAAGGCAGGAACGGGGTACTGATTGAGAATGATCAGCCATGATCACATTGAATGGCCTCCTCCTGCACCTATTGTCTATTGACTATGTTTACATACTCTATTATGCAGCAGCAAGTAAGAATTTCACTGTTCAGTCTGGGACATATGACAATAAAACACTCTTGACAAGAGGAACTGTCTGTAACATTTAACAGTAACATAACTGTTTGCTGCACCATTGATAGTAAGAATGTTTTCCCAATGGATTGTGTATCCATTCCACCCCACTCCCAGGTAAGCAACAGTCACCAGGAACCATCAACATTGCTGGAATGTAAAATACACCAGATTAGTTCTACGACTACCTTCATATTAATGCCTAGTTTACCAAACACATCCAGCACGTTCCAACGTCTCTGAGCTCCATACAAAACAAAATTCTACAGATGCTGGGAATCTGCAATTAGAGCAATTAAACAAAATTAATCTGCAATTAATTATTTCATCAGTAATGAATCTGCAATTAAATCTACATTTTTGGGTGGCACGGTGGCGCAGCGGTAGAGTTGCTGCCTTACAGCGCTTACAGTGCCAGAGACCCGGGTTCGATCCTGACTACGGGCGCTGTCTGTGCGGAGTTTGTACGTTCTCCCCGTGACCGCGTGGGTTTTCTCCAGGATCTTCGGTTTCTTCCAACACTCCAAAGACGCGCAGATTTGTAGGTTAATTGGTTTGGTACAAGTGTAAATTCTCCCTAGTGTGCGTAGGATAGTGTTAGTGTGCGGGGATCGCTGGTCGTGTGCACTCGGTGGACCGAAGGACCTGTTTCCACGCTGCATCTCTAAACAAAACTATAAAAAACAGAAAATGCTGGAAGTTCTCAGCAGGTCAGGCAGCATCTGTGGAGAAGCAATCGTGTTAATGTTTCCGGTCGATGACCTCCTGTCCGTACCAGAAAAACGAGCATACGAGCTCTATGTTGCAGAGAAGGGGAGGTAGTCATAGAATAAAGGGAAGATCAGTGAAGGGTTAATCTAGATCATGCAGGAGGTGGTTCGGTCTGAGAGGGGTGGGGGCTGTTTGGTCACAGCTGGTCTGTGTGAGTCAGGTGGAAACAGAGTTTAGTTTAGTTGGTTAGTTTGGTTCGGTTTAGTTTAGTTTAGATCTAGTCTAGTTTAAACATAGACATAGAAAACATAGAAAATAGGTACAAGAGGAGGCCATTTGGCCCTTCGAGCCAGTACTGCCATTCATTGTGATCATGGCTGATCGTCCACAATCAGTAACCTGTGCCTGCCTTCTCCCCATATCCCTTGATTCCACTAGCCCCATGAGCTCTATCTAACTCTCTTTGAAATTCATCCAGTGAATTGGCCCCCACTGCCCTCTCTGGCAGATAATTCCACAAATTCACAACTCTCTGGATGAAAAAGTTTCTTCTCACCTCAGTTTTAAATGGTCCCCCCTTTATTTAGTTTGTTATTACCATGTGAAAAGCTTTGTTGTTGCACACTATCCAGTCAGCAGTTAGACTACACATGATTACAATCGAGCCGTCCACAGTGTACAGACACAGAATAAAAGGAATAATGGTTGGTGCAAGATAAAGTCTAGTCAAGTCCAATTAAGGATAGTCCGAGTGTCTCCAATGAGGTAAATAGTAGCTCAGGACCGCTCTCTGGTTAATTCTGTTGCCTGATAACAGCCTGATGAAACTAGAGATGAATGAGATCAGAAGAGAGAGCGAGAGAGAGAAAGATCAGAGATTCAGAACCTAGCAGTTGCTGCAAATCTGAAATAAAAGAGAATATTGTAAGTACTCAGTTGGGCAGAGTCAGTTATTTCCTTTCTACCGTGCCTTCGACTACAAGCTCAACCTGTCCAGGTGGGATAAAGGCAGCCCAGCTGCACAATTCAGCACAAGCCACAGCTCACTTTTAAAAGGTATCACAAAATACTGGAGTAACTCAGTAGGTCAGGCAGCATCTAGGAGAGAGGGAATGGGTGACGTTTCGGGTCGAGACCCTTCTTCAGACTGATTTTAAGGGTTTCGACCCGAAACTTCATCAGTCTGAAGAAGGGTCTCGACCCGAAACGTCACCCATTCCCTTTCTCCTAGATGCTGCCAGACCTGCTGATTTACTCCAGCATTTTGTGATACCTTCGATTTGTACCAACATCTGCAGTTATTTTCCTGCTCACTTTTAAAAGGCTTATTAAAACTGAGCAAATGCAGTCTCATTCGCTTATTTACCTGCAGCAGCTTCTAATCCCGATAAAATTCATTCCTGAAATTTAAAACTAGGGCAGAAAGTTTAGAGGTACTGATAGTAATCTTTCAGCTTTTGCATGGGAAGGAACTGCAGGTGCTGGTTTAAACTGAAGAAAGATGCAAAAAGCTGGAGTAACTCAGCGGGACAGGCAGCATCTCTGGAGAGAAGGAATGGGTGACGTTTCGGACCTGAAGAAGGATCTCGACCCGAAACGTCACCCATGCCTTCTCTCCAGAGATGCTGCCTGTCCCGCTGAGTTACTCCAGCTTCTTGAGTCCATCTTTCAGTTGCTGTGGGTGTGATGCCAAGGAATGGAGATCTGCAGAGTTTACGCCCACATTTAAATCGGGATAAATCCAGCAACTACACTGATGGGAATTGATTTCCGGATGATTGAGACATTCTGGTGGAATTAAGAGACACGTCATAAAAGGGATTTCTGTTTCTGTTTTCTACTGCACAACCGCCAAATGCTGGGCTATCTGCTGCAGGTTTCACTTGTGTTGGCATTGGTTGCAAAAAGGTTATCTAAATTTTTGTGGGCAAGTAGATAGATGATCCAATTTAACGCAAAATGGTAGAAAGTGGTACATCGTACAGCATTGTTGAGGTTCAGAACATCAGTTCAAATCCATGGAAGGCAGTAAATTTGATATAGTTTAGTTTAATTTAGAGACACAGCATTGAAGCAGGTCATTTGGCCCACCGAGACCACGCTGAACAGCGATCACCCATTCCCACTTTCACATCCACTGCCTACACACCAGGAACAATTGGGGTCATTTCAACATCCAATTAACCTACTGGACGTAGTTGGGATGTGGGAGAAAACCAGAGTACCCAGAGGAAACCCACGTGGTCACATGGAGAACATGCAAACTCCACACAGACAGCACCCGAGGTCAGGATCAAACCCCAGTTACCTGGTGCTGTGAGGTAATAACTCCACCACTGTGCTGCCCGACCAAAGTGGAAAATGAAAAAGCTAGAATATAAAGTAAAGGAACTACAGATGCTGGTTTATGCTAAAGATAGACAAAGGTGCTGGAGCAACTCAGCAGGTTAGGCAGCATCCCCGGAGAACATGGATAAGTTATGTTTCTGGTCGGGACCATTCTTCAGACTGATTGTAATAGGGTGGGGGGGGGCTGGGGTGGGGACTGGAAGTGAGTAGATGGGGTGGGGGTTCTGCTACATCGAAGCAAAGGCCATTTGGGCGTTGGGTGGGGAGTGCTTCATCTGCCAGAGCTGAGAGGATGGGGAATGAGGAGACGGGGGAGAGTTGGCTGGACATTGGGGCCTCCATTGGGAAGTTGAGGGGGCCAGGGAGCGGCTGATTTAATGTGGGATGAAAGGATTGAAGAGAATTCAATGGATGGGCAACTGGTGGATGGATGGATGAAGCTGGGGCAACTGAGGAGTCAGGACCAGGGGCAAGTGATGGGTGAGATGTGGGGGACGGGTCTCCTACAATGGTGGGGAACTCCAAACGTGGAGAAGAACGGAGTTGCGACTTAATGAGATACTCCGCAATATGCAGTAAGACATGTGGGAGTGGCCAACAAGGTTAAAGAGTGTGGTGAGTGGAGTGAAGTCACTTGATGCAACTCTACACAAACCTCAGCTCCCTCGGACACAAATGCAGCTCACACCAGAAAATGTCAGGAGGGATTTCCAAAGCATCATGTAACCCAGAGAGAAAACGTCTAAAAAGAATTATATTTTCAATTACTGTGTGTGGCACTGAAGTAAACAGTGTGACATGACCGAGTTTATTGCCGATGTTGTACATAAACAAGCAGGTTTTGTTGAAACCTCTGCACAGCTCTTGTGCAAACGTACATCGAGTATTGTGGTGGGGTCTGATGGCCACACTTGGAACAGTGTGCAGACCTTGGAGAGTTTACAGTAAAGACTTTCTGGAAATGACCCAGTGATGAGACTGGAGAGGCTGGGATTATTCTCCTTCGCATGAGAAAGGATTTACTAAAAGTATTCAAAATCATTGATAGGCACAAAAAGCTGGAGTAACTCAGCAGGACAGGCAGCATCTCTGGAGAGAAGGAATGGGTGACATTTCAGGTCGAAACCCTTCTTCAGACTGGTTATGGATAAGGGAATCGAGAGATATAGACGATGATGTAGAGAGATGGAACAATGAATGACGGATCTGCAAAAAGGTAACGATGATAAAGGCTATTTTAGCTGTTTGTTGGGTGAAAATGAGAAGCTGGTGCGACTTTGATGGGGGAGGATGGAGACGGAGGGAATGCCTGGGCTACCTGAAGTGAGATAAATCAATAGTCATACCAAAGGTAGAAACAAAATACTGGAATAACTCAGCGGGTCAGGCAGCATCTCAGGAAAGAAGGAATGGGTGACATTTCGGGTCCAGACCCTTCTTCAGTCTGAAGCATGGTCTCGGCCTGAAACGTCACCCATTCCTTCTCTCCAGAGATCCTGCCTGACCCGCTGAATTACTCCAGCATTTTGTGTCTACCTTTGATTTAAACTAGCATCTGCAGTTATTTTCCTACTCAATATTCATACCACTGGCCTGTAAGCTGCCCAAGTGAAATATGAGATGCTGTTCCCTGAATTTGCGTTTAGACTCACATTTTGTCCATTCAAAATCATTAATAGTCAAGACAAGTGAAAAGAGAGAGTTTTTCCAATTGTGGAAGGCTTGATTGACACCCAGAGGATTAGTGTGCTTCACTCTTATAAATCTCTCATCCCAAGGAACAATCAATATGTTGAACATGGAACAGTTTAGGAAGGAACTGCAGATGCTGGTTTAAACCGAAGATAGACACAAAATGCTGGAGTACCTCAGTGCGACAGGCAGCATCTCTGGAGAGAAGGAAAGGGTGACGTTTCGGGTCGAGACCCTTCTTCAGACATAGAACAGTACAGCACAGGAACAGGCCCTCAACACACAATATACATGGTGAACATGATGCCAAGTTGAACTACTGCCCTGCCTATACAGGATCCATATCCTTCCATTCCTTGCATACCCATCTGCCTGTCTATGAGCTTCTGAAATGCCACTATCACGTCAGCCCCCATGGCCACTTGTTGCAGCCCCCCATCACTCTCTGTAATGAGTCATGCCCCACACATCTCCTTTAAACATTGCCCCTCTCACCTTAAAGCTGTACCCTCTAATCGTTGGCATTTCCACCCTGGGACATTACAGCCCACGTTCTAACTGTCTGCCCTATCGATACCTCTCATAGCTTTATATACATCTGTCAGGTATGCACGCATCCCCCGACACTCTGGAGAAAACAAGCTAACTTTGTCCAACCTCTTTGGATCTGTCTTCACTGAGGAAGATACACACAATCTCCCAAATGTTCTAGGGGCTGGAGAACCTAGGGTGATGGAGGAACTGAAGGAAATCCACATTAGGCAGGAAATGGTTTTGGGTAGACTGATGGGACTGAAGGCTGATAAATCCCCAGGGCCTGATGGTCTGCATCCCAGAGTACTTAAGGAGGTGGCTCTAGAAATAGTGGAAGCATTGGAGATCATTTTTCAATGTTCTATAGATTCAGGATCAGTTCCTGTGGATTGGAGAATAGCAAATGTTATCCCACTTTTTAAGAAAGGAGGGAGAGAGAAAACGGGTAATTATAGACCAGTTAGTCTGACATCAGTGGTGGGGAAAATGCTGGAGTCAATTATAAAAGACGAAATTGCTGAGCATTTGGATAGCAGTAACGGGATCGTTCCGAGTCAGCATGGATTTACGAAGGGGAAATCATGCTTGACAAATCTACTGGAATTTTTTGAGGATGTAACTAGGAAAATTGACAAGGGAGAGTCAGTGGATGTGGTGTACCTCGACTTTCAGAAAGCCTTCGACAAGGTCCCACATAGGAGATTAGTGGGCAAAATTAGGGCACATGGTATTGGGGGTAGGGTACTGACATGGATAGAAAATTGGTTAACAGACAGAAAGCAAAGAGTGGGGATAAATGGGTCCCTTTCGGAATGGCAGGCAGTGACCAGTGGGGTACCGCAAGGTTCGGTGCTGGGACCCCAGCTATTTACGATATACATTAATGACTTAGACGAAGGGATTAAAAGTACCATTAGCAAATTTGCAGATGATACTAAGTTGGGGGGTAGTGTGAATTGTGAGGAAGATGCAATAAGGCTGCAGGGTGACCTGGACAGGTTGTGTGAGTGGGCGGATACATGGCAGATGCAGTTTAATGTAGATAAGTGTGAGGTTATTCACTTTGGAAGTAAGAATAGAAAGGCAGATTATTATCTGAATGGTGTCAAGTTAGGAGGAGGGGGAGTTCAACGAGATCTGGGTGTCCTAGTGCATCAGTCAATGAAAGGAAGCATGCAGGTTCAGCAGGCAGTGAAGAAAGCCAATGGAATGTTGGCCTTCGTAACAAGAGGAGTTGAGTATAGGAGCAAAGAGGTCCTTCTACAGTTGTACCGGGCCCTGGTGAGACCGCACCTGGAGTACTGTGTGCAGTTTTGGTCTCCAAATTTGAGGAAGGATATTCTTGCTATGGAGGGCGTGCAGCGTAGGTTCACTAGATTAATTCCCGGAATGGCGGGACTGTCGTATGTTGAAAGGCTGGAGCGATTGGGCTTGTATACACTGGAATTTAGAAGGATGAGGGGGGATCTTATTGAAACATATAAGATAATTAGGGGATTGGACACATTAGAGGCAGATAACATGTTCCCAATGTTGGGGGAGTCCAGAACAAGGGGCCACAGTTTGAGAATAAGGGGTAGGCCATTTAGAACGGAGATGAGGAAGAACTTTTTCAGTCAGAGGGTGGTGAAGGTGTGGAATTCTCTGCCTCAGAAGGCAGTGGAGGCCAGTTCGTTGGATGCTTTCAAGAGAGAGCTGGATAGAGCTCTTAAGGATAGCGGAGTGAGGGGGTATGGGGAGAAGGCAGGAACGGGGTACTGATTGATAGTGATCAGCCATGATCGCATTGAATGGCGGTGCTGGCTCGAAGGGCTGAATGGCCTACTCCTGCACCTATTGTCTATTGTCTATTGTCTCTCCTTGTAGCTAATAAAAATGATGAATAATCAATTCAATTGTAATAAAAAAGATGCTGGATTATACCAAAGATAGACTCAGAGTGCTGGAGTAACTCAGCGGGTCAGGTAGCATCTCTGGAGAACATGGATCGCTGACGTTTCACAGAGTGCTGGAGTAACTCAGTGGGTCAGGCAGCATCTGTGGAGAACATGGATAGGTGACGTTTCATAGAGTGCTGGAGTAACTCAGTGGGTCGGGCAGCATCTCTGGAGAGAAGTGATGTTTTGTGTTGGGACTTATTCACAAAATGCTGGAGTAACTCAGGTCAGGCAGCATCTCAGGAAATAAGGAATGGGTGACATTTCGGGTCGAGACCCTTCTTCAGTCTTCAGTCTGAAGAAGGGTCTCGACCCGAAAAGTCACCCATTCCTTATCTCCTGAGATGCTGCCTGACCTGCTGAGTTACTCCAGCATTTTGTGAATAAATACCTTTGATTTGTACCAGCATCTGCAGTTATTTTCCTACACAATACAATATATCTTTTTTGTGTTGGGACTCTTCCTCAGACTGAATTGAATGTGAAGAAGGGTCCCAACCCAAAACATCACCTGTCCATGTTCTCCAGAGATGCTGCCTGACCCGCTGAGTTACTCCAGCACTCTGTGTCTTACAATAGATTTTAGCTTTGTCAGTTTTATCCGTACCCAGTGAATAAACAATTTCTGTAACTAACGTTCGTCAGTGGCATTGGAAGGGTTGGGTCGGTGGAAGGGTGTTGTTGTGAAGTGCGTTTACTCTGGGAAGGGGTGGGAGTGATGGTCAGAACCTTGAACTGGGAGAGATGGTGGCAAAACAAATAACTGGCGTGAGATGAAGCTTTTATTTTACAGGGTCATGGTCTTGAATTCACTGCCTGCAGAGATGGACTCAGATTCAATAATAACTTCAGAAAATAAATTAGATGAGAATCTGAAGTTAAAATTGCAGGGCAGTGGGAATGGGTGAATGGGTTGCTGCTCTAATGGGTTGCTGCTCTAATGGGTTGCTGCTCTAATGGGTTGCTGCTCTAATGGCCGGCGTCGGAGAGAAGGACCAGCTGCTTTCTTCCATCTTGTCACAATTCTTTGATTCAATTTTTTTTTAAACAAATGATACTGTCTGATTGTCTTTCTATGACTTCCACTTTATTAGGTTACTTCCGTAGCTCAATGGGCTCAAGTTCCCAGTCCTTCAACAAGTTTTGAAAGAAAAGTATCACAAATTGTAAAACACCTGTTGCTCTAACTTCAGGATCTCTGTATAAGAAAATAACTGCAGATGCTGGTACAAATCGAAGGTATTTATTCATAGAATTCTTGTCAACCAATGTCAAATGTGGAAGTGACCACAGAGATCCTGAATTTATTCACAAAATGCTGGAGTAACTCAGCAGGTCAGGCAGCATCTCGGGAGAGGAGGGATGGGCGACGTTTCGGGTCGAGACCCTTCTTCAGTCTGAAGAAGGGTCTCGACCCGAAACGTCGCCCATTCCTTCTCTCCCGAGATGCTGCCTGACCTGTTGAGTTACTCCAGCATTTTGTGAATAAATTCAGGATCTCTGTGGTCACTTCCACATTTGACATTGGTTGACAAGAATTCTTGATTAGAATGAGTGTCAAGGGTTATGGGGAGAAGGCAGGGAAATGGGACTGAGGCAGAGATCAGCCATGATTGAATGGCAGAGTGGACTCGATGGGCCGAGTGGCCTAATTCTACTCCTATAACTTGTGAACCTGTGAACAAGATCAGGCCATTCAGCCCCCGAGCATCTTCTGCTATTTAATTGCCCGATCGAGACCTCCACCACATGTACACACCTTTCCATGAATTCCAAAAAGAATATTGATCCAACCTTCAACACGTCAATGAGCTCTCTGACTTTTGGTGAACTGAATGCTACAACTCCATCTGGGCTCTAACCAAGCTTCTAAACAGATGAAGGCAGAGAGCCATGGAGTCATACAGCCCTTCAGCACAACTTGTCCATGCTGACCAAGATGCCCCAAGGAAGTTCATCTCATTGCCTGCATCTGACCCATGTTTCGCTAAACCTTTCCTATCCATGGACCTGTCCAAGTGTCTTTTAAATGCTGTTACGATACCTGCCTCAAGTACCTCCTCTGGCAGTTCATTCCACATTGAGTGGAAAGGTTGCCCCTTGGGTGCCTATTAAATTTTGCTCCTCTCACCTTAAACATGCCCTCTGGTTCTTGATTCCCTTACCCTGGGTAAAAGACTCTGCTTTCTATTCCCATCATCATTTTATACACCTCTGTAAGATCACCCCTCAGTCACCTGCACCAAGGAATAAAGTCCTAGCCTGCCCCTGCCCCCCCCCCCCTCTCTGTAGCTCAGACCCTCAAGTCCGGGCAACATCTGTATAAATCTTCTTTGAGCCCTTTCTAGCTTAATGACATCCTTCCTATAGCAGGGTGACCAAAACTGAAGACAGTGCTACAAGTGCGGCCTCAACAACGTCTTGATGTTATACAATAAACAATTAGACAGGTACATGGAGAGGACAGGTTTGGAGGGATATGGGCCAAGCGCAGGCAGGTGAGACTAGTGTAGATGGGACATGTTGGCCGGTGTGGGCAAGTTGGGCTGAAGATCCTGTTTCCACACTGTATCTCTCTATAACTGTAACATAAAGGTACAACATCTCGACTCATTACCTGACTGGTGCAGGTCAATGTATGAAAACTCTTCTTTGAAGCAATAAAACTCAATTTATATTTTAACACCCCTCCCCCGAGAGATAAAGACTACTGTTTTTCTATTATTTGAGGCTTGTCTTTCTTTGCAAGTTTTTTTACCATGAATACATGTTTTTTTAAGCAAGCTTTCCAGTAGTACAATTTCAACAATCTCTCTCAAAGGACAAGACAGGCAGTGAGTTATACTTTCTCCACTCAAGTTAAAGGAGTAGAATTAGGCCATTTGGCCCATCAAGTCTGCTCCACCATTCAATCGAGGCTGATCTCCTAATCCCATTTTCCTGCCTTCTCCCCATAACACCTTGACACCTGTTCGAATCAAGAATTTGTCTGTCTCTGCCATAAAAATATCCACTGACTTGGCCTCCACAGTCACTCAAATGCCCTTCACCCCCGCCCCACCCCTCCCACCCCTCACCCAAGCAACCAGTGCATCAAATCACATTGGGTGTTCATTACACGTCTGAGTCAAACACACCTGCATCATCAGGTAAATTACGTTAAATTCTCTGAGAAAGTATGTCAATGTAATAGATTCTCTCTGATAATTACTTTTACTTTCTAGTTTTTGGGAGTCGGGTTTAGTTTAGAGGCAGTAATCACCCATGCACTAGTTCAATCCTACACACATGGCACAATTTGCAGAAGCCAATTAACCTACAAACCTTCAAGTCTTTGGAGGAAACCGGAGCGCCCGGAGAAAACCCACGCGGGTCACGGGGAAAAGGTACAAAGTCCGCAGAGACAGCACCCGTAGTCAGGATCGAACCCGGGTCTCTGGGGCTGTGAAGCAGCAACTCTACCGCTGTGTCACCGTGCCATGCCAATGACAAAAAAATAAAGATAATCTGAAGAAGGAACTCGACTTGAAACGTCATGTATTCCTTTTCTCCACAGATGCTGCCTGACCCGCTGAGTTACTCTAGCACTCTGCGTCTATCTTCAAAAGCCTTATTTATCTAAATGTCTTGTTATAGAGTCACAGAGTGATCAAGTGTGGAAACAGGCCCTTCGGCCCACCGAGTCCACGCCAACCAGCGACCACCCCGAACTCTAACACCATCCTACACACACCAGGGACATGTTTTACAATTTTACTAAAGCCAATTAACCTACAAACCTGCACGTCTTTGGAGTGTGGGAGGAAACCGAAGCACCCGGAGAAACCCCACGCAGTCACGAGGTGAACGTACAAATGTCCGCACAGACAGCACCCGAGGGTGGGATCGAACCGGGATCTCTGTCGCTGTGAGGCAGCCAACTCTAAGCTGCGCCACCGCGCCCTTGCCCGTTACATTCCCCCTTCTTTGGGCTGGTTAATGTGATAAATGTTGTTCTGCTTTAAAAACCCAGTCTCCTCAGACTGAACGAGTCCCTAAAGCTCTTACCATTTCTCATCTCCGGTTTCCCATTTTAAATGTAACCCCAGTCCTCGTCCACGCTGTTTGTAAAAGCAATTCCACCGCCACAGATTCCTCTCACTGATACAGAGACCTATCGAAGTGTATATATTTTATCCGGCACAACAATTTGATGAGTTTCCAGTGTTTTCTGTATTGGGTCCTGCTGGCACAGCTACTGGATGTTCTCATTTACAATGACATTTCCTCCTCTCCTGACGAAGAATATGGGGTAATGGGAGAAAATATTCTTTGCCCCTGTGAGTCCCAGCGCGGGGGGGGGGGGGGGGGGGGTGAGGGGAAGATCAATGGGACCCAGCATGGGGGGGGGGGGTGAGGGGAAGATCAATGGGACCCAGCGTGGGGGGGGGGGGGTGTGAGGGGAAGATCAATGGGACCCAGCATGGGGGGGGGGGGGGGGGGTGAGGGGAAGATCAATGGGACCCAGCATGGGGGGGGGGCGCTGTGAGGGAAGGGGGGATATCAATTAACTAGGCCAATCATGGCTGATCTATCTCTCCCTCCTAACCCCATTCTCCTGCCTTCTCCCCATAACCCCTGACACCCGCACTGATCGAGAATCTATCTATCTCTGCCTTAAATATATCCACTGACTTGGCCTCCACAGCCGTCTGTGGCAAAGAATCCCACAGATTCACCACCCTCTGACTAAAGAAATTCCTCCTCATCTCCTTCCGAACGGAAGGTCCTTTAATTCTGAGGCTGTGGCCTCTGGCCCTAGACTCTCCCACTAATGGAAACATCCACATCCACTCTATCCAGGCCTTTCACTATTCGATACGTTTCAATGAGGTCTCCCCTTGTCCTTCCCTAAACTCCAGTGAGTACAGGCCCAGTGCCGTCAAACTCTGAAGAAGGGTCTGGACCCGAAACGTCACCCATTCCTTCTCTCCAGAGATGCTGCCTGTCCCGCTGAGTTACTCCAGCATTTTGTGTCTGATGCCGACCAGCCGAGCCTGTGCCAACCAGCGACCTGCACATTAACACTATCGTACACACTAGGGACAATTTACAATTTACCAAGCACGTCTTTGGATAGAAGGAGAAAACCCACGCAGGTCACAGGGAGAACGTACAAACTCCGTACAGACAGCACCCGCGGTCAGGATGGTACCCGGGTCTCTGACACTGTCAGGCAGCAGTTCTACCCGCTGTCCCACCCTGCCACCCAGGTGTGATACAGAAGGTGGTTTAAGTGGTTTCTCACCGTAGCTCAGTGTTGGTGGTCCCATGTCAGGGTAAGTCCACCCCTCCCGAGTGGAGCTAGATAGAGCTCTTAAGGATAGCGGAGTCAGGGGGTATGGGGAGAAGGCAGGAACGGGGTACTGATTGAGAATGATCAGCCATGATCACATTGAATGGCGGTGCTGGTTCGAAGGGCCGAATGGCCTCCTCCTGCACCTATTGTCTATTGAGCTCTGGCCAACAGCGTGCCAGTGCCACATGCCTGAGGATCGAGCGACTGCACCCGGCTGCCTGCCCGCCTCACTGTGAGATTGGTCTGCTCAATACCTGGCCCTCAATCACCTCCACCAAAGGCGTCGCACCCTGACCATTATTTCATAGCTTGGTTTTGAGGATCTGTTGTGCGCACATTTGCCGCTGCGATCCCCGATTTACAGCCGTCACCAAACTGCAAACTGAGCCGTAAAGCACGGGGTGCTGTTCAATCCCCGTCTCTCCCTCTCTTCACCTTTGCCGTGATTTATTCCCAGAGCCTGACAACCATTAAATGAATTTAAGAAACGGCAGAGATTAAATCGGTGAACCCAGCCCAGTGAAATCACAGAGACAGAAGCCACTGGAAACACCCAGCAAGTCAGGCAGCATCTGTGGTGAGAGAGCCGGAGTTAATGTTTCGGGTTGAAACCCCTTCATCAGAACGCAATAAAATCAGTCTGAAGAAGGGTCTCAACCCAAAACGTCACCTATCCATGTTCTCCACAGATGCTGCCTGACCCGCTGAGTTACTCCAGCACTCTGTGCCTTTTTTTGTAAACCAGCATCTGTAGTTCCTTGTCTCTACACTTTAGATAGTTCCTCTGTCCCTCCCTTCCCCTCCTCCTTTCCAGATCTCCCTCTATCTTCCTGTCTCCACCTATATCCTTCCTTTGTCCCGCCCCCCTGACATCAGTCTGAAGAAGGGTCTCGACCCGAAACGTCACCCATTCCTTCTCTCCCGAGATGCTGCCTGACCCGCTGAGTTACTCCAGCATTTTGTCAGTAAAATCAATACCTCGCTAAGGGCAGGGAGCGTGTGGCAACCAATATACAAACGTTTCAAATTCATTAAATATCAAACAGCAATAATGAGACAAGTGCCAATAAATTAGATTGGTTAGCATTGCTTTCATGTCGAAATCATAGATAAAACCATTTAATCCACATTAGAACACACTCACCATCAATTCTGGGCATAATAACATCCAGCAGGAAATTAGACCAGTGCTCATTAGCATGCCTGCTGATTGACCAGGGACACGAGGCAATATTCGTGCAACATGCATTTTTGTTTTAGTTTCGTTTATTGTCACGAGAGACACAGTGAAAAGCCTTTGTTATACATTTCTGTACAAGGCCTTCTGCCCAAGACATTTCTGTCCGACTCCACGTTTCAGGATGTATTCCACAATAACTGCTGAACAGCTTTACGTCAGGAGTACGTCACGCTGTCTGGTAACTATCCTTGGTCTTCAGAAAGGGAGGTCCTGAGGCCTGGTCATTCCAGGGTCACCTTCAGTACGTACCCAACAGACACGGAGACATCGCCATTCTGTGTGGGAAGGAACTGCAGATGCTGCTTTAAACCAAAGATAGACATAAAATGCTGGAGTAACTCAGCGGGACAGGCAGCATCTCTGGAGGGAAGGGATGGGTGACGTTTTGGGTCGAGACCCGTCTTCGGGGGGCAATGTCTGAGGGAGGGTCTCAACCTTCTTCTGAAGAAGGGTCTCCCTTTCCTTCTATCCAGAGATGCTGCCAAAGAAGAAAGACATTGAGTGATTCAGCGTGTCAGCTGGTGGGACCTGAAGGTGGGGAATCGGTGAGAACAAGCCTTAATAGCGACTTTTAATACTCCAGACTCCGCTTTAAAGACTTTTGCGATGAAAGGCTGTCAACCTGAAATGTCTAAATTCCGCAGATTTTGTGAGCATTTTCCATTTTTTATTTTAAATCTGAAATGTTAATACTTCAGGCTTTTTTCTTCTGTGTAGGAAGGAACTCTAGATGCTGGTTTAATCAGAAGACATAGCCTCAGAACTAAAGGGTGCTCTTTTAGAAAGGAGACGAGGAGGGACTTCTTCAATCAATAGGGAGTTAATCTGTGGAACTCATTGCCACAGAGGGCTGTGGAGGCCAAGTCAGTGGATATTTTTAAGGCAGAGTTCTTGATTCGAACTGGTGTCAAGGGTTATGGGGGAAGGCAGGGAAATGGGAGAGACCAGCCACACACCTGTTAATCTTCCCCCTCTCACCTTATAGTTACGCCCTCTAGTGTTGCCCATTTCCATCGTGGTAGAAGGTTGTGACGTACACCTTATCTACACCTCTCATAAATGGATATACTTCTATCAGTTCTCCCTTCTCCAGAGAAATCACTTCATACAAAAGCTTCTGGGGGCGTTAAAGAGCTTTTAAACAGGCACATGGATATGCCTGGGATGGAGGGGCATGGATCATGTGCGGGCAGATGAGATGAATGTATCTTGGCTTGTTCCGTCAGGCACGGACATTGTGGGCTGAAGGGCCTGTTCCTGTGCTGTACTTTATGTTCTACCTTCCATATCTCCTCAATGGCGGCACGGTAGCGCAGCGGTAGAGTTGCTGCTTTACAGCGAATGCAGCGCCGGAGACTCAGGTTCGATCCTGACTACGGGTGCTGCACTGTACGGAGTTTGTACGTTCTCCCCGTGACCTGCGTGGGTTTTCTCCGAGATCTTCGGTTTCCTCCCACACTCCAAAGACGTACAGGTATGTAGGTTAATTGGCTGGGTAAATGTAAAAATTGTCCCTAGTGTGTGTAGGATAAGGTTAATGTACGGGGATCGCTGGGCGGCACGGACTTGGTGGGCCGAAAAGGCCTGTTTCCGGCTGTATGTGTATGGTATGGTAATACACCAGCCGGCAGTAAACAGGGAGCACGGACATGCATCTTAACAAGTTAGATTAGCGTTGGTACAATCTGCCCTCAGTAATGCCCAATGAATTTCATTCAATACTGGTGTGAACTGAGCTAAAGCATTGAGCCAACAAGCTTTATTTAGTCTGTTAATGGCATCATTACGGCATTTTAAATAAAGTTAAAACTCTGAGAAATACAGAACATGATCAATTAAAAAAGATACCAAATACAGATCTAAACTTCACCTTATCTGGTTCCAAAGGAATTGCAGCGAATTGTGGATGCAGCCCAGACCATCACACAAACCAACCTCCCTTCTATTGACTCCATCCACACCTCACGCTGCCTCGGCAAGGCCAGCAGCATAATCAAGGACCAGTCTCACCCCGGTCACTCCCTCTTCTCCCCTCTCCCATCAGACAAGAGGTACAGAAGTGTGAAAACGCACACCTCCAGATTCAGGGACAGTTTATTCCCGGCTGTTATCAGGCAACTGAATCATCCCACCACAACCAGAGAGCAGTGCTGAACTACTATCTACCTCATTGGTGACCCTCGGATTATCGTTGATCGAACTTTGCTGGCTTTATCTTGCACTAAACGTTATTCCCTTATCATGTATCTGTACACTGTAAATGGCTCGATTGTAATCATGTATAATCTTTCCGCTGACTGAATAACGCAACAAAAGCTTTTCACTGTACCTCGTCACACGTGACAATAAACTGCACTAAACGAAGAGCATTTCATGCTTTTACTGGGAACAATTTGATAACACAAGGACCAGGAAAGCTTCCTAATGGTCTCCCATTGCTCACTAACTGTTTTTACATCCCTGTAAGTTAAACAGAGTTATAAAACCCTGACCTGAATCTGTTAGAACTCACTGGCTGGTTAGTTTTAGCTGCACTGATTCAATGAACGAGGATAAAGGTGAAAGAAGCCACATTGTGGAGTCAGTCCGATACGATGCGTGAACAGTGACTACCTGGCCTGGAGGACTAACAACAATCAGCTCGGGTTCCGGCTTGCACCCACTCACCTGTAACCACCCCTGAAGGCAGGACGATACCTGATTGGCATCATTCAGGACTGGGCAGGTGCTCTGGGTTTCTCCATAGTCTGCACTGTTTAACTATACATATGAAAAATGCAACCTGCCAAAAGATGGACAGGTGGCTTAGGAACTGCAACATCACTGGAGAGGAGAGGAAATGGACCCGACATGATCTTCAATGAAGCATCTTCTTGGTGAAAGCAAATGCCTTCCTTCCCTCAAGGAAATGAAAGAACATTGAGGCAAGCCCTATAAACGGGGCCAATGGGCAATTAAAGGTGCTTCCATTGGCACTGAAGGATGTGCTGAGATAGTGAGACAGTGGATTGGACACTATAAAAAAGCAATAGGATTGTTGGAGCCAATAGGTTTTTACCGCCTCTCTTCCAAAGGAGTCAGGATGGATCCCGTGTCTCCGGCGCTGTGAGGCAGCAGTTCTACCCGCTGCGCCACTCAGAGGCATGTGTGGAAATTTAAACTTGATTGCTTTTACAGGAATGTTAAATACAGATAAGCATACATACAGCCCAATATCTATAATGCGCTTAAAGATTATTTGGGTCCCACACACGTATACAACACAGAAATATGGTTTGGAGATATTTGTTCTACACCAGCAATTCAGTCCAATTCAGTCCAGTCCTGTCCTCCCCTCCCCTCCTCGTCGCTCACCCATCTTCATACCAGAGACGGGGTTGACGGACTAAACCGCCCATTTCTCTACAACCCTGTTTGATCTCAGGTGGGTAAAACAGTCTTTTTCTGCAGTGATGTCATGCAGCTGTCCCAAGATTAATTAATCAATTAATTGATTAATGAGAATCAACTCGTGATTACATCCCTGTCATTAAATGAGTCCTAAACAAACATTGCATTCACATAGTGCCGACCAGGAATTCACAATTCTATTTTACTGACAGTCAAGTATTTTTTTTAGATTTAGATTTTAGATTTAGAGATTTAGAGATACAGCGTAGAAACAGGCCCTTCGGCCCACCGGGTCCAGCGATCCCCGCACATTAACACTATCCTATACCCACTAGGGACAATTTTTACATTTACCCAGCCAATTAACCTACAAACCTGCACGTCTTTGGAGTGTGGGAGGAAACCGAAGATCTCGGAGAAAACCCACGCAGGTCACGGGGAGAACGTACAAACTCCCGTACAGACAGCGCCCGTAGTCGGGATCGAACCTGAGTCTCCGGCGCTGCATTCGCTGTAAGGCGGTAACTCTACCGCTGCGCCACCGTAATGTTGAAGTGTGGAACTGCAGGTGCTGGTTTATACCAAAGATAGACACAAAGTGCCGGAGTAATTCAGTAGTTCAGGTAACATTGCTGGAGAAAATGGGTAGGTGACGTTTCGGGTCGCGACATGTTGAAGTAATGTTGAAGCGTTGATATTGAGTTCTAATGGCAACACTACCACGCCAGCAGTGCGGACAGCCGGTCTCCCCACCACTCGTGAAGGAGCAGGTGGTATCTGATCAATCAGGAGCTTTTCTTACCTTTGAAAGGTGCTCCTACACTTGTCATTCAGCGCGCACTCAGAGATGGGACTCATTTTCATCCATGATTTTTACTGAAATATCATGTTCCCCAAACTGAATGGTCAGGACACGGAATACTCAACACGTCAGAGGAACTGACAGGAACAGAAGTGCAACTTGTATAACGGCACTGAGCTCATCAAAAGGTGACACCTTGGAGAATCCTCTCTGACTGAGAAAAATATCAGGCTTACGACACGATACGATACGATATGACACGACACGATGCAACTTTATTTATCCCAGGAGGGATATTGATCTGCCAACAGTCATAAAGCACAAGATGATACATGGAACATGAAATTAAAGTGAGGAGTGGAAAGGATTGGGGGATGTGCAAAGATCGGGGAGGGGGGGGTCAGTGTCAGTGTCAGTCCCAGTCCCAGTCCCAGTCCCAGTCCCAGTCTCAGTCTCAGTCTCAGTCTCAGTCTCAGTCTACCCCTCGACAGAAGGGGGAGGAGTTGTACAGTTTGACAGCCACAGGGAAGAAGGATCTCCTGTGCGTTCTGTGCTGCATCTTGGTGGGACCAGTCTGTTGCTGAAGGTGCTCCCCAGGTTGACCAGTGTGTCATGGAGGGGGTGAGCTGTATTGTCCAGGATGCTCCGCAGTTTGAGGAGCACCCTCCTCTCCAAGACCACCCCCCATGAATCCAACTCTGCCCCCAGGACGGAGCCAGCCTTGCTGATGAGTTTGTTGATCCTACTGGCGTCTGCGGCCTTTAGACAATAGACAGTAGACAATAGGTGCAGGAGGAGGCCATTCGGCCCTTCGAGCCAGCACTGCCATTCAATGTGATCATGGCTGATCATTCTCAATCAGTACCCTGTTCCTGCCTTCTCCCCATACCCCCTGACTCCACTATCCTTAAGAGCTCTATCTAGCTCTCTCTTGAATGCATTCAGAGAATTGGCCTCCACTGCCTTCTGAGGCAGAGAATTCCACAGATTCACAACTCTCTGACTGAAAAAGTTTTTCCTCATCTCAGTTCTAAATGGCCTCCCCCTTATACTTAAACTGTGGCCCCTTGTTCTGGACTCCCCCAACATTGGGAACATGTTTCCTGCCTCTAACGTGTCCAACCCCTTAATAATCTTATACGTTTCGATAAGATCTCCTCTCATCCTTCTAAATTCCAGTGTATACAAGCCTAGTCTTTCAAGATATGATAGTCCCGCCATTCCGGGAATTAACCTAGTAAACCTACGCTGCACGCCTTCAATAGCAAGAATATCCTTCCTCAAATTTGGAGACCAAAACTGCACACAGTTCTCCAGGTGCTGTCTCACCAGGGCCCTGTACAACTGCAGAAGGACCTCTTTGCTCCTATACTCAACTCCTCTTGTTATGAAGGCCAACATTCCATTGGCTTTCTTCACTGCCTGCTGTGCCTGCATGCTTCCTTTCAGTGACTGATGCACTAGGACACCCAGATCTCGTTGTACGTCTCCTGTTCCTAACTTGACACCATTCAGATAATGAATATCCTGCAGACCTTTGCCCTGCTGCCCCAGCACACGGCAGTGAAGATGCTGGCACTGGCTACCACCGATTGGTAGAACATCTGCAGCATCTCACTGCAGATGTTGAAGGAGCTTTGAAGCTTACTAATCAGTGTGCTCACAGAACACTGCCATTTCTTTGTATCTGTCACATTTTTTAGGACTGATACATAAAAGAAAGGAAAGCCTTGAATTTATTGAACTCTTTTCACAACCACATCAAAGTGTTTTACACAGAATAGAGTAGAATTGAAGTGTAGTCACACTGCAGGGCAGGGAAACACCACCGCCTGTTTGTGCACAGGCAGGTCCCAGAGATAACAAGGTGAGGATTGATCATGTACCCTGGCCTTGGTGGTACTGAGAGAGTGATGAATGTTGGACAAGGGCCAGAACCAGGTGGTGCCGTCAGCGATGGCAGCCTCGCCAACGGTCTGTCTGTCTTTTCATATTTTTCTGTTATTTTTAGTGTGTTTTAAAAGTGTTTGTTTTGAAAAAAAAATCAATTTCTGACCTTGCCAGAGATGCGATTGTTTCCCGGATCGTATCTCCGGTCACTCTGTGGCCTAACATCGTGGAGCTGGCGGCCTTGCTCGGGACTGACTTTGAGCCCCACCGTGGGGCCGTGGACTTACCATCGGAGCCTGCGATCCCTCACCTGGGATCAATGCTCCAACCGCGGCCTACAGATTTCAACATCGAGGAGCTCGCAGTCTCCGGTAGAGGCTAATGTCGGGAAGCTCCAAGCCGCAGGAGGTTCAACTAGCCCCGACCCAGGGTCCGATCGCCCGGCTCAGGGGAGCAGAGATCCCCCCGATGTGGGAGCTTGATCGACCCGACACGGAGGGCTCGAACACCGGCTACGGGAGCCAAGATCATCCCGACAACGGAAGGCTCGAGGCCCCCGACTGCAGAGAACAAAGAAGAGAAGAGATTGAACTTTTCTTCACCTTCCATCACAGTGAGAAATGTGGAGGAGTCACTGTGGTGGATGTTCATGTTAAAATGTATTTTGTGTGTTCCGTTGCTTTTTACTGGTATGATGGTATGGCAAATCAAATTCCTCGTATGTTGCAAAACCTGCTTGGCTAATAAAGTATGATTATGATTATCATATCATATCATATCATATATATACAGCGCAGAAACAGGCCTTTTCGGCCCACCAAGTCCGCGCCGCCCAGCGATCCCCGTACATTAACACCATCCTACACCCACTAGGGACAATTTTTTACATTTACCCAGCCAATTAACCTTCAAACCTGTACGTCTTTGGAGACATTAAGACATGACCATGAGGATTCTTGACGTCAGCAAATGCTCCTTCACACAGATAGTGATCAAACATGGGGGCCAGACTGCTAATAAAATAATGGAGATAAAGACTTTTTCACCAGCCGCCATCTCTGTTGCTCCATGGATAACAATGACAATAGAAAACAACAGTGGCTCATCTTTAGAGTAATCTCAGATAGATAAATTACGATACGTCATAAGGTCATAAGAAATAGGACTAGAATTAGGCCATTCGGCCCATCAAGTCTACTCTGCCATTCAATCATGGCTGATGGGGTACCGATTGAGAATGATCAGCCATGATCACATTGAATGGCGGTGCTGGCTCAAAGGGCCGAATGGCCTCCTCCTGCACTATCCATCTCTCCCTCCTAACCCCATTCTCCTGCCTTCGCCCCATCACCTCTGACAGCCGCACTGATCAAGAATCTATCAATCTCTCCTACTCCGCAATTCTATCACGCAGCCGATAGATATTAACTGGATCACTTGAGCCATGAACATTTTTGATCGGATATCTCTTAGTTATTGTCTAACGTTGACTAACATTACAATCAATAACCTCCTAGATCTTTGTGTGTGGCGTTAAGGCTTCTGTTTATTAGGGTATTATTATGTGTTGTGGAAGCAAATCAAACATTTGGCCAAGCCCAGCGATTTTCAAGCTCTCCACCATTTCTACTTTGACATTATTGATGCTGACTCCATTATGTACACTATACATAATAGTGTATCTCATTCAGTAATATACACTACATTACATAGAGTGGAATGGGCTGGCATTTCTATGCAATAAGACGGAGAGCTGACTGCTCAATCATGTGGTCTGTTGTTCAGACAATAAACTAGAACCTACATGCTGTTTGGTGCAATATGAAACACAGCTTGCCTCGTTCATCATCTAAATAACAGTGTCTGCACTCCACGATCAACTCAAAGTTTCTGGGGCATGTTGGTTGGTCTGTGTGCAAGCATTATTTGTCTTTGCTAGGCATGGATCTGGGTTTTTTTCTTGTTCTTTGTTTTATTCTTTGTTATTTTGTTATGTTAGACTGTGTGTTTCGAACTGCTCTTATGAGTGAAGCACAACTCCCTGTTTGAGAACCTCTTCACCAGTCAGTAGATACTCAAGTTAGTATTTGATAATGTACAGAGGACAAAGAACAGGAGACCTTTCAATACATCAATGTTAGCTTCTGAAATCCCCTCTGCCATCAAACCTGCCTCTCGACATCAAATCTCTTTTTTGAGTTTAAATTACGATGAATTCGCAAAGGGCTGCCAACCCACCAATGAGCAGTAATAATAGATTGAAGTATCCCTGGTTAACTCATCCCTTCCCACCCACACCACCCCAACCCAGGTAGCTTCACTGCAACCTCAGAAGATGCAACACTTTCATATGAAGAAAGACTGGATAGACTCGGCTTGTACTCGCTGGAATTTAGAAGATTGAGGGGGGATCTTATAAAAACTTACAAAATACTTAAGGGGTTGGACAGGCTAGATGCGGGAAGATTGTTCCCGATGTTGGGGAAGTCCAGAACAAGGGGTCACAGTTTAAGGATAAGGGGGAAGTCTTTTAGGACCGAGATGAGAACGTTTTTTTTCACACAGAGAGTGGTGAATCTGTGGAATTATCTGCCACAGAAGGTAGTTGAGGCCAGTTCATTGGCTATATTTAAGAGGGAGTTAGATGTGGCCCTTGTGGCTAAAGGGATCAGGGGGTATGGAGAGAAGGCAGGTACAGGATACTGAATTGGATGATCAGCCATGATCATATTGAATGGCGGTGCAGGCTCGAAGGGCCGAATGGCCCACTCCTGCACCTATTTCCTATGTTTCTATGTTTCTAACACCTGCCGCTACACCTACTCCCTTGATTCTGTCCAGCCTGTCCCGCTGAGTTACTCCAGCATTTTGTGTCTATCTTACGTTCATGCTACTGTCTAGAATGCTTCAAATGTTTAATAAATGGGAAGTATTCTTCTATTTGATACGATTTGAATAATGAAATAGATTATCATTCTAAACAAGATTTTAACATGAGCAGTATTTGGCTTTGAGGATGATGGTGGCTTTGGAAATGAGCAAAGCGCCCTCCAAGATTGCTTTAGAAAGGCTTCAGCACGGGGCGGTCATGGTGGCGCAGCGGTAGAGTTGCTGCCTTACAGCGAATGCAGCGCCAGAGACCCGGGTTCCATCCCGACTACGGGTGCTGTCTGTACGGATTTTGTACGTTCTCCCCGTGACCAGCGTGGGTTTTCTCCGAGATCTCCGGTTTCCTCCCACATTCCAAAGCAAACAGTTATGTAGGTAAATTGGTTGGGTAAATGTAAAAATTGTCCCCAGTATGTGTAGGATAGTGTTTTAATATGCGGGGATCGGTGGTGGGCCAAAGGGCCTGTTTCCGCGCTGAATCTCTAAAACTAAAGCTAAAGTTCCATGTTCTGAGGCACCAATATCACCAACAAGTTTGTAGTTCATCAGTAACAGGAACAGAATTAAGCCATTCGGCCCATCGAGTCTACACTGCCATTCAATCATGGCTGACCAATCTTTCCCTCTCAACCCCATTCTCCTGCCTTCTTCTTGTAACCTTTGACACACTTAGAACTAAGAACCTGTCAATCTCTGCTTTAAAAATACCCAATGACTTGGTCTCCACAGCTGTCTGTGTCAATGCATTCCACAGATTCACCATCTGATAAAATCCTCCATTTGTCCTGGACTACCCTAATAGATGCAATGGCAAAGAAGTTATCACACTACTCTACTTCCTCAGAAGAGTAAGGACGTTCAGTGTATCTCCGACTCTTCCCAACTTCTACAGGTGCACCAAGAAAACCTTTTGCAGGATGCATCACAGCTTGGTTGGCAACCGCTCTGCTCAAGACCATAAGAAATAGCAGAGAGTTGTGGATGCACTTCAGTCCTCCACCTGAGGCTACAATCCAGCCTCCACCCCATCAACTCCATCTACACCACCCTGCCGCGGGAAGGCAGTCAATATAATCAAGGACCATTTTCACTCCCTTCATTCCATCTTCTCCCCTCTCCCGATGGGCAAAATATACAAAGGCTTGAAACACATACACATACATACCACCCGATTTAGGAACAGTTTCTTCCCCGCTGTTATCAGACTACGAAAAGGTTCTCCCATAAGCTAGAGTTCCAGTACCTATCTTCCAGCCTACCTCATTGTGGACCCTGCACTTTTTTTGGTATCTGCACTTTCTCTGTAAATGTATTGGTATCAAGCTGTAACACTGTGCTCTGCACTCTAGTATTTTTTCTCTTTGCGCTACCTGTTGTGTATGGCTTGGTTGTATTCATGTCCAGTATGCGTTGACTTGACTGAATAGCAGGCAGACAAAGCTTTTCACTGTATCACGTGACAACAGTAAACATACAACACAATCACGAGTGACCATCTTTCGGAAGAACAGAGTACAATCAGAATGGGTGATGATAAAAGGCCAGAACAAAAAATACTTGTTCACATTCCCCACTGATGGTCAAAGGGACATTCATCAGGAGAAAATGCCAAAAGCCACAAATCACTACAGAGAGTGGTGAAGACAGCACAGCACATCACTGGCAACTATCTCCCAGCCATTCAGGACATGTTCTACCAGCGGTGCCTGCGGAAGGCACGCAGCATCATCAAGGACCACAGCCACCCATCACGCAGGCTGTTCTCCTTGTTACCGTCAGGCAGACGATACAGGAGTATGGCTGCGTGTACAACCAGACTTAAGAACAGTTTCTACCATCAGGCCATCAGGCTTCTGAACGCATAAACACATTTCACATCATATATATTGATTGTTTTTAATATTGTCTTTTTACCTTACTAATGTCATTTAAAAAAAATCTTATTTATCCTTGGAATATTACTGCTGAGGTGACCCGTTGTCTTGTTAAATACATTTCATTGTATCGTTGACCCTGTGCCAACCTACATATGACAAATAAAATGTATTATTATTATTATTATAATCGTGTGGAGATTTTAACCTTCAAATAAACTGACCAAGCCATAATGGAACATAATCCCACTCGTTTAAATTGAGAAGTCTAGGGGGACATGAGGCCCCTTCAAACCGAACAGTGAAAGGCTTAGATAGAGTGGATGTGGAGAGGATGTTTCCATGAGTGGGAGAGTTTGGGACCTGAGGGCACAGCCTCAGAATTAAAGGACGTTCCTTTTGGACGATGAGGAGGAATTTCTATAGCCAGAGGGTGCTGAATCTGTGGAATTCATTGCTACAGAGGGCTGTGGAGGGTATTTTTAAGGTGGAGATTGTCAGATTGTTGATTAGTGCGGGTGTCAGGGGTTATGGGGAGAAGGCAGGAGAATGGGGTTGAGAGGGAGAGATAGATCAGCCACGATTGAATGGCAGAGTAGATTTGATGGGCCGAATGGCCTAATTCTGCTCCAATGACTTGTGAACTTCATGTGGGAATGCTACCAAGATTGACTAGGAACACTTGGTTGAACATTTAGCCCCACTCAAAGAAAACGTGTGTGTCTACCTACAGCAGCACCTCCCCATGGAACAATGGCAAGGGGTTGAATGGTCTACTTGTGTTTCAACGTCTTGTGGCCAACCTTGCCCTCCCCTGAACATCCAGTGGGAGCCCTGGCAGTGATGAAGAGCAACAAGCTCTTCACGCCAAATGCTGATTTAAAAAATAATATATTACTTTCATGTCCCTGCCAAGAAATGCAGATGGCAAATGTATCACTGCCATAAGAGACTGCAGCTGACTGAGTGTTGTATCTTCCTGAGCAATAAACAATCTCCTGGGGGAACTCAGTGGGTCGAGCAGCCTCAATGGAGGGACATGGACAGTCGAGGTTCTGGGTTGGGTCCCAACATTGGGACTGAAAAAGACGAGGGGTGAGAGTTTGTATAAAGAGGTGGGGTGGAGGAGCAAGAAGCTGGCAAGCAATAGGTGGGTCCATGTATTAGTCATAGTGTCATGTAGTCTTAAAGTGTGGAAACAGGCCCTTCAACCCAACTTCCCACACCGGCCAACATGTCCCAACACCGGCCTACATTAGTATCACCTGCCTGCGTTTGAACCATATGTCTGATATATCAATGTACCTGTCTGTACCTCCTCTGGCAGCTCATTCCATATTCCCACCACCCTTTGCATGAAAAAGATTCCTATTAAATCTTCCCCCCCCCCCCCTTGCCTTAAATCTATGTCCTCTGGTTCTCGATTCCCCTACTCTGGGGAAGAGACTCTGTGCGTCCACCCGATCTATTCCTCTCATGATTTTCTACACAGAGGATCACCCCTCACCCTCCTGCGCTCCAAGGAACAAAGCCCCAGCCTGCTCAACGCTCCCTATAGCTCAAGCCCTCGAGTCCTGGCAACATCCTCGTAAATCTCTGCGCCCTTCCCAGATGTAAGGAAGGGCTAATTGACAAATGGAGTCAGGTTGGCAGAGGGTAGGGTTGCCAACTATCCCATATTAGCCGAGACATCCCATATTTTGGGCTAAATTCCTTTGTCCCGTACGAGACCGCCCTTGTCCTGTATTATGCCCAGGGGGGCGCTGTAGGCCCGGACGGCGCTGTAGGCCTGGACACTGTAGGTCCGGACACTGTAAGCCCGGACAGTGTAGGCCCGGAGGCCCGGGCGCCGCCTCCTATACGTTGCGTAGCAACCCCCCTCCCGGCCCGGGCGGCCGCCATTGGAGGAGCGGGAGCACATGGCCGCTGGCTGGGTGAAGTCACGTGGGGCGCGGGGCGGTGATGTTACCCTTTGTCCCTTATTTGGGAGTGAGGAAGTTGGCAACCCCTAGCAGAGGGACAGGTGGAAGTAGCAACAAGAGCTGGGAAGTGACAGGTGGGACAGGTGGGACAACAAAGGGCTACGGATCATGGAATCCGAGTGGAAAGAAGGTGAAGCATGGAACCAAATAAGGGAAGTAGCGTCAGCAGATGGGAACAGTGTGGGGAGGGGATCCAGTGGGCCGAGTGGATGGGTAATGGGCAGGGGGAGTGGGTGTGGTAGAAACTGGGTGGGGGGTGGATAGTAACTGGGTGGGGGGTGGATAGTAACTGGGTGGGTGTGATAGTAACTGGGTGGGGGTGGAAAGTAACTGGGTGGGGGTGGATAGTAACTGGGTGGGGGTGGATAGTAACTGGGTGGGGGTGGATAGTAACTGGGTGGGGGTGGATAGTAACTGGGTGGGGGTGGATAGTAACTGGGTGGGGGTGGATAGTAACTGGGTGGGGGTGGATAGTAACTGGGTGGGGGTGGATAGTAACTGGGTGGGGGTGGATAGTAACTGGGTGGGGGTGGATAGTAACTGGGTGGGGGTGGATAGTAACTGGGTGGGGAATGGATAGTAACTGGGTGGGGGATGGATGTAAAGAAGGGAGTGTGTGAGAGGACCTGGTTAAACCAGAAGAGAGAAAGGGACAGAGGGGGAGCTTCCTCATAGGCTCCGTGCTTCACCTTTCATTTCTATCAGATACCACCACCTGTGGCCATTTGCTGTCTCAACTCATCACCTGCGTAGGAAGGAACAACAGATGCTGATTTATACCAAGGATGGACACAAAATAACTCAGTGGGTCAGGCAGCATCTCTGGAGAAATGAATAGGTGACGTTTTAGGTTCCGAACCCTTCTTCAGACTGAAGAAGGGTCCCGACCTGAAACGTCACCTGTTCATGTTCTCCAGAGATGCAGCCTGACTCACTGAGTTACCCCAGCATTTTATGTCAACCTATCACCTCCCAGTTTCTGTCGCCATCTCCACACTTCCTTCCCCCAATCAACCCTCTGAACTTGGATACCCCTATCACTTGCAGTTCTTGCTGCACCCTTCCCCTCCCCCCACCACTCCCCCCCCCCCCCCCCCCCCCTCACCTTTACACTGGCCATCTCCCCACTGCACATTCATTTAACCTTGTCAGTCTAGACGAAGGGTCCTGACACGCTGAGTTCCCCCAACAGATAACCTGTTGCTTCTAATCTCATCCTATGTGGTTGGTCTCTTGTGCCTCCTATATCTTCTGGTCCAGATGTGACTTCATATTGAAGAGTGGATGGCATCTGTGAACTGAGTAATTAGCACTCCATGAATAACTTTCCTTCACTATTTTTCAACTCACTGCAAAGCTACATTCTTGGTTACATCCCTCCACACTGCAGCACAGAAATTGATTTAAGAAGAAAAACGAAAAACTGTTAATTTTACCCCAAAACACTCTAGCTGCCCAGAGCCTTCCTCAATGGGAACAAATGCTGGGAGATTATTCCTGTACCACAGGTTTTCTGTCCACGATTCTGAATTGTCACTGGCAATCTGAGTTTACAAAGATTTACATTGTGCAGTGTTAAATATCCTTTGTCATTTTTACAGTTGTAGCTGTATTTTTTAAGATCCCCTGGTTGTGTGCAACTGGACTATTTATTTCACACACAGAGAGTCCACTGGGACTGAATGTGTTCTGTGGCAGGGGGTTGGCTCTACGTGAGTTCAGCTCAGATTGAATATTAAAATATGCAGGATATAACTCTGGCGCTGACAGAGAGAGGTCTATGCTGCAGACAGTCAGGCGGTCAGACCCATGCACCAACAAGCAATGGGAGTGTGAAAGGAGAGGGGAGGGTGAGAGAGAGAGCAGCATCTCGGAATGTCTGGGGACCGCCGCTGGGATGGAGAGGATTTAAAGACGCAGGATGTTCAGCCCAAAGTGAAAGAGCAGATTATGTGCATTGTGAAAGATCTGGAAGTGGTTCTCGGGGAACTGAAGACTGTGTCCACTGAGATGAAAGAGGTGGGTACGTGTCCACTTTGGTCACAGAATTATAGCTTTCAGTGTCAGCAGTCTGATTTCAGTCAATTCTTGGGCTGAGTTTTCTTTCTGGGGCTTTTTGAATCTGCTTGAACTGTGGAAAAAGCTCACTTCTAAATGTGATCTTGTTGAGTGTTTTGGGCTGTACGAGGAAATGCGGGGCTGGTTTGAAAGAATGACTTATTATAAGAAAGAACATCCTGCAACTGTGCTGTTTGAGGTAAGATTTCTCCTATGACATCCAGTGATTAATGCTAGTTGTAAGAGCTGAAATACACCAATATGTATAAAAAATACAAAATTACATTAATCTAAACACAGCCAATACTGTTGTTGTAGGGACAAATGTTGAAAAATTAAATTAAAAAAGCAAAATGCTGGAGGCAGGCAACTCGAGCTTGGAACATTATAGTTCCCTAAACCATTACCCGGGTTTTCTCCAGATGCTGACAGATGTGCTGAGCATCTACAGTAATTGCTCGGTTAGTTTCAGTTGGATCTGTGCGGTAGGTGGGATTGCTTTGAGCAATGTTGAGTCGGTCATTGTAGCAGGGGATGCAGCATTGACAAATGTCACACTCAGCAGATTAAAAGTGACCTATCCCGTTTAAACATTCGCCATCATTTATTGAGACGTGCTGACATCTGCAAACTGCAAGCACAAGTAGATTGCGGTTGATGTGGGGGTAGATTTAAGAAGCCTCGCATTTTCCACAGTCCACCCTCTCTCATTGTAACTTCTTGTGCCATCGTCCTCCGCCAAAGTGGGCTTTCTTAGTGTTGGTGCCTTGAATGTAACGTCAGTAGGTTATTTGTCTAGTAGTGTGTGGAGTGTAGCGATGAACCAGAGCCAGCCTTGATCTCATCTTGGCTGACCACTAGACGTCTACTTCCCACCTGCCGCCAATGCAGAGTTTACGATGCTTGCTTTCTCTCTCTCTCTCTGCAACAATGATATTAGTTGCGATTGTATCAACGAAAGCAATCACAATGATAGACACAGAGTGCTGGAGTAACTCAGCGGGTCAGGCAGCATCTCGGGAGAAAAGGAATGGGTGTCGTTTCGGGTCGAGACCCCTCTTCTCTCCAGAGACCCTGCCTGTCCCGCTGAGTTACCCCAGCACGCTGTGTCTATCTTCGATTTAAACCAGCATCTGCAGTTCTTTCCCATGCAATTAACATGATGCCAGTTTAATACTTGGACTGAAGTCCTGACAAATCGCGTACCTCCATGATCCCACGTTTACAAAGCCGTGTCTCTGAGGAATGACTTTAGGTGTCTGAGAAATTGGAAAGCGTCAGGCAACGACACAGGCCGTTAACTGCGGCACTTTGTAACACAACGTCACTTATATAACATGAAATCCCTCCTGCAATGAATCTACCCGCTCGAGATAAACTTTGCATGGATCAAAACTGCTTTGGGAATAAATATAGGTATATGGGAGTACTGAGATTTAAAGTGCAATTAGCTTCAGTTTCAACGGTAAGAATTCAAGAAAAACTGTTACCTGACCACAGGGAGACGGGATACCGTGGGAGGGAGGACAGTGGCCGAGCTGTTTAGCTTTAGTTAGCGCCTGGCAGAGCTTGAAATCTCTAATTCACTCTCCATTCGCTTTATGATACAGCGGCTGGCGAATGCTGAGAGAAGTCCGTCCCTCAGTGACGAACAACATCTGCCTCCGTTATGTGTAGCGGCCTTTGTTGACTGACAGCCTCCAACACCAAATGCAAGTGAATGCTCTGTGTGTCATATCTGGCAGCAATCAAATGGCCTTCTCAACCTGCCCGTGGAAGCCAACATTACAGAGTGTGGATTCACGGGCATGTCGCAACTTCCCCTCAACACAGGCAAAGGTGTGCCGCCACAAACGTAAAGGAACCAGCACAGTTTTGGGTTCAGGGACCTCCAGATTCAGGGGCAGTTTCTTCCCGGCTGTTATCAGCCAAGTGAACCGTCCCCTCACCAACTAGAGAGCGGTACTGACCTCCCATCTACCTTGTTAGACACCCTCGGTCTATCTTAGTCGAACTTCATAAGTTCAGAAATTATAGGAACAGAATTAGGTCCATCAAGTCTACTCCGCCATTCAATCATGGCTGATCTATCTCTATCCTATCCCAATTCTCCTGCCTTCTCCCTATAACCCCTAACACCCGTTCTAATCAAGGGCTTTACTGGACTTTATCTCGCAATAAACGTTATTCCCTTTATCCTGTATCTGTACACTGTGGACAGCTTGATTAAGTAATTATGTATAGTTTTCCCACTGACTGGATACTACGCAACAAAAAAGCTTTGCACTTTGCACTGTACCTCGGTACATGTAAGAATAAACTAAACGACTAAGAAGAGAACAAGTGGCGGCAACTATTTTCTCTGTTTCTATTTTTCTATCTAGATCAGACAGATGAGATTTGCTTCAATCTCATCACTATTCCAATCATACAAGTCTAGGCAGAGAATATTACTCACCTATTTATTCCATATAAGATATCACAATGGGCGCCTATTCTATCTTTTGCACAGATCTGGTCATCAGCATTCAGATGTGGGGGCTCTGCCTGATGTTACACACTGGAGCACCCCAAAATCCCCAGCATCTTTTCTAGGATCATCTCAGCCAGAGATCCACCTGGCCATGTCTGTATTGCTATTCCACATTGGGCAAGGTAGCCACTAACCAAGGTGCAATGAAAAGCCTCCGTATTTATTTTCTTTCCAACTATATACGTATGTTGTTGAACCTCTCTGGATTGCACCAATGTAGTATTTGGACTGTACTTACAATGAACTGATCATCATCATGTTGAAAATGTCAGAGGGTTCACTTTGAATGCAACATAGAAACATAGAAAATAGGTGCAGGAGTAGGCCATTCAGCCCTTCGAGCCAGCACCGCCATTCAATGTGATCATGGCTGATCATCCCAAATCAGTACCCTGTTCCTGCTTTCTCACCATACCCCTTGATTCCGTTAGTCCTAAGAGCTAAATCTAACTCTCTCTTGAAAACATCCAGTGAATTGGCCTCCACTGCCTTCTGTGGCAGAGAATTCCACAGACTCACAACTCACTGAAGTAGTTGAGGTGGGTACCATAACAAATTTAAGAGATACTGCCTGTTCCGATGAGTTACTCCAGCATTTTATGTCTTCCTTCGGTTTAAACCAGCAGTTCCTTCACATACACACATTTAAAAGTTGTTTTTGACTAACCTTTTCAGCTTTATCATATCATATCATCTATCTACAGCCGGAAACAGGCCTTTTCGGCCCTCCAAGTCCGTGCCGCCCAGTGATCCCCGTACATTAACACTATCCTACACCCACTAGGGACAATTTTTACATTTACCCAGCCAATTAACCTACATACCTGTACGTCTTTGGAGTGTGGGAGGAAACCGAAGATCTCGGAGAAAACCCACGCAGGTCACGGGGAGAACGTACAAACTCCTTGCAGTGCAGCACCCGTAGTCAGGATCGAACCTGTGTCTCCGGCGCTGCATTCGCTGTAAAGCAGCAACTCTACCGCTGCGCTACCGTGCCGCCCGGTAATGTACATGGATAGGGAAGGTTTGGAGGGATATGGGCCAAATTCAGGCTACTGGGACAGGCTTAGATGGGGCATCTTGGGTGGCATGAACGAGTGGGCCAACGCCAGTTTCCATGCTGTATGATCACATTCGTCTAATTTTCCAGTTTGCTTTTTCCTTGGTCCTATTAATTAGTCAAAATTGTCCTTGAAACATATTACTGAATCTGTTACCACCCATCCATTTGATTCGTGCGTCTCATAACAAACATTCTGTGTGGAGGACGATAAAGCTCCTCGTTCCCCCCACTGATTACAGACAATAGACAATAGGTGCAGGAGGAGGCCATTCGGCCCTTCGAGCCAGCACCACCATTCAATGTGATCATGGCTGATCATTCTCAATCAATACCCCGTTCCTGCCTTCTCCCCATACCCCCTGACTCCGCTATCCTTAAGAGCTCTATCCAGCTCTCTCTTGAATGCATTCAGAGAATTGGCTTCCACTGCCTTCTGAGGCAGAGAATTCCACAGATTCACAACTCTCTGACTGAAAAAGTTTTTCCTCATCTCAGTTCTAAATGGCCTACCCCTTATTCTTAAACTGTGGCCCCTTGTTCTGGACTTCCCCAACATTGGGAACATGTTTCCTGCCTCTAACGTGTCCAACCCCTTAATAAACTTATACGTTCCGATAAGATCTCCTCTCATCCTTCTAAATTCCAGTGTGTACAAGCCTAGTCGCTCCAGTCTTTCAACATATGATAGTCCCACCATTCCGAGAATTAACCTAGTAAACCTACGCTGCACACCCTCAATAGCAAGAATATCCTTCCTCAAATTTGGAGACCAAAACTGCACACAGTACTCCAGGTGCGGTCTCACTAGGGCCCTGTACAACTGCAAAAGGACCTCTTTGCTCCTATACTCAGCATTTTGTCACAAACATTAAGTCAGCACCTTTGGCTAACACCACTCTCACCACTGAATGTGCTTCCTCGTATTCACTCTACAGATTCCCTCATTCTGACCTCTGCTAAATCTCCCTTCAACCATCTCTGTGAGAAGAAGAAAATACATTTTTCTCATGTATCTCTCTTTCTCAAGGGAAAGGTTTAGGGAGATTTATCAGAGGTCAAAATTACAGGATGAAGCAATTAAAATTAATGGAGGAAGTTACCAATGGAAATGGTTGATTTAGATGAATACGGTGAGATCTCAGATACTTACATCAATCACTTCCATTATTTCATCAAACTTGCTAGATCCAGTTTGTCCAGAAATTAATTAATTCATGTCCATTGCCTTTAATTTACCTACATTTTACAAATTTACAAATTACTTTGTCAGTTTGTCAAGGGAGCAGCGGTAGAGTTGCTGCCTTACAGCGCTTGCAACATCAGAGACCCGGGTTCCATCCTGACTACGGGCGCTGTCTGTATGGAGTTTGTACGTTCTCCCTGTGACCTGCGTGGGTTTTCTCAGAGATCTTCGGTTTCCTCCCACACTCCAAAGGCGTTCAGGTTTGTAGGTTAATTGGCTTGATATGCGTGTAAATTTTCCCTAGTGTGTGCAGGATAATGTTAATATGCGGGGATCGCTGGTCGGTGCGGACTCGGTGGGCCAAAGGGTCTGTTTCTGTGCTGTATCTCTAAAGCAAACTAAACTAAAATTAAGAGGCTGACTGGTGCCTCCATTATTTTTTACCCTTTCCCTTGTGCGTGCTTGCTTACATTAATTACATTGAGGAGTAGACAGCTTTTCATGATTGGCCTCAAAAGTCAGATTCCATGGGTTAAGTCATCCAAGCTTCAGAGCTCTGTTGTAATATGATCCATGCTGGCAACTGCTCAGATCTTACCATTAATAAAAAGTGAAATGGAAGTCAGCTGTGGTCAGCAGAGAACCTGTACAAATGACTATTTGGGAATGGTACAGAATAGGGCAGTACCAGCCTGACAGCAAAATAGGAAAGATAAATTTTAAACTCTGGAGCCTGCCAGCTTGTGAAGAATGAGAAGTGGATTTATGGAGATTCTAATGATTTTTCTGGTTGCTTTGGGATAATCAGTTTTATCTTCAGACCATGCACTATGACACTGAAACAAATGTTGATAGTAGATTAATAAATCTACTGAAATGGCAGAAATATATTTATTACTTAGAATATCACTATCAAACCAGTGAACATTCATTTTGCTACAACCAAAGACAGGTTATCTACAGACATTCGTTTCCCTGTTTTTTTTTCTGTTAATGTAATATTAATTTAATTTTTCCGCTAACTTAATCTCCAATAACAGAGTAAATGGAATCCTAATTTAATTGTTTCCTAATGTCAGGATATTACAAGGATTCTATCATTACATTTGCAGTTAATGTGCTGCACAAAGTTTCCTTCATATATGCATCTCCTTCTACATTCTTTCCTGGAAATGCATTGGTGCGGCAAATATCTGATTTATTCCTCCTCTGGGATCTTATTTTAACATGTTTGGACAACTAATGGCGGCACGGTTGCGCATTGGTAGAATTTCTGCCTTGCAGCACCAGAGACCCGCATAGGAATTGTCCTTTACAAATCCACTATGGGCACCATTGTAATCTTTTGCAATTTATAGAAAGGGTTCACCTAATTAACACAAAGTTCATTTGAGAACTGCTTAAAAATGCATTGATAAGTCGGAGCCAAGTGAGATGTTATAGTAAAATTGATAATGGATTGGGAAAGTTAGGTATTGTCCCTTTAGTGGAAACTCACTGGTTGAAGGGAAACAGAAAAGGAGGTTTGAACGATCTGATCTGCTGATTCCCACTGCAGGAGGCACGAGATGAAATCATAGATTGATTCTGAAACCTCTGGTTCTACCTGCAAGTTGATCTGGAAACCTGCTCTGGATAATCACTCTAAATTCAAGATAGCAGAGGAGCATACATCTTAGAAATTTGGAGCAGCAGCATCAGTTGATCCTATTTTGATGTATACAAATACAGTAATATCAGGATGAAGGGGTGTATTTTGAGAAGATTCCCAAAAATATCATAGAATTCTGCATGAAGATTCACTGAAATAGAATGGCAATGACTATTATTTTTTATGACGTGCTATTAATGTAAAAAAATGAGGAAATTCATTCATTCCTCATATTTATGTAAAAAAATGAGGAAATTCACTCGTAAGGGCGGCACGGTGGCGCAGCGGTTGAGTTGCAGCATTACAGTGCTTACAGCGCCAGAGTCCCGGGTTCGATCCTGGCTACGGGTGCTTGTCTGTACAGTGTTTGTACATTCTCCCCGTGACCTGCGTGGGTTTTCTCCGAGATCTTCAGTTTCCTCCCACACTCCAAAGACGTACAGGTCTGTAGGTTAATTGGCTTGGTATAAATGTAGATTGTCCCTAGTGTTGGATAGTGTTAATATGCGGGGATCACTGGTCGGCGTGGATTCGGTGGACCAAAAGGCCTGTTTCCACATTTTATCTCTAAACTTAACTAATTCTATTACTTCAACCCTCTGTTCAATTTTCCTATTTCATGAAACAACCATTATTTGGTTCCTTATCAAATGCCCTTTGAAAAATATAGCATTCACCTCATCTACACAACGTTAAACCTTCCAAATAAAAGTTGTATTATTATAAGGATGTTGCCAGGATTAGAGGGTTTGAGATAAAGGGAGAGGTTGAGCAGGCTGGGACTCGAGTCCCTGGAATGCAGGAGAATGTGGGGTGATCTTATAGAGGTGTATAAAATGATGAGAGGAATAGATCGGGTTGATGCACAGAGTCTCTTGCCCAGAGTAGGCAAATCAAAAACCAGAGAACATAGGTTTAAGGTGAAGGGGGAAAGATTTTACAGGAATCTGAGTAACTTTTTCACGCAAAGGGTGGTGGGTGTATGGAACAAGCTGCCAGATGAGGTAGTTGAGGCAGGAACTATTGCAAGATTTAAGAAGCAATTAGACAGGTACATGGATAGATCAGGTTTGGTGGAGTATGGGCCAAACGCAGGCAGGTGGGACTAGTGTGGATGAGACCTGTTGGTCGATGTGGGCAAGTTGGGTCCGTTCCCACGCTGTATGACTATATGACTATTAACCACAAGGCCCCTTTCATTAAAGTGATCCTGCCTAATCATATTATTATTTTCTGAGACTTCTGGTAGCACTTTCTTAATTAATTCCCCATACATTATGCTGGGTTAACTGGTTTGTGGTACTTCTTGCCTCTCTTTAGCCAGTGATGTTGTAGGGGTTGTCAGGAACACTTTCAGCAAAGTTGATCTCCAATGCACTTTATCATGTTCAAGAAGATGAAGTGCTTGTGGGAAACTGGTTCACCTAACAATTCCAACAATTCGATCAACACCATTAATGACTTTTTCTGGCAGCTGAAGCCTGACATACCTTACGTTGACTGAATGTTATCCACATATCTGCAACCATGCAGAGATGTATACATGCTAGCACTGGATGCACTAATTTATATTTACACTGTATTGGTCTGCCACCTAGTGAACAAATGATGGCAGACTAGAGGTCAGATTTGTGTGTTCAAGTAATTTCACTATAATATATACCACATTTCAAATCCTTATTATTCTGGCAAGTGCAGAATAATCTTACTTTGCTATGAATCTTTGTATAATTGCTCAATTAATTTTCTTCTAGCTCCACATTTTATATAGTAATTATCCTGAGAATGTAATGAATAATATCAAAAACATTAAGAGTCTTGACCAGAGAGTAGAAGATTCTAATATAGCTTGGGGTTCCAGTATTATCTGCTGTGAACAAAGGTTTTACCCTTGAGATTTACAAAAAAGACATTAAAGTGATCGTTCCAGATCCATTGTTAAAAATCCCAATGATTTAAAGACTTAAAAGATTAAAATTCTCCATTCAATGTGAGGCCCAACTGGTCAAAGTTAATAGCTACAAATGCCCTTTCTCTTAATTCAATTGAGTTGAGCCAGGATCCAAATGCACTTTACGTTTAACTGAGAAAGGAAATCTATCTAATTTTAAACTGTGTAATTTCTACTTCTTAAATTATATTACAATTAGAGTAGCAAGTCTGCTCAGAATGGAATCGAGACGTTTGCTATCATCGATACTGCGCTCGATCTTCTAACTTGACAACTGGCTATTTCTGCCCCCACTTCCTTTCTCATCAGAAGTTGATCGAACCGATGGAATCTTTCGCCCGCCATCCTTCTAAGAACACTAGAAAATAGAAGGAATAATGACTCGGCCCTTCACGCTTGCCTGCCATTCAATATGTTCAAGGCAAATCTGTCCTGGACCTCACCTCCTTTCCTGTGCCAGCTCCCATAGCCCACTATTCCCTCCTCTCACAAAATATATGGCTACTTCCTCTGTAAGTAACCCCATCGTGGCTATCCCTCGGGGTCGAGGATGATGGTCTACGTTCCGTTGATTTTATGAACTCTCAGGTGGCTTATGAGTCCAAAGTTGAGCGATTGAATCAAGTATTCACTGCTTAGAGAAGAAGGAATGGATGACATTTATGGTCGAGACCATTCTTCAGACCAGAATCTGAAGGGTCTCAACCCAAAATGTCACCCATTCCTTCTCTATAGACATGCTGCCTGTCCCACTGAGTTACTCCAGGCTTTTCTTCTTTATCTAGTGTACGTTCTTTGTGACCTTGCCATCAGCCTCCATGCATTCCTGGAGACCTTTGCAACAGTCTGGTCAGCCTCAAATCAGCTGGTGCAGCATCATGAATGGCTGGAGATTTATTGAATGGACATGATAGCATGTCTTCGTATTGTACTTGTTCCTAATTGTTGCTGGAATTCAACTTCAATAGAATTACTTCTCCACAACCATGCCGGCTTTTAAGTCTCTTTGCCATTATGTCTCCTATGATTTTCATTATTCTATAGACATACAGACATTACAGAAAGCTAGCTTGACTCGTGGAGTTAGATCTGCAATGGAATTTTTACATTAGGTTGAAATTTGCAGACAAAATGGCACCACGATAGAAGTCAACATGACAACAGATACAAAAATTCCTCACCAAACTGCAGCTCATTTTGAAAAATAACTGCTTCTGAGATTGTTATGGAAAGAATATATTTAAGGATGAAGAATGGGCTACAATGTCCCAGGTTTTTGTTATTACTTTAAGCTTTAACTTATTTGATACTGGGTGTGGACTTTAAGATTAAACTGAAGCAATGTTTCCTTTGTATCTTTTTTTTAATGGATGAATAATATATAAATATAGTCAATATTAGGATGGCACCATTTACTACTGCAACTTATCTGGTTTTGCATTATTATGTAGACTGCAATAAAAAGGTCCAGATGTATTTTTTAAAGGCATATTGCCATATATGAGAGATCGAAAAATGATGGTTTAGCAAACTCCTATTGTGTTTATATCAAGATATTTCATCTTTCTTTTCATTTCCTCTAATGTATTGAGTGAAATCTGTTGGTTTTCAGGCAATGAAGATGACAAACGTGTTTTAGGGTGGGATGGAGGTTGTAGGGAATGCCATTCAAACGGGGAGGGAGTCAGTCTACCCCACGACAGAAGGGGGAGAAGTTGTACAGTTTTATAGCCATGGGGAAAAAAGATCTGTGCCGTTCTGTGCTGTATCTTGGTGGAACCAGCCTGTTGTTGAAGGTGCTCCTCAAGTTTACCAGTGTGTCACGGAGGGGGTGAGCTGTATTGTCCAAGATGCTCCACAGTTTGAGGAGCATCCTCCCCTCCAAGACCATCTCCAGGAGGAAATAGGAAGTAATTTGCTTGACAAGTAATTTACTTGATAAGATGTAAATGAGAGGCAAAATAGTAAATGGCTATTGACATAGCTCTCAGGAGAGGACACGTAAAAATAGGGGTGGAAAGAGAAGAGGCCTAAAAATTGCCCTTTTGGGTAGGTGACAGGAGAATCAGGAGGAAGTCAATGGACAAGTGTGAGAGACAAAGGGCTACAGGGAAAATACGTGGGATAATGATATTGATGGGAATGCTCGAAAACTGCCATGAACTCAACAGGCCTGGATAGAGTGGATGTGGAGAGAATGTTTCCATTAAGTGGGAGAGTCTTTGACCAGAGGCCATAGCCTCAGAATAAAAGGACGTTCCATTAGAAAGATGAGAAGGAATTCCTTTAGCCAGAGGGTGGTGAATCTGTGGAATTCATTGCCACTGAACGCAGTCAATGGATAGTTTTAAGGTGCAGGGTGATAGGTTCTTGATTAGTATGGGTGTCGGGGGTTATGGGGAAAAGGCAGGAGAATGAGGTTGAGAGGGAAAGATAGATCAGCCATAATTGAATGGCGGAGTAGACTTAATGGGCCCAATGGCCTAATTCGGCTCCTATAACTTATGAACTTAAAATAGAATACATCTTCAATGCTGCACGGCAATATGAACAACATGACAATATGTTCTGTTTATTTCCAACAGGTGGTGGGACAAATAGACCAACTGACCTCAAACCTGAACCTGTGCGAGGATATAAATGAAAGTTACAAAAGTGATACCCTAGACAGCAGTTCCAGCGGAGTGACAGTATCGACTCTAGAGAAGTCCAAAGACAAGCCAAAACTGGTGATCAAACCTATACCGACATCAAGCGCTATCCTAACAGTGCTTCGCAAATCCAAACCTCCACCCCCACCCCCACGGAGGACACCAGTCAGGGTGGCAAGCCTGGCAAAGTCAACTTGTACAAATAACAATCACAAAACAAATGGCACCAACGTGCACAATGGAACACATTCAACTACTGACTGTCTGGAGGGAAACTGTGAAGAATGCAGTGCAAGGTCCGACACTTCAATACGGGTGCCACAAAGTCAACTGGAGGCTGATGATGAAACAAAATCGTTAACAAACACTTTTTTCAGCCAGCAATCTTCAAAGTGCATCCGTTATCCCAGCTCCACAACCAAACTTGAGGTTCCCGTACAGAGGAAAGCTTGCACTGCTAATGCATGTGGTTGCAGTGCCAGGTCACAACACAATACTTGTCTACACCAAAGAGCGCCAACAATCTGTAATAGCAACACTTCCACAACAAATGTAACCGCAGCATCACATTCAAAGCATCGATCCACAGTCCGGAAGCCTACCTCTACAACAGTTTGAAATATACATTTGCAAACAATGCTTCTCAAACATCAGTCAAATGGAATTAAATTAACTGACATCTCAGAGCATTCCATTCAATAAGGCAGATACCTCAAGCAGGTAAGTGACTCAAAATGATCACACTCTAATTTCTAGTTTTGGTCCTTGGAATGCATTAACAAGTAGACAAAATCGGTTTTCTTCAACTACCAAACAATTAAATATTTGTCATTTTAATCAATTTTGTAAATCAAGAAAATACAAACCATATTAATCCAACCACTCTACATAATGTATCTTTTGTGTGATTGGTGTGAATTTACACTGCTCCACCATGGTGGCACAGTGGTAGTTGCTGCCTCACAGCACCAGTTGCTACCTCATAGCGCTAGAGACTTGGGTTTAATCCCGACTGCGGGTGCTGTCTCTGTAGCATTTGTACATTCTCCCTGTGACCGCGTGGGTTTTCTCTAGGAACACCAGTTTCCTCCCACTTTCCAAAGACATGCAAGTTTGTACGTTAATTTGTTTGGTAAAATTATAAATTGTATATATTGTATAAAAATTATAAATGATAAAACAAGCGTTAGTGTGTGGAGATCGCTGGTCAGGACAGACTCAATAGCCAGAGTGCCTGTTTCCACACTGTATCTCTAAACTAAACTAATTATATTACTTCAACCCTCTGTTCAATTCTCCTATTTTGTGAAACCACCATTTATTTATTATCTTATCAAATGCCCTTTGAAAAATATAGCGTTCACCTCATCTACACAATGTTAAACCTTCCAAATAAAAGTTGATTTATTACAAGGATGTTGCCAGGACTAGAGGGTTTGAAATAAAGGGAGAGGTTGAGTAGGTTGGGACTCTATTCTCTGGAGCACAGGAGAAAGTGAGGTGCATAAAATTATGAGAGGAATTGATTGGGTAGACACACAGATTCTCTTCCCCAGAGTAGGTGAATCAAGAACCAGAGGGCATGGGTTTTAGGTGAAGGGGGCAAGATTTTATAGGAACCCAAGAGGTAACTTTTACACGCAAAAGGTGGTGGGTGTATGGAACGAGCTGCCAGAGGAGGTAGTTGAGGCCTCCATATATTATTGGCTGCCAAAACAAATCAGGTCAACGCTTGGCACAAACAGGGCAAAACATCAATAGTGTGCCATTAATGTTTTTTATCAATAACCACATGCAAACAAAGTAATATCAAAGGCATAAGGTTCCAGGATTAACACAAAGATCAGCTGCCCTGGATGCTAAATAATCATCTCTGTGCGCCACTTAGAAGATATATACACGGGCCCTAGTCATGCTCAACTTCATGTCTGGAGATAATGCACTAGAGACAATTCAGGAAAGATTTAGTTGTGACTTTTCAGTTCTGGTTTCCTAGTAAATTTATTTTATACATTCACTTATGCCCTTAAATCCTTTCTAATAACAGAGATCAGAAGTGTTAACAGTGCTCCAGATGGTCTACGAGTTTTAGCCATGAATTCTGCTTTGCTCTGCAATCTCTAGAAACTCATTTATTTTACAATTTGTAAACATCTATAACTCTGTGCACTCTGCTCGTCTGTCCCAGTTAGTTATCGAGGAGTCCTTATCCTTCCTGCCACTGACATTTGTATTTGTGTTCAGTGATCAATTGGATCACTATTTACAAAATCAATAAAGGGACAACGTGGGTCAGGCAGCTTCGCTGGAGAACATGGATAGGTGATGTTTTGTGTCGGGACCCTTCTTCTGACTCAAGACAGAGTTGACCAGCTGAGTTAGTCCAGCACTTGGACTTTTTTTTGTAAAGCAGCATCTGCAGTTCATTGTCTCCACAAAATCATCAGCATCTTCTATATGGCAGCTCAGTCCTCCTGCATATGAATTACATCCTGCAATTTAATTCCATTCATCTGAAATTGCACTTATCCCCAACCTCATATCCTTTATGTGGAGCAAACAAGTACTCCCAGCAATGACGCTTGTGAACCATTTTAAGCCACAATTGTTTTCTCTTGTTTCCTCCCACATTCCAAAGGCATGCAGGATTGTAGGTTAATTAGCATCTGTAAATTACCCCTAGTGTGTAGGTTCGGAAAGTGGAAGGCCGAAAGAAGGCTGTGGAGACTGTCAATGGATAATTTTAAGGCAGAATTTGACAAATTCTAGATTAGTACGTGTCAGGGGTTATGCAGAGAAGGCAGGAGAATGGGGTTGAGAGGGAAAAATAGATCAGCCATGATTGAATGGCAGAGTAAACTTGATGGGCTGAATGGCATAAATCTGCTCCTACAACTAATGAACTTTTGTGCCATCTATTCTGCTATTTATCCTTGACTCTACTTATTCAATGACTTGTTTTCCCTCTACTAATAAATTTGACAAAAGCTACTTAAAGAATCCTCAGGCTCCATTCTCCATTTCAAATTATTTTTGTAAGTGATAATGCTTTTGTAATTTAATCCCTACGTTATTACGACGTTATTATGAGCAGCTGCACTTTATCATGGCCATTTTTTGTCCTATATTTTACATTTATTGCATTTCCTATTTTACTCCTACCTCTACCCACCATAAACACCCATCCATCTTAGATATATTTCTTATTCAATTCTCCTTGATCACCACTTTAAATATCTCCTCTGCTGCTCTAAATTTTATTAAGAACCTCTAAATTTTCCATTTCAATACTCTGTTTATGTACTGTGTTGCAAACACCTTTTCCAAGATGTGTGACATAAATAAAATTCGTAGGCACATAAAATACAAATGAGCTGAAATTAGTAATTTATTCCTCATGTGGCAGAGATGTAAAACAAAAGCAAATTCACTGTAAATGATACATGAAGCTTGTATCACACTATTCGTAGTTGATGGCAAAGTATAAAAGCATATGGTCCCAAAATAATCACTGCATATTATAAATGTGAAATGGAGGAAGTCCAGAAAAGGGTAAAAATCAATTTGTACTGCAACTATAGCTCTGTAGAGAGAAGCTCTATAAATTAACACCAAAGTTTATTAAACAATTATTTGAACACAATTTTTTTGAAAGGATTCCAAAGTTCATTCTGATGGACATGTTTCATATTTTTGGTTGAAAAGAGCACCCAGTGTACATAAGCTACTCAAATGTACCTCTGTTAACACATACAAATCAGTGTTGTAAAGAGGCACACTTTAATGCTTGGTTTATAATTCTGAGATGTAATCAGATTTATGGGATATAACGAAGGTTCCTTTTTACAGTGCGAGTCAGGCCACAACTGATCTTCCAAGGGTGCTGTGTCACCTCTTTCCAGTCACGCTGTTAAATGAAGCACCTTGTTCCAACCAGGATCTTGACCTTAAAAATGTGAGACTAACTAGAAGTATCTATGTCTTGAGCAAAGGCTCATGTGTGATCGCATAGGGGTTTTGTTTAGCAGTAGACACAATCTGCTCTGTCATTGAAAGGAAACCTAAACAAAGGATGGGGATGAAAATATTCCCAACAATTGAATTAAGATAATGAATCTATAATTAAAAAACCCTTTTGTTTCAAACGGATGTCAAAAAAAAGGTCTTCTGATCACAGTTCATCATGTCCTGAGCGGGCAACAATAATAAGCTTGGACAGCTGTGATTTGAACAATTCATCCTTGTGCGTCACTGTAACAAGAAAAGTAAACTTTATTCTTGGAGCAATAATTAAGGCCAAACTGATCACCACCACCCTGTTCTGAGTATTAGCGATCATAATGTTATTTAAATGTTAAATGCAAATCATTTGCACAGAAATGAGTCATGCAATAAGGTAACATACAAATTATTTAACGAGGAAAAACATGAGGTTGCAAAGGAAATCTGCAGCAATTGAGCCTGGAATTAAAAAAAATGTCAAAACAAAACTCCAAGTTGAGGAAAGACCAGGAATTAGGGTCAAAATGTTATGAAGCACATTATGGATGCTCTTGTAGGCTGCCAACTCCACACAGCTACATAGTAAAGCAGTAACATAACCAATTTGAACTTTATAAATCTTGCAAGTGAACATTTAGTCAGAGATTTGAAAATATGAGGGAAGTCATCCTTTAATCAAGGTTTATTACTGAAATGTAATTGAGTAATTATACAGGTTTCCAAGTTTATTTGTTAGCCTTTAAAAGATATATTTCAGCTTTTTCATCCTTGACTTCCAACTTGTGACTGACTCTTTGCAATTCTCAAATATAATCAACGTAGGAAGATGCAGACTATGACATTGATATATAATCAACTATTAAAGTAAAAAGAAAAAGCTTATCATGTTTAGTGCATTATACTAACCTGTATTCTCATGAATTACATATTCGTTTTCTTTCAGGGGAACGTCACTACCGCCGCCTAGTGCTCCTTCAGACTGGAAAAGCGAGAAAAGTCGAACATCAGCAAATCAAAGTAGTTGTTCCACCCAATGGAAAAAGGCACCGCTCAAATCAAATAATTCCTCCATTAAACATCAAATACATTGTACTTTTGTCAGTGATAGAAAAACACAATTTCATACAAAAATCTATCAAAACATATACATTTAAAACATTTATCAAATAGCCAACATCAACAATAAGGATACATATTGCATGTGTACACCCATAAATATGTTTAAAAAAAACATGAACATGTCTCCAAACTTTCATGACATTGTCCTTGTAAGGAAATGCAAGTAAATTCTATGGCATCATAGCTTCTTGTCTAGAATTCAATGCCGATTGTCAACTCCATTTTAAACCGAGAAGAAAATTCCAAGAATAAAAATGGGAAAAAATGGTTTGTGTCTTCTTCAGAAGTATTCTCCTAATTAAAACGGTAATGACACATTCTAGGAATACCAGCCACATGGTTCCCTGCCTCTCCTTCTGTCAAATTCATGACCAGGCTCCAACACCTGTTAGCAAAGCAGCTCTAGGAGACCAGTGAGAATGTTATTACTTATTTTTTGCATATTTCTCTTCCCCATATTTTTATCTCCCTCTGTAGGCAGCCAGAATGTCTGGGAGATTCTTTGATAATTCACCACCTTCAGACATTCTGTAAACACAAAGCTTTATCCTGAACCAGTTTTGTAAATTGAAATTTCAGACTCATAAGAAATGTCCAAATACCTGACTGTCAAAACTATTTTTTAAATAAAATGTTTGAAAATATTAGTCCCATTCCACCTTTAATTTTTCTCTACTGGCGCCTATCAAGTTTCCTTTGATTCCTTTTGCAATTAACCCAAACTAAGGAGTAATTTACTTAAGTCTCAGACTGGCAAGGATAAGGGTCCACCCCAATCCTCCTGTCAAAAGTTGCCTCGCATTTCTAAGGCAAGGCCTCGGCTGTACAGCACTCAAGGCCTCAGAGAACCTGGGTGCCAAATTTTGGAATCAGGGGACCCAGGTTATCCCAACCATCAAAGAGAGGGCAGCAGGGACAGGGAAAGACAGGGAATGATGATGGATTTATATGCCACTAAACTGGTGAATTGCAAGAATATTAACATAGACACCGTCAAAATACTGGCAGCCATCAACATGATTACTTGCTAGGTCAAACTGTAAATGTCTATTGCAATGAATCGTGGTGAATTACCTCGAGCATAATAAAAAAAGTGGAAGCAGGAGATGAAATTTGATTTTCGTGCAATGTCCTTAATGACCTTGGGACATCTGCAATTCCTTCCTACATAATATGTTTTAAGTGTTGACTTCCTTTAAGCAGTGCCAACCTAAACTCAATTTAAACTCTGCCCATAGGTAATATTGCCTGGGACAATATTAGCTGTTCAGCATTACAACCAGTTCCCAAAATATGTCTATTTAATACTTGAGCTATGAAGTTATAGTATTACAGGCCTAGATGGAATCTCAACTTCTGCACTCGTTAATAAGGGAGTGGAAATTCCTTCCGATCGGGGGATAACAAAATAATCTGATGCCTACCAGCTAACAGGTTAACTATGAAACAAACTGGAGAATTTTATGTCATAGTCATACAGCATGGAAACAGGTAGTTTCTATATGCATCTATACGACGAAGAGACCCCACATAAAGCTACTCCCATTTACCTGTGCCAAAACCATATCCCCTAAGCCTTTCCAATTCACGTACATGTCCAAATGTTTTTTTAAATTTTTGTTATTATACCTGTTTCACTACTTAATCTGGCAACTCATTTCATATATCCACCACCCTTCCAGGTTGACCCTCAGGTTCCTATTAAATCATTCCCCAATTACTTTGAACCCATGCCCTCTCGTGTTTTATTCCCTTATTGTAGGGAAAAAAATCTATATATTCACCCTATCTATTCCCCCGCGTGATTTTATATACTCCATAACGATCATCCCTCAGCCTCCAAGGAATAATGTCCTACCCTGCACAGATTCACCCTATAGCCTGAGCCCTCTGGCCCTGACAACATCCTCAAATCTTCTCTGCATTCATCCCAGGTTAATGGAATCTTTCATATAGCTGGATGACCAAAACGGAATGAAACATTCCAAGTGTGGACTCACCAAAATCATGTGTATCATTCACCGAGATATAAAAATGTAAATAACTATAAACCGGTGCTCTATAGACTCTCAACGATCACACTAATACCTTTGATAAAACCCACACTGAATTTTTGAGCTGATACATTTTTATTGCAAAAAAATATAAACTAACAATTTGAGTGAAAACTAGCCAGTTGTCACAGATGTGTTCTGAGATGATCAAAAAGAACTGTTTTTTGATTAGACATGAATCTGAGATTTCTGCATATTTGAATGCAATCCAAATTCCATATTTACAAAATCAATATTACAAGTAAAATTTATGAGCATCAAAATCTTTTGAAATTTTGTATTTTATATACAGCTTAATTTTAAAATAGATGGTTTCAATTTGATTTGTAACACAAGAGGAGCAAGCTTTTAAATAAAGAATACAATATGAACACCAACAGACTGCCTCCTGAAGGTAATCTGATCTGAAACTTATTCTGACAATTTAGTACCCTCATTATCCTATTCACTATGCATTAATGTAACGGTTAACACACTTTGCAACAATTCAAACTAAGAACTCTTTAAAATCAGCTGCATCCTGGCTGCTTATTCGGCTTATTATTTTGTTTATATTCTATTTTGCAAAAGAACAAAATAAAAAATTATACTTACAAACGCGTTTGCAAATTCAATTTTGGCATTAGTGATTTCTGCTTTAAACTGAGTAAAAAATAGGTAGGATTTCCCCTGAGGCCTGGAAAGAAAAAAAATGAAGTAAACTTATTTTGGAAAATAACTTTTACTTTTCTTCTTAGAACTAATTTTCTCCATGAAAATGATTTTTCCCAGCCTATCTATCCAATGAGGAATGCCCCTACATTTTTCCTTACCTAATAGAAGAGGCAGTTAACCAAATTCAAGATTGCTACAGTGCCCTCCATAATGTTTGGGACAAAGACCCATCATTTAATCATTTGCCTCTGTACTCCACAATTTGAGATTTGTAATAGAAATAAACATCACATGTGGTTAGAGTGCACATTGTCAGATTTTATTTAAATTTATTTTTATACATTTTGGTTTCACCGTGTAGAAATTACAGCTGTGTTTAAATGCCTTCTTAATGCAGGCATAAGAGAGCTCGGCACCTAGTCTTTCCTCCAGTCTTTCCATCAACTTTGGAAACTTTTATTGCTATTTATCAACGAGGGCCAAAGTTGTGCCAATGAAAATTAAAGAAGCCATTATGAGTCTGAGAAACAAGAATAAAACTATTAGAGACATCAGCCAAACCTAAGGCGTACCAAAATCAACTGTTTGGAACAGTTAAGAAAGAGAGCACTGGTGAGCTTACTAATCACAAAAGGACTGGCAGGCCAAGGAAGACCTCCACAGCTGATGATAGAAGAATTCTCTCTACAATAAAGAAACATCCCCAAACACCTGTCTGACAGATCAGAAACTCTTCAGGAGTCAGGTGTGGATTTGTCAATGACCACTGTCCGCAGAAGACTTCATGAACAGAAATACAGAGGCTACACTGCAAGATGCAAACCACTGGTTAGCCACAAAAATAGAATGGCCAGGTTACAGTTTGCCAAGAAGTATTTAAAAGTGCAACTACAGTTCTGGAAAAAGGTCCTGTGGACAGATAAGACGAAGATTAACTTATATCAGAATGATGGCAAGAGCAAAGTAGAGGAGAAGGAACTGCCCAAGATCCAGAGCATACCACCTCATCTGTGAAACACGGTGGTGGGGGTGTTATGTGCTGCGCATGTATGGCTGCTGAAGGTACTGGCTCACTTATATTCATTGATGATACAACTACTGATGGTAGTAGCATAATGAATTCTGAAGTGTATAGACACATCCTATCTGCTCAAATTCAAACAAATGCCTCAAAACTCATTGGCCGGCAGTTCATTCTACAGCAAGACAATGATCCCAAACATACTGCAAAAGCAACAAAGGAGTTTTTCAAAGCTAAAAATGGCCAAGTCAATCGCCCGATCTGAACCCAATTGAGCACGCCTTTTATATGCTGAAGAGAAAACTGAAGGGAACTAGCCCCCAAAACAAGCATAAGCTAAAGATGGCTGCAATACAGGCCTGGCAGAGCATCACCAGAGAAGACACCCAGCAAATGGTGATGTCCATGAATTGCAGCCTTCAAGCAGTTATTGCATGCAAAGGATATGCAACAAAATATTAAACATGACTACTTTAATTTACATGACATTGCTGTGTCCCAAACATTATGGTGCCCTGAAATGGGGGGACTATGTATAAACACTGCCGTGATTTCTACATGGTGAAACCAAAATGTATAAAAATGGCCTTTAATAAAATCTGACAATGTGCACTTTAACCACATGTGATTATTTTCTATTACAAATCTCAAATTGTGGAGTACAGAGGCAAATAAATAAATGATGGGTCTTTGTCCCAAACATATGGAGGGCACTATATAATACCATTGATAGGTACATATGGTTGGGTACAATAGGCAGTCGTTAACATTTTAATGAAATTGTATTGTGTGAAATAATCACCTGCATTGGTAAAGAAATAAAAATTATGAATTTATAACATGCCAAATACAGATTGAATCATGGGAATGTTATGCTACATAAAAGCAACTAGTCACCAGTGTTCCAAATAACTACACAAGCAATTCGAGAGGATGTCAATTCTTAATTCAGAAAAGGCAGGAAAATTTCCTGCTGGATCGTTCCTTTCCAGTCGTTCAGTTTCAATATATCATCAAAATAAACAGACTTCATCATTTCCCCCACCCAACCTAAGTTGTTCATTCTTTTATGCAGGCTTATATGGTGCACATTAAAAATATTTGGTACACATCAATGCTCCAGAAGTTATTGAAAACATGCACACAATACTATTTACTAGTTTTGATAGACCCATATAAGCATTATTACCTTCATCAGTAACCTTATAAACAAACATACTGTCAAAAGGCAAATACATTTTCTTCACCTTCTGGGAAAGCTAAGTGATATGAAGTTCCTTCCTTACTTCATTATTTGAAACGACCGAAAAGTGACAAATTTAAATTTGTTGTTAGTTCTATTCTTAAAGACAGTCATACAGCATGGAAACAGGCCCTTCGGCCCATCTTCTGCCGACCAAGTTGCCTCATCTGCACCTGGCCCAGATCCCTCTAAACCTTTCCTATCAACGTTCCCCTCTAAATGGCTAACCTAGATACTTTACTATGCTGCTATAGTATATTTCTTGAATTATTTGTGTATGGGTATGAGAAGTGATTAAACTCTAAATGGTCTTTTATTCAAAGTGGTAACATAAAATCCTTATTCATTATTTACTCACCGCCAGATAGAGCAAGAGAATAGCTTGTTGTCCTCACTGATACCTACACTCATGTGCCATCTCTGCAATGAGAAAATCATGTATAGCTGAATCTTCATTATTTCAATGCCATTAATTAGTTAAATTACTGGATTCACAGCAAGGACAAGGGTAGAAAACTTAAAACTGTTGTCTAACAGTTGTTTAAAAACAAATGAAAAGGCAATAAATAATTTTTTAATTTTTTTTTTAAAATCGAGCTGGGGCCGAATTCACCTAATTCTTAAATTTCCCCCGTGTAAGGCAAATATGTGAAGCTTCCAAATAGTGCATGCTTTTAATTTATTCACAAAGTCAAAAACAGCAGTCATGACTGATAAGCTGATTATTAACAAATAAGTGAGATGATTTATGTGGAAAAACTAATATATAATATTGCACATATACCTAGGAATTCCAACGAGAATAGCCTACAGTTAAAATGACATGACATGAATAGAATGGAACAGTGGAATGCAATCAGAGCACCAATAAAGCTTGAACTTCTTGACATCACACAATGCATACAAGCCTGATATGCTATTTTTAAAGCATGCAATATAATCACATTTATTAGCATATCTGGGCATTCATTGCTGATGACAATCAAGTAACTCGACTACTATCATAACCAATGCGGCCCCCTCCGTCACCAACCATGAGCATGGGTCAAGTGTATTTTTTGGGGGTATTCATGGACAAAGACATTTTGACATCACAATGACAAAACAGTGGTGGTCAAGTGGTTCAGCATAAATATGACCCCTTTCTCTACTTAAGAATACCAACAATTGAAGGCCAGTTGGCAGAAGTTCAAAAATGTATAGACACAGGTACAAAAATTAACTTCAGGGACATTTTCTTCCCAGCTGAAGGCAACTGAAATGTCCGCACCAACTAGAGTGCCATGGTGCGAGTGAACTCACATCTACTTTTAGTCGGACTTTATCTTGCACTAAATGTTGTACCCTTTATCAGTGAACAGTATACAGGGTACAGCTTGATTGCAATCATATATAATTTTTCTTTAACTGGACTGCATGCAACAAAATCTTTTCACAGCACACGTGACAATAATAAACAACAAAAACTAAACTTTAGTCAATTATAAAACAGAATGAGGACAAAAAAACTTTGGGTTGAATGCTTGCACTGCTTAATGATCTCAATGTGACAATGATTTCTAAATCTTTCAAAAGAATCGGACCCCAACATAAGCATCAATTAAATTCAACTGCAAAATAGGCATAATTAACTAACCTCATTAGTTCCACCTTGAGATGCATATGTAAATATGCATGAGTGATCACCCTAAATGGAAATAAAAAGTCAATGTTTTAAAACAAAGTATGATGTAATCTGTGATTACAGGAGTGTTGTGGTTTACAATTTTCATTCAATTTACACACAAATGCCTTTCATGAAGCCTGAAGAGTCCCAACCCGAAACGTCACCCATGATGCCAGCGATGCTGCCTGACTCAGAGTTACTCCAGCATCTTTGATATATACAATCATATATAACAATCATCCACAGTTCCTTTCTACACAGGATAAAAGAGAGATTCTTAGTTCCAGTAGCTCAAAGCTGAGTATCTATAAAAAACAGCCGAGCTGCATTTCACGGTAAACTTATTTTCACTAAGCCGCTGGACCAACCCTGCCTCAAAGAAGAACTTTAGAAGTGAAATTCTAGAAAAGCATCAGACAAAAGAAAAAAAAAATCAGATATCAACTCGATAAGGAATACATGCACACCAAGCACCAGAAAAGCAACACGCTGTAGAAAATTCTCACTACCAACAGATCAAATCTACACAGTCCTGCCACATCCATTATTGAAAGGCAGTGGACTATTAAACAATGGGAAAAAGTTTCTATAAACATTTCTGTCTTCAATGATGGAACCCAGGACATGAATGTAAAAGTAAAGGCTGAAGCATTTGCAAAGTTCTTTGGACAGAAATGCAGAAGATGACCAATCTTCGGCTGGGAACATCACTACTATAGAAGCCTTCAGAAAATGTATGACACTACACAACGCTGTATGCCAGATTTCCAATAACAACCTCTCCCTCAATAATAGCAAGACAAAGGAGCTAGTTATTGACTCAGGAAGAAGATGGCATACATAACCTAGTCAGCATCAATAGCATTAAAGTGGGATGGCGTAAATATAGCCAACAATTTGTCCTGGACCAACCAAATTGAAGTTACGCCTAAGAAAGTACACCAACGCCTCTACTTTCTCAGAGGACACCAAAGACTCTTACCAACTGTTACAGATACACTGTAAAGGCATCCTATCGTTATATATTACAAGCTGTTTTGGCAACAACTTTGCTCGAGATTGCAAGAAATCGCAGAGTATTGTGGATGTAACACAGTCTATAACACAAACTCTCCTCCATTAACTCCATCTATACTTCATGTTGCCTTGGGAAAGCAGCCAACAGAATAATTTTCACTCTGGTCATTCTATCTTCTCCCCTCTCCCATCGGACAGAAGATGCAAAAACTTGAACGCACATACCACCACATTCAGGAACAGCTTCTTCCACGCTTTTATCAGACTACTGAACAGTCCTCTCATAAACTGAGGGTCTAGTCCTGATCTCCCAACCTACCTCATTATTGGGTATTGGGGGCAGGGTGCTGACATGGGTAGAAAATTGGTTGGCAGACAGGAAACAAAGAGATGGGATTAACGGGTCCCTTTCAGAATGGCAGGCAGTGACTAGTGGGGTACCGCAAGGCTCGGTGTTGGGACCGCAGCTATTTACAATGTACATTAATGATTTAGATGAAGGGATTAAAAGTAACAATAGCAAATTTGGGGTGACACAAAGCTGGGTGGCAGTGTGAACTGTGAGGAGGATGCCATGAGAATGCAGGGTGACTTGGACAGGTTGTGTGAGTGGGCAGATGCATGGCAGATGCAGTTTATCATATCATATCATCATATCATATATATACAGCCGGAAACAGGCCTTTTCGGCCCTCCAAGTCCGTGCCGCCCAGTGATCCCCGCACATTAACATTATCCTACACCCACTAGGGACAATTTTTTTTTTTTTAACATTTACCCAGCCAATTAACCTACATACCTGTACGTCTTTGGAGTGTGGGAGGAAACCGAAGATCTCGGAGAAAACCCACGCAGGTCACGGGGAGAACGTACAAACTCCTTACAGTGCAGCACCCGTAGTCAGGATCGAACCTGAGTCTCCGGCGCTGCATTCGCTGTAAAGCAGCAACTCTACCGCTGCGCTACCGTGCCGCCCTTTAATACTCGCATTTAATGTGGATAAATGCGAGGTTATCCACTTTGGTGGGAAGAACAGGAAGGCAGATTATTATCTGAATGACGTCAAATTAGGAAATAGGGAAGTAGAAAGAGATCTGGGTGTCCTTGTTCATCAGTCACTTAAAAGTTAGCATACAGGTACAGCAGGCAGTGAAGAACGCTAATGGCATGTTGGCCTTTATGAAAAGAAGAGTTGAGTATAGGAGCAGAGGTCCTTCTACAGTTATATAGGGCCCTAGTGAGACCACACCTGGAGTACTGTGTGCAGTTTTGGTCTCCAAATTTGAGGAAGGATATTCTTGCTATTGAGGGCGTGCAGCATAGGTTTACTAGGTTAATTCCCGGAATGGCGGGACGGTCGTATGTTGAAAGACTGGAGCGACTAGGTTTGTATACACTGGAATTTAGAAGGATGAGAGGATCTTATTGAAACATACAAGATTATTAAGGGGTTGGACACGTTAGAGGCAGGAAACATGTTCCCAATGTTGGGGGAAGTCCAGAACCAGGGGCCACAGTTTAAGAATAAGGGGTAGGCCATTTAGAACGGAGATGAGGAAAAACTTGTTCAGTCAGAGAGTTGTGAATCTGTGGAATTCTCTGCCTCAGAAGGCAGTGGAGGCCAATTCTCTGAATGTATTCAAGAGAGAGCTAGATAGAGCTCTTAAGGATAGAGGAGTCAGGGGGTATGGGGAGAAGGCAGGAACGGGGTTCTGATTGAGAATGATCAGCCATGATCACATTGAGTGGCGGTGCGTACAGGCTCGAAGGGCCTCCTCCTGCACCTGTGGCCTTTTCTAATTTTGAAATGGACTTACTCTGCAGCCGTATTGCTGCTGTAACACTATATTCTGCACACTGATATGTTTCTCTTTGCACTACCTGTTGTACATGTGTATGTCTTGATTGTACTCGGTTATATTATGATTTTGATCCAGCGGCCGAGCAGGCTGACGTGGCGGTGGCGGCGCCTCTCCGCCCCGGCCCGGCCCGCCGAACCGACCCCGCTGTCAGCGTGAGTGAGGGAGAGAGGGCCGCGGCTCACAACGACAGGCCGCGGCCGCGGCCGCACCCGGTTGTCGGTCCGTTTACAGAGACCGATCGCCATCGGCGCCACCGCGGGGCCGCCTCATCCATCCCCGGCCCCCCAGTGCGGCCCTCACCCCTCACCCCCCCCCGGCCCCGGCCCCGCTCACCAGAGTCTCGCTGTGCGAGTGCACCAGGCCGCCGGGCCGGACGTCGAACTGCGCGGTGCGGGTGGAGTCGGCCGCGGCGCTCGCGCCCAGACAGCACAGGAGGAGAACGGCTGCCGCCGCCGGCGCGCGCCCCCACCCCGTCATAACCGCCATAACGGCCATAACCGCCGCCCCCGGCGCGCGCCTCACTCCTCCCGCCACAACCGCCGCCCGCGCGCGCCCTGGCCCTGACCCCGTCATAACCGCCGCCCGTGCGCGCCTCACTCCTCCCGCTGCCGCCATCGCAGGGGGACCGGCACCAGCACAGCACAGCACAGCCCCGCCCAGCCCCGCCGACCACTCATGGCCGAACACCTCGTCCAAACCCTCCGACAGGAGGAGGTGTCCCATGGTAGGTACATCCCACACCCGCCTGGTCATTCAACACCCCGGACATCCCACACCCCGGACATCCCACACCCTGGACCTCCCACTTCTCTGATCATCCCACACCCAGGATATCCCACCCCCTGGACCTCCCACACCCTGGACCTCCCACACCCGGTCACTCCACACCCTGGACATCCCACACCCTGGTCATCCCACACCCAGGATATCCCACCCCCTGGACCTCCCACACCCTGGACATCCCACACCCAGGACCTCCCACACCTAGGACATCCCACACCCTGGCATCCCACACTCCCCTGGCATCCCACACTCCCCTGGCATCCCACACCCTGACATCCCACACCCTGACATCCCACACCCTGGACATCCCACACCCAGGACATCCCACACCCAGGACATCCCACACCCAGGACATCCCACACCCTGGACATCCCACACCCTGGACATCCCACACCCTGGACATCCCACACCCTGACATCCCACACCCTGGACATCCCACACCCAGGACATCCCACACCCTGGACATCCCACACCCAGGACATCCCACACCCAGGACATCCCACACCCTGGACATCCCACACCCTGGACATCCCACACCCTGGACATCCCACACCCTGGACATCCCACACCCTGGACATCCCACACCCTGGACATCCCACACCCAGGACATCCCACACCCAGGACATCCCACACCCAGGACATCCCACACCCAGGACATCCCACACCCAGGACATCCCACACCCAGGACATCCCACACCCAGGACATCCCACACCCTGGACTTCCCACACCCTGGACATCCCACACCCTGGCATCCCACACTCCCCTGGCATCCCACGCCCTGACATCCCACCCCCAAAAGGAGGTGACCATGCTAGGACATCCCACAGCTGGTAACTCCACCCCCTGGTCATCGCACACCAGGACATCCCACACCCAGGACATCCCACCCCCTGAACCTCCCACCCCCTGGACCTCCCACCCGAGGACATTCCACTCCCAGGACATCCCACCCCCTGGACCTCCCACACCCAGGACATCCCACACCTTGGTCATCCCACCCCCTGAACATCCTTCACCTTGCAGACATCCCATTCCAAGGACATCCCACACTAGGACATACCACCCCCAGGAAGAGGTGTTCCATTGCAGGACATCCTAGTCAATGAGCATGTCCCCATACAATGTTACTCTGTTGTCCTTTTGTCCTCCGCACCACCACCCCTCCCCCCCCCCCAGCCTTGAGTCTAAAGAAGGGTCCCAACCCGAAACATCACCTTTTGTTTTACAGAGATGCTGCCTGAGTCGCTGAGTTACTCCAGCACTTTCTGCCAACCCCCAGTCCGTAACCTGTGAAAACCCCCACGTGGGCTGTAGTCCGGGAGCCAAAATGTGCAGATGCTGAAGTTTCAAAATAAATGCAGACCAGGCTGCAAGCACGCAGGTCAGACAGCATTCACAGAGCAAGAACTGGAAAAATAAGATAACATGCATTTTTTAAACTGCAGAATGCGGGCAGGTGGAGAAAGCAAGGGAATGTCTGTGGAAACACAAGGAGCTGAAGATGCTGGTATACCAAAAAAAACACACACACACACACACAAAGTGCAGGAGTAGATCAAGTAGCATCTCTGGAGAACATGGACAGGCGATGTGGTCTACAGAAGGATCTCGACCCGAAACCTTGCTTATTCATTCCCTCCAGGGATGCTGCCTGACCTGCTGAGTTACTCCAGCACTTTGTGTTTTTAAGGGAATATCTGTGATAGGGTGCAGACTACACTTGGCGAGGTGGCCACTATTTTAAATATCAACAATTGGAGACAGAAGGGGAAATTAAACTATTTGAAACTGTAATATATAGCAATATTTGTGAAGGGGAGAAAAGCTAGTTACCTGAAATTGTTCTAAAGAAAGACAATTCTAGAATCTAAACCACTAGGAGGCAGTAATAATCCACATAACAAAGTATTGCTCAGAGACATACTAATATTATTATTCTAAACTGACTTTCAATATTAAACTTTCAATCATTTCCTTTTTCATTATTACATCTAATACTGAGTCACTAAAAATAAATCACATTTTTGGTAATTTTCTCTCTGGGGGTGCAATTTAATTCATATAACACTACAATATTACATTTAAAAAATATATTGATTTTAAAAATGCCATGCACAGCTGACATTAGTACAGGATACATGTCAATACAGGAGTATCGTGTATACCATCAACAGTGATTAGGCATTCACAAGGTCAGAGAATAGTGAGCAGTACAAAGTAAACATCTTAAAGCAAATAAGGGAGAAGAGAATAGAGGGTTTGTTGGATTTGGATTAGGAATGACAGGGGAAAGCTCAAATAGAGTATAAATGCTTGCATGGATTGGTTAGGCTGAATGGCCTGTTTTTAATGCCAGTTGTCTAATACAGCTGGCACAGACCTTCAAGCAACATGCCATCAGGATAATTATATTTATCTTTTAAGTTTTTCTACAGTCTGCATTCTAGTAGCAAAGGCACAGAATGTAGTCTGGAATGTCAATGTCCAGTATCAAGATTGGCTTGATAGCACCAGCATAGATGAGATAGTCAAGTCCTGAAGGATAGAGCTGCTTAATAGGAAGGGACTGAACTAAGGCTAGGGATAAACCTACTTAATCAAAATCGCACCAATTTACTTGTGGCTGATGCTTCTGCCACTGGTAAAAGTAACCACTCCCTCGTGACCCATGTTCAAGCAATAGTCCAGTCCGTACCCCCTCATCCCCTCCTCTCCCCATCCCATTGACTCCACTGACACTTCACGCTGTCTCAGGAAGCAACCTACGTAATCAAGAAGAAAGGTCTCGAGCTGAAACATCACCCATTCCTTCTCTCCAGAGATTCTGCCTGTCCCACTGAGTTACTCCAGCATTTTGTGTCTACCTTTCTACATAATTAAGGACCATTTAAGACCTAGACTGAGATGCATCAAGATCTAGATAATATTCCGACATAGGGAGGGAGATAAGTAGCAAATAACATTCATGCCACCAAAATGCCAGTGTCTGATCATTTATCTTTGACTTAAGTGTCAATTGAGTCCCCCACCAACAACACCTTGGGATTGATTAGAAACTCATCTGTGCTGGTCAAAAGTTACATATCCTGTAACATGTGTCTGAAACAAAAACAGGAAATGCAGGAAAACCTCAGCAGGTCAGGCAGCATCTGTGGAAAGAGAAACAGTCAACAATTCAGATCTGCAATCTTTCATCAGAATTTCCATCATCTATAAGGCAAAGTTAGGAGTGTGATGAAATAGTCTCCACTTGCCTGAATGAGAACAACTCAAATAACTTGCAAGAAATGTAACATCATCCCAGACATAGCGTTCTGCTGGATTGGCACCCCATCAACCATCCTTAACGCTCATTCCTTCCACAATCAATGTATTTTGGCTGCAGAGTGTACTAGCTGCAGAATACACTGCCAAAATGTCTCTAATGGCAGCATTATATTGAATCGGTGGAAATTACAAAAGATGATTCATTGAATATGGAGATTGATAGGGTGTAAATTGGGAATAATTCCTTGCTCTGAGTGGAACAGAGCAGAGGTATCGGCAAAAGAACAGGTGCAATTGATTAGTACAAGTGTCAGGGGTTATGGAGAGAAGGCAGGAGGATGGGGTTAAGAGAGAGAAATAGATAAGCCACGATTGAACGGCGGAGTAGACTTGATGGGCCGAATGGCCTAAGTCTGCTCCTATCATTTATGACCTATGGAATAGGACACCATTGTTAAGGAGAAAGGAAGATGTATCAGAAGCAGTGGTGTGGAAAGTACCATCAAAAACAAATATGACTGAACTAGAGACATTGGGATACTGGATTGCAGTCCTTATAGGATGCTGAGTGATCAAAGGTGTGGTCAAAATATCTTTATGAAATTATGGGCTAGTAATGGATATTAGTTGTGAACCTGTTTTCTGAGATAAAGATATGGTTTCAGTCTTGATAATATTAAATGAAAGAAAATGATTGACAATGTAGAAAGAAGAAAGAGATGAAGATGTGGTGAGCCAAAGCTGGTGTCATCAGCTTTCATGTAGAGACTCATTGTGTCCTCAAATGCAATGCTTCTGAAGGACAACATGGAGATAGGAAATAGGAGTAACCAAAGTCAAATCCTTAGGGGAGCACCAAATGTGTGTGAGGAGGGAAATGTGTGTGAGGAGGTTATTCTCTAACCTTAAATAGGTAGTTAAAAATAGAACCACATTAGTGCATTCCCACCATGGTTAAACACATCAAAGAACGCAGACAATTTAAACAGAAATATACAGATGGTTTATATGTTATTTATAAAAATTAACATTTTTTTAAACTGTATCGCTGACAGTATTGCACAGCGTTAAATTGATTGCTTGGATGAAAGATCATACAAGATCATTCTTTGTGCTAGTTGTTTAATTAATGTACCCATAGTCCATTTGTAACATTTACAACAGTTACAGTGATTGGCTTGAAAAAAAATTACCAATTAAAACTGATTTTTTAATTTGCTAAAAAGATGACCAAAGTAAGTTTCTAAAAAGCTAGATCTAAGATAATCATGCATTAAAAAGAGAAGATAAAGTGAGAAATAGCATTACATTTAAAGTAATGAAAATAGATAAGAGCAGATAGGAAAATAGAATTAAAATGTTTAACAATGTTTCATTTGAGCTAAAATAATGTGTTAGTGTTTATTTGCATCATGTCATATCATCATATCATATTTATACAGCCGGAAACAGGCCTTTTCGGCCCTCCAAGTCCGTGCCGCCCAGTGATCCCCGTACATTAACACTATCCTACACCCACTAGGGACAATTTTTTTTTTACATTTACCCAGCCAATTAACCTACATACCTGTACGTCTTTGGAGTGTGGGAGGAAACCGAAGATCTCGGAGTAAACCCACGCAGGTCACGGGGAGAACGTACAAACTCCTTACAGTGCAGCACCCGTAGTCAGGATCGAACCTGAGTCTCCGGCGCTGCATTCGCTGTAAAGCAGCAACTCTACCGCTGCGCTACCGTGCCGCTTTATACTACTTATGTAGTATAAAGTACTAAATAAAGATATAGGATCAGAATTCAAGAGAGAGTTGGATTTAGCTCTTGGGACTAACGGAATCAAGGAATATGGGGAGAAAGCAGGCTGATTTTGGATGATCAGCCATGATCATATTGAATGGCGGTGCTGGCATGAGGGGCCGAATGGCCAACTCCTGCATCTATTTTCTATGTTTCTCTGGCTCTTATTCCATGTATTTTGGCACTTCAGTTGCAATCTGTCCTCTTGTCCTGTAAACTCTCTGTGTTATTTGGCTAACAATCCTATGAGCTTTGGCCGCTGTTGTGTATTTTGTTAATTTTTCATTTGTGAGACGAGACATTACTATTGGCAGGTTATTGGAGCTCAGTGGAAGGGGGGGGGGGGGGGGGCAAGGGAGGAGGAACCGACTCCCCAAATCAATTTGTGCCATTTCCTCCCATGCCCACAAAAACACATTTAAGCTGAGTTCTTTGGATAATGAAAATTAATTGGAAAGTTTCCCATATTTGTCCCCCTCCCTCTACCAGGAACATTAGGTTTGAGTAAGATGCCCATTAGCCCATTTAACACTTGGTGGTCCAGACAAAGAACTGAACCTCAGACCTCATTGTGTCTCTGTGTCTCAGTATCTAGTACACCCAGGTGATCAGGGCCATTACCCTAGATTCCTTGATGTCAAAAAAACCTTGGCCTCTCCATATGGAAACTGTAATGAATGAATCCATTTTGTTTCAGGAATTTTGCAGAACACATGAATCAAGTTTGTTTGTTAGATTTCCAAGAGATGATGTCGTGCTCTTTAGGATATGTCTAGCCTTTAATAGATTCATTTTTACACACATAGCTGGGGCAAATAAGAGCCCCTCATTCAGAGTGAATGTATGTTCAAACAGCTGTTAGACAAACACTGAATGTTGTTTTAGTCTGGATCACTGACCCTCCACATGAGTGGGATGTAGAGACTGCTATGAGTGCATTGTGATGAAAGCTCATGAACGACATGAAAATGCAGAACATTCTCATTAGATCACACTTGGTCACCTTCTAGTGATTATCTCAGTTGGCTTGGACAGGAGAGAAGGAATGGGACCAATGTCAAATCCAAGGGTGTGTCTATTTGGGAGCGAGTCGGAGAAATTGGTGGCAATTTAAATGCCAGGTAAAATGACATTACATCAGAAAGCTGATTCCACACCATGGATTTATGAGTTTCATGGATTTACGGCCAAAGGGCAGAAACTCAACTTGTTCCTAAAAGACAAGTTCACTTTTTAACTGTGTTAATAATGGTGCTGGCAAGCGCTGAGTTGATGTAATTTGTCAAATTGGCTCGGCTGCATGTTTTCTAACAGAAGATTAAATGTGTTGAGATTATAAGTTAAGTGAAGCCAGTCTATAAAGAGAATCTATTTTTGAGCACATTCTTAACTTTCCTTCCGGGTGCACAGTTCCACAGACTCCATCCTATTTTTCATGTGTGAAATATTTAACTGAAATTATGCTGATCTGGAGTTAATCATAATCATGACCTAGCCCATCCTGATTAGTCAAGTCAAGTCAAATTTATTTGTCACATACACATACTCGATGTGCAGTGAAATGAAAGTGGCAATGCCTGCGGGTTGTGCACAAAAATAATTACAGTTACAGCATATAAATAAAGTTAATAAGTTACTAAACATAGCACAAAAAGTGTCGACAAAAATTTAGTCTCTGGGGTTATCAAAGTTGACAGTCCTGATGGCCTGTGGGAAGAAGCTCCGTCTCATCCTCTCCGTTTTCACAGCGTGACAGCGGAGGCGTTTGCCTGACCGTAGCATCTGGAACAGTCCGTTACTGGGGTGGCAGGGGTCCCTCATGATCTTGCTTGCTCTGGATCTGCACCTCCTGATGTATAGGTCCTGCAGGGGGACGAGTGTAGTTCCCATGGTGCGTTCTGCCGAACGCACTACTCTCTGCAGGGCCATCCTGTCCTGGGCAGAGCTGTTCCCAAACCAGACTGTAATGTTGCCGGACAGGATGCTCTCTACAGCCCCAGAGTAGAAGCAATGAAGGATCCTCAGCGACACTCTGAATTTCCTCAGTTGTCTAAGGTGGTAAAGGCGCTGCTTAGCCTTACCCACCAGTGCGGCAATGTGCGTTGCCCACGTCAGATCCTCTGCGATGCGGACTCCCAAGTATTTGAAACTGCTCACCCTATCCACAATAGACCCATTTATCTCCAGTGGCGTGTACGTCCTTGGATGTTTAGCCCTTCTGAAGTCCACAATCAGCTCCTTTGTTTTAGTGACATTCAAGAGGAGGCTATTGTCCTGACACCAGAGTGCCAGATCAGCCACCTCCTCCCGGTAGGCCTTCTCATCGTTGTTGGAGATCCGGCCCACCACCACAGTGTCATCAGCAAACTTGATGATGGAGTTTGAGCTGAACCTGGCCCTACAGTCATGTGTGTACAGGGAGTACAGTAGGGGGCTAAGGACGCAGCCCTGGGGGGATCCTATGTTCAGGGTGAGGGAGCTAGATGTGTGTTCCCCCATCCTGACCACTTGGGGCCTGGCAGTGAGAAAGTCCAGGACCCAGGCACACAGAGGGGTGCTAAGCCCCAGTTCCAGCAGCTTCTCAACCAGTCTGCTGGGGACTATTGTGTTGAATGCTGAACTAAAGTCAATGAACAGCATCCTCACATAGCCCCCCTGGCTGTCCAGATGAGAGAGAGCGGTGTGTAGAACCTGGGAGACCGCATCATCCGTGGACCTGTTCGGACGGTATGCGAACTGTAGTGGGTCCATGTTGCGAGGAAGGAGGGCGCAGATGTGCTTCTTGACTAGCCTCTCCAAGCATTTCATGACAACCGAGGTGAGGGCCACCGGTCGGTAGTCATTTAAACACGCTGGAGAGGCATTCTTTGGCACCGGTACAATGATGGATCTTTTGAAGCATGCAGGGACCACGGACTTTGCCAAGGAGAGGTTGAATATTGTGGTGAGCACTGGAGCAAGCTGAGTAGCACAAGACTTTAGTACTCGCCCAGATATACCATCTGGGCCTCCAGCTTTCCTCGTGTTCACACGCGTCAGAGCCCACCTCACCTCATGCTCGGACACCGAGAATGTGTGCACATCCCCGGCGGTGGATCCCCCTCCAGCCTCGCTAGCCAGTTAAACAAAAATAGGTATAAGTGAAGGATGCATTGTTGTTTCCAGTTTGTGAAGATAGTTTGGAGTCAACTTACAAAAGGTATGTTTAATCTCTTCTCCACTAGACAGCCCCTGATCATCGAGGGTGACTTGCTTCCATTCAGGTTCTGTGGGATCTAAGGTTGCTGAAGAGTCCTGAATGAGAATTGCCAATGTACCTGCATTATCTTTTTCACATAGCCTTCACATGCTCCCATTGTTGAGACAGAAGTCCACAGTACCATTCATTTTGAGCAATTATGGGCCAGATTCCCGTGAGTCTATGACAATGATATACTTGTTAAATGAGATGTTGAACGATTTCTTGAAGCATTTTCTGTACTATCACCTTTACCTCTAACTTCACCAAGCTCGTTTACGCCACAACTACCCTGAATCGCTCTGCACTATAAAGGAAGCATAAGAAATGACAGAGCACAAATTATATCATCTGTACTAATGCAGAAATGCACTGGAAAATAATCCACGTTTTTGAGCTTAAGATCACATTTTATAGGGTGATAATGGAACATTTATATATTACATTGTAATTAGAAGTGTGTTTGAACTTTCAGTACTATTACTAAAGCATGAAAATCTTTTGTTGATATATCCAAGCAAAATAGAGGTTTGATAGAAAATCATTCTGACAGGAGTATAGATATGGAAGCTAGATTAATGTTTCTATTCCACTAATTCTGGATTTAAGCTCCATAACTTCTAGCACATCATTGAATTACAATGAATACTTTAGTTTAGTTTAGAGATACTGCGCAGAAACAGGCCCTTCGGCCCACCGAGTCTCCAACGACCAGCGATCGCCACACATTAACACTATCCAACACGAGGGACAATTTTTAACATTTATACCAAGCCAATTAACCTACAAACCTGTATGTCTTTGGAGTGTAATGCTGAAGTTCTTGGAGAAAACTCACGCAGGTCATGGGGAGAACGTACAAACTCCATACAGACAAGCACCCGTAGCCAGGATCGAATCTGGTTCTCTGGCGCTGTAAGCACTGTAATGCTGCAACTCAATCGCTGCGCCACCGTGATTAAAAAAAATATTTATATTTTAAACATAGAAAATAGGTGCAGGATTAGGCCATTCGGCCCTTCGAGCCTGCACCGTCATTCAATATGATCATGGCTGATCATCCAGCTCAGTAGCCTGTACCTGCCTTCTCTCCATACCCCCTGATCCCTTTAGCAAAAAGGGCCACATCTAACTCCCTCTTAAATATAGCCAATGAACTGGCCTCAACTACCTTCTGTGGCAGAGAATTCCACAGACTCAACATCTCTGTGTGAAGAAATGTTTTCTCATCTCGGTCCTAAAAGACTCCCTTATCCTTAAGCTGTGACCCCTGGTTCTGGACTCCCCCAACATCGGGAACCATCTTCCCGCATCTAGCCTCTCCAACCCCTTAAGAATTTTATATGTTTCTATAAGATCCCCCCTCAGTCTTCTAAATTCCAGCGAGTACAAGCCCAGTCTATCCAGTCTTTCCTCATATGAAAGTCCCGCCATCCCAGGGATCAATCTGGTGAACCTTCTCTGTACTCCCTCTAAGGCAAGAACGTCTTTCCTCAGGTTAGGAGACCAAAACTGCACACAATACTCCAGGTGCGGTCTCACCAAGGCCCTGTACAACTGCAGCAGAACCTCCCTGCTCCTAAACTCAAATCCTCTTGCTATGAATGCCAACATACCATTCGCTTTCTTCACTGCCTGCTGCACCTGCATGCTTGCTTTCAATGACTGGTGCACCATGACACCCAGGTCACGTTGCATCTCCCCTTCTCCCAATCGGTCACCATTCAGGTAATACTCTGCTTTCCTGTTCTTGCCGCCAAAGTGGATAACCTCACATTTATCCACATTATATTGCATCTGCCATGCATTTGCCCACTCGCCTAATCTATCCAAGTCACTCTGCAGCCTCCTAGCATCCTCCTCGCAGCTAACACTGCCACCCAGCTTCGTGTCAACCGCAAACTTAGAGATGTTGCATTCAATTCCCTCGTCCAAATCATTAATATACACTGTAAATAACTGGGGTCCCAGCACTGAGCCTTGCGGTACCCCACTAGTCACTGCCTGCCATTCCGAAAAGGACCCGTTTATTCCTACTCTTTGCTTCCTGACCGCCAACCAATTTTCTATCCACCTCAACACTGAACCCTCAATACCGTGTGCTTTAAGTTTGTACACCAATCTCCTATGTGGGACCTTGTCGAAGGCCTTCTGAAAGTCCAGATATAACACATCGACTGGTTCTCCCTTATCTACTCTACTAGTTACATCCTCGAAAAATTCTATAAGATTCGTCAGACATGATTTGCCTTTGGTAAATCCATGCTGACTTTGTCCGATGATTTCACCATTTTCCAAATGTGATGCTATCACATCTTTAATAACTGACTCTAGCATTTTCCCCACTACCGATGTTAGGCTAACTGGTCTATAATTCCCCGTTTTCTCTCTCCCTCCCTTTTTAAAAAGTGGGGTTACATTAGCTACCCTCCAGTCCTCAGGAACTACTCCAGAATCTAAAGAGTTTTGAAAAATTATCACGAATGCATCCACTATTTCTGAGGCTACTTCCTTAAGCACTCTGGGATGCAGCCTATCTGGCCCTGGGGATTTATCTGCCTTTAATCCATTTAATTTACCTAACACCACTTCCCGACTAACCTGGATTTCCCTCAGTTCCTCCATCTCATTAGACCCCCGGTCCCCCGATATTTCCGGCAGACGGTTTATGTCTTCCTTAGTGAAGACAGAACCAAAGTATTTGTTCAATTGGTCTCCCATCTCCTTGTTCCCTATGATCAATTCACCTGTTTCCGACTGCAAGGGACCTACATTTGTCTTAACTAATCTTTTTCTCTTGACATATCTATAAAAGCTTTTGCAGTCAGTTTTTATGTTCCTTGCCAGTTTTCCCTCATAATCTATTTTCCCTTTCCTAATTAAGCCCTTTGTCCTCATCTGCTGGATTCTGAATTTCTCCCAGTCCTCTGGTATGCTACTTTTTCTGGCTAATCTGTATGCTTCATCTTTTGTTTTAATACTATCCTTGATTTCCCTTGTTAGCCACGGATGCACTACCTTTCCTGGTTTGTTCTTTTGCCAAACTGGGATGAACACTTGTTGTAGTTCATCCATGCGACCTTTAAATGCCTTCCATTGCATGTCCACCGTCAACCCTTTCAGCATCAATCGCCAGTCTATCATGGACAATTCACGCCTCATACCCTCAAAGTTACCTTTCTTTAAGTTCAGAACACTTGTTTCACGAATTGACTTTGTCACTCTCCATCCTAATGAAGAACTCTACCATATTATGATCACTCTTGCCCAAGGGGCCTCGCACAACAAGACTGCTAACTAACCCTTCCTCATTACTCAATTTCCTCATTTTTTTACATAAATGTTGGTGCATTAATAGCACAAGTCATAAAAAATAATAGTCGTTGCCATTCCATTTCATTGAATCTCTTCATGCAGAATTCTACGATATTTTTGTTAATCTTCCCAAAATACACCCCTTCATCCTGATATTACTGTATTTGTATACATCAAAATAGGAGCAACTGATGCTGCTCCAAGTTTCTAAGATGTATGCTCCTCTGCTAACTTGAATTTAGAGTGATTATCCAGAGCAGGTTTCCAGATCAACTTGCAGGTAGAACCAAAGGTTTCCGAATCAATCTATGATTACAACTCGTGCCTCCTGCAGTGGGTATCAGCAGATCAGATCGTTCAAACCTTTTCAGGACTATACCTAATTTTCCCAATCCATTATCAATTTTACTATAACAACTCACTTGGCTCCGACTTATCTATGTATTTTTAAGCAGTTCGCAAATGAACTTTGTGTTAATTAGGTGAACCCTTTCCATAAATTGCAAAAGATCACAATGGTACCCATAGTGGATTTGTAAAGGAAAATTCATATGCAGCTTATTTAATGTTTTCAATGAACTCTGAAATATATGAATGTTCAGGAAATTCTTAATATGATAAATATGAACCCCTTTCAAAATACAACCATAGCAATTTCATCGGGAGTCCACTAAAAATAGCGTCCGCATCTTGATATGTCAGATGCAACCTACAGCCAAAAAATCCAGATGTTCTCATAAGAGGAAAGCCTCCAATGTCCTTAGATACGTTCATAAGGAAGGTAGGAATGGGGACCGGGCATACCTTTCACAGCGGTGTGGTTCTTGGGCTATCCTGGTTCAAGCTGGCACATCAATCACACAATATCTGGACTCACATTTTTTCCAGGCCAGTTTGTGTTGACTTTTTAAAATCCTGGATTAGACATGTTTCAATTCTATCAGTCTGAAACCTTAGAAAGAATTGTATTTTTGATAGACAAATCAGATTTCAGCACACCAAAATCTATACATTTGAACATTTTGGAAATGTATTCAAATTACTGAAAATTTATTTCAAAACTCATTAAATGATTCTACCTAGAATATATAACGATGCCTTAAAGTGTGCCTCTGAAGTAGAGATGTCAAATTAAGCATGAAATGATTCTAAGACTGAAGCTGAAAGACCACTTTTTTGACATCTGACATTGTGGGAGAGTCTAGGTCCAGAGGCCATAGCCTCAGAATAATAGGACGTCACCTTTGGAACGGAGATGAAAAGGATTTTCTTTAGTCAGAGGATGGTGAATCTGTGGAATTTATTGCCACAGGTGGCTGTGGAGGCCGGCAATGGATATTTTTAAGATGGAGATTGACAGATTCTTGATTAGTGAGGGTGTCAGGAGTTATGGAGCGAAGGCAGGAGAATAGGGTTGAGAGGGAATGATTGAATGGCGGAGTAGACTTGAAGGGCCGAATGGCCTAATTCTGCTCCTAAAACTTATGAACATAGTGTTGCTGGGATCAAGTTGTTATCATGACTGAGACATGCTAACTCAGCATAAGAAAGAGAATGATCCAGAGACTGCCCTGCTCTACAGAACCCACTGCTGTATTGTTCACCAAGGTCTCTGTTTAAGAGGCAAAAGATACAATTCTCAAACTGCAGAATCTGAATGTAAAATGTCGTTGACATGTTATAATCCCTCTGAATATATAACAAATGCTTACATGAGCCTGAAATTGAAGGAAAACATTTGTGCTAGTATTTTCCAAATTAATTGAACAAAATGTAATTGTAAGTCTCTAAAAGCAAAGCTTGTTCTTTATATGACCTCATTCAGAATGGGCTGCCAACACTTACAAATAGTGACACCTTGCTATTTTACCAATTTAATAGGTATTTAAATAATGCTTTTCCTGTTTGATCAAGAGATGTGCAAAGGTATGTTTGAGTTTATACCAGACTGGAACATTTATTTTGATTTTCTTCATTTATTCACAATGTTCGACCATTTGCAGTATACTTGTACATTCCAATTTTCTTTTAACCCACAATTTTCTTTCCTCTGCTGAAGATGTTGACTCTTTACTAGGGATTCTCTGAGGTCTACCAACCCATTCCAAGTTGAATATCAAACTTTAGATAGCTATCTTTCTTTCTGTCTGTATCCAAATTGGTCAGTCATACGTCTATGCTTTGGGCTTGACTGCCTGGGCATATCTCATCAGTTACTATTAGCAACACAACAGGAACAAAGAAGCCTAATGTATTTCTGATTGCCACATTAACTATAAGTGTCACCCTTTCTGAGATCTTACCTTTGCTCAATCCCTCCCTCTCTCACCTTCTCCGGACTGAAAACGGACCTATTTTCCCTTTTCCCCAGTTCTAACAAAGGGTCTCAGACCTAAAACAATAATTTTATTTCTCTTTCCACCAATGCTGCCTTATCTTCTGAATGTTTCCAGCATTTTCTCCGCTCATTTCACATTTCCAGCATCTGTGGTTCTTATAATTTTCATTCCAAGGGGCCGTTGTTTATATATTCCCCCACAGAGTATCAGACTGTTCCTTTGCTTAGTAACAGAAGACCATGGCACTGATTTAGTTACTCTTATTCTTTCATGAAATGTTAATATTCCACACAATAAGTTGTGAAATTTAAGTCAATATACCTCATGTGAGATGAAAAAAGAGATTATGAAAACTGTGATAGTGCCGTAGAAACATCCCAGAACATCCTTCAGAGAAGATAACCTGTCAATTCTACACAAATCTCAGTCCCACATCATAAAAACAATCATAAAAAACAAGCTGTTTTAGTCCAGACATAAGATAAGTAAAAGAGGAATAATTTCACTTTCGGTCATTATGCTCTTCTGTAATTTGATATTCATTGTTTAATTTATTTTAAAGATACAGTGCGGAAGCCCTTTGTCCCACTGAGTCCGCACCGACCAGCAATCCCCGCACACTAACACTATCCGACACACACTAGGGACAATTAACCGACAAACTTATACGTCTTTAGAGTGTGGGAGGAAAGCGAAGTTCTCGGAGAAAACCTTTGCAGGTTATGGCGAGAATGTACAAACTCTGTACAGACAAGCACCCGTAACCAGGATCGAACCAGGGTCTTTGGTGCTTTAAGCGCTGTAAGGCAGCAACTCTACTGCTGCTCCACCGTGCTGTCACATATGAAATCATGAGGAAAATATATTTTTTAATGAGTGTTTTGCTATTTAGGGCCGTATGGTAGGCTTAAGACAAGGGAAATCTGAAGAGTGAGAAGTGTTAGTTTTGGGGTCCTTGGCATGAGGAGATGAAATGATGGGTCATTTCAACACGTCAAACATGCAAAGGAAAAGAGTAATGTGTAAACAATTTGGACATGGGAAAATAGGGAAATGTTCAAAGGAGCAGTGATCATAATGAAATTCTGAGCAGATTAGAAAATGTCTGAGGAGAACAGCTTTTATTGTTGACCTTTCATCCAAAATGGACCATGTTAAACTTAAACAGTAATTGAAAAGGAATTTAAGAATGGGAATGTGGAAGACAGTAAAACAAACACACACAGACGCAGCGCAGCGGTAGAGTTGCTGCTTTACAGCGAATGCAGCGCCGGAAAACTCAGGTTCGATCCTGACTACGGGTGCTGCACTGTAAGGAGTTTGTACGTTCTCCCCGTGACCTGCGTGGGTTTACTCCGAGATCTTCGGTTTCCTCCCACACTCCAAAGACGTACAGGTATGTAGGTTAATTGGCTGGGTAGATGTAAAAAAATGTCCCTAGTGGGTGTAGGATAGTGTTAATGTACGGGGATCACTGGGCGGCACGGACTTGGAGGGCCGAAAAGGCCTGTTTCCGGCTGTATATATATGATATGATATGATATGACAGACACAAATATACAAGAAACGAAATAGAAAGCATTAAAAAATAAATCGTAGTCATATAAAAGACATAGAATTTTTGAAAAAGCTGAGTTAGGAAGTAAGGTATGAAGAATGACAGCAGTAAAGACTAGCAAAATCAAAAGACTGTAAGGAAAGAATAATGCAATATCAATATGAATGAATGAATCAATGAATGAATGACAAGTCACAGTGAAATTCTTTGCTTGCATACCCAAGGTATGCAAATGGTCGCCCATAAAAGGCGCTTATAAAGTTACAAGTATCCGCACCAGGTCTCCCTTTGTTCTCCCCCCTCACCTCCTCACGGCGGTTCCTCCACACCAGGGCAGTACGGTGGCGCAGAGGTAGAGTTGCTGCCTTATAGCGAATGCAGCGCCAGAGACCTGGGTTCGATCCCGACTGCAGGTGCTGTCTATTCGGTGTTTGTACGTTCTCCCCGTGACCTGCGTGGGTTTTCTCCGAGATCTGCGGTTTCCTCCCACACTCCAAAGAGGTGTGTGGGTTAATTCGCTTGGTAAATGTAAAAATTGTCCCGCTGCCAGGGGAAGGAACAATGGAGGGATGACCTGGCGTGGAGGGACTGCCTTGAGGGAGGGGAAAGAACAATGGGAACCCAGCGTGGGGGTCCCGAGTGTGTTAATGTGCGGGGATCGTTGGTCGGTGCGGACCCGGTGGGCCGAAAGGGCCCGTTTCTGCGCTGAATCTCTAAACTAAACTAAAAGGTCCCCATTTGTCTTCCCCCTCACTCATGGCGGTTCCCCTACGCCGGACCACATTTGTCTTCCCTCTCACTCACGTTGGGTCCCATTGTTCTTCGCCCTCCCTCACGGGGGACCCCCACGCTGGGTCCCCATTGTTCTTTCCCCTCCCTCAAGGCAGTCCTCCCATGCCAGGTCATCCCTCCATTGTTCCTTCCCCTGGCAGCGGCAGTGAAGGGAAGCAATGGTGAAGGTAAGCCCTCTGGCTCACTGACTAGAAGGACCCCAACTCAGCCCTCTTCCTGTCACTGGCCCCTCACAAATCAGTGGTCTGTCAGTTATTGAAGATAATATTAAGAGAGAGCTTGGTTAGGTCAGTTTTGGGTTGAGTTAAATTTCATGATATGAAAGGACAAAGCCACAGAGCTCAAAATGAATGGGAAACCGAAGATGTAACTATCAGGTGCCAGGGAGTTTGGTTCCTGCAGTTTTGAGCTCAATAAGAAATTATTTCACAGCTTTAAGCTGTCGGGTGGAATGATGGCAGAAATATATTTATTTTCTCCACTGTACATATGTGAGTGAGAATGAAGGAATGATGTTAGAAACTAAGGTTTTATCATAATTTCCTCTCCTGTGACGCACCTAGCCTCATACATCCATCCCCATCCCTTACAGTAGAACCATGTTCCAAATTTGTAAGCATAGCCTGTTCGTACCCCTAGCCACTGATTTTGTTCTCATGATCACCTCCATCCATTCATCTGACTTGACCAAAACTTACTGATTCCCCAGCCCAACACTGGATGGCCAATGCCTTCATCCACAAACTCCTATCTGGCTGTTAGAGAAAACAGTAATAGTTTTGGAGGGATATGAGGAAGATTTTGTTTAAGCAGGAAGTGAATAGAATCGTAAATGGGCTTCCTGAGCGGGACATGGTGGCAGGTACTATCACAACATTTAAAAAGTATTTGGTTAAGCACTTGAATTGCCAAGACATAGAAGGCTGGTAAATTTTAGTAAATGGAATTAATGTGGATACAAAATGCTGGAGTAACTCAGCGGGACAGGCAGTATCTCTGGAGAGAAGGAATGATAAAGAAGCTTTCAGGTGATTTTAAAAAATGACCATGGAATTAACAATGATAGTGAAAATGAAAAAGAAAGTTTTGCAAGATACTATAAATGGTCTGGCCATTTTGCCAGAAAAACAGCCAATTGAATCCAGAGAAGTGTGAGGTAATGCATTTGGGGTGATGGTGCAAGAAGGAAAAAGAAAACAGTAAATTGGGCAATACTGAAAGGAGCGAAAGAACAGAGGAACCTTGGGGCATTATGTCTACAGAACCTTAAAGTTAGAATTGGTTGATCGGATCGTTAACGAAATAACTTTAGATAAGTTTTCCTTTATTAATCAAGACATTAAGAGAGGGGGGGGGGTGCACCACAAATGTATACAACATTAATTACACCACAGATTGAGAACCTGTGCAGTTTGTCATCAGATTTACATAGGAAAGATATACTGGACAGGAAATTTGCAAGAAAATTGCTCGGACTAGAAATGTTTCATTCTAAAGACTGGGATAGAGAGAAGTTGTTTTCTTTGGAAGTGATGAGGAGTTGATATGGCACAAAAGGAAATGCCCAGGCATTGTAAAATGATTTAGTCATTTGTAGGATTAGGGGAAAGATGGAGAGAACATATGTAAATCTCAAAAGGAGTGTGTAGGAAGGGACTGTCCATGTTGCAGGCAGGAATTGCAGATGCTGATTGAAACTGAAGATAGGCACAAAATACTGGAGTAACTCAGCGGGACAGGCAGCATCTCTGAAGAGATGGAATGGGTGACGTTTCGGGTCGAGACGTCTGAAGAATAGTCTCCACCCGAAACGTCACCAATTCTTTCTCTCCAGAGGTGCTGCCTGTCCTGCTGGGTTACTCCAGCATTTTGTGTTCATCTATCTTTCAAAAGGAGTCTGAAGCTCACTGTCTAAAAAGGCAATTATGATAGAAATCCAATCTCATTTACAAAATAGATACAAAGTGCTGGAGTAACTCGGTGGGTTAGGCAGCATCTCTGGAGAACATGGATAGGTGATATTTCACAGAGTGCTGGAGTAACTCAGCGGGTCAGGCAGCATCTCTGGAGGACTTGGATAGGTGACGTTGCACAGAGTGCTGGAGTAACTCAGCGGGTCAGGCAGCATCTCTGGACAACATGGGTGTTTCAAGTCGAGACCCTTCTTCAGAGAAGAACAAATTGCCAAAGCTTCTCAATCCAGACCCGCAACCTCCACCACTCAACAAATGTTGCAAACACATGGGAATCTCGAAATCTCCAAGTGGCACACCAGGTAGTACAACCAGGTATTATAAATCGAAATCCTGAAACTTCCTACTACTTTATCACACTTGGAGTGTCATATTGAGGAAGGATGTGCTAGCGCTGGAGAGGGTCCAGAGAAGGTTTACGAGAATGATCCCAGGAATGAGTGGGTTTAACATGTCGTGAATGTTTGACGGCACTGGGCCACTATTCGCTGGAGTATGGAAGGATGAGGGGGAATCTCATTGAAACTTACTGAACAGCGAAAGGCCTGGATGTGGAGAGGATGTTTCCACTAGTGGGAGAGTCTAGGACCAGAGGTCATAGCCTCAGAATTAAAAGAGGTTCCTTTAGAAAGGAAATGAGGAATTTCTTTAGTCAGAGGGTGGTGAATCTATGGAATTCATTGCCACACAAGGCTGTGGAGGCCAAGTCAATTGATATTTTTAGGGCAGAGATAGATAGATTCTTGATTAGTAAGAGTGTCAGGGGTTATGGGGAGAAGCCAGGAGAATGGGGTTCAGAGGGAAAGATAGATCAGGCATGATTGAATGGTGGAGACTTGATGGGCCGAATGGCCTAATCCTGCTGCTATCACTTATGAAGATCTTATGAAGATCACAAAGACAGGAAAAATTCAAGACAGTGATTCATCTCCACCTTTGTAATAGCATTCACTGATGGACAATAAATAGTTACTGTGCTAGATTTCTAAATCCCATGAATCATTAAAATGGATATGTATCATTGGTGAAGCATGACAAATATATTGATGACAGGAAGTATCTGGTGTATTTTTTCAAAATATTTTTATCCAACATAAGTAATAATATTTATACATATGCTCCTTTCACATTAATACATGAATAAGAGAAAGGAAGTAGTTCACATGTGATAACAAATGCACATACATCCTGTGGCGGCAGCGTGGTGCAGCTGGTAGAGCTGCTGCCTTACAGTGCCAGAGATCCAGGTTCCACCCTGACCTCGGGTTCTGTTTGTATGGAGTTTGCACATTCTCCTTGTGACCACATGGATTTCATCCAGGTTATCCAGTTTCCTCCCAAAGATGTGTGGGTTTGTAGGTTAATTGGCCTCTGTAAATTGCCCCTGGTGTGAAGGAAGTAGATAAGAAAGTAGGATAACATCGAACTAGTGCGAACAGGTGATCGATGATTGGTGTGGGCTCGGTGTGCCGAAGGGCCTGTTTCCACACTGTATCTCTAAGGGGAAAAAACTATCAGATCCTGCAGAGTATTTTCTTTAAAATACTTGAAACTTCTAGCCTGACTTCCACTTAACGTGCCTGCAGGAAAGTAGTCACATGTTAGGTGTTGAATTTGACTTTCTGCGCAGTACACTGTGAAGTTGTACCTAAGACTATTATAGATCACAGATGTAAGCAAGGATTTCTTGTTGAAGAGTAGTCTCACCGACCTGTCTTAACAAGTACAACAGCATGACATCTCTTCAGGAGGGAGGGAGGATGGGATTCTATTCATCTTAATCTAAGGACAATCTTCAGACTGAGAAGAACACAGATTGGAGCTGTCTTATCATCACTAACTATTATTAACAGTAAATAGACCAAACTAACCTGGGAAGCAAGGGAACCAAGATTGGACCTCGAACCAAGATTAATTTTATAAATATTCTCAGATTTTTCATGTTATTGCTGGGATCAAATAAAATGTGTTTCATAATAACAAGGATAAATGCGTAATAATGCTGGACTACTATTAATACATTCAAATCTTAGAGTTCACTGAATACATGACTTTACAAAAGTCCATAAAACTACAAAGTCAATTTTATTGGAGCTCTAAAAAACTTGACAAGTGTCAGTAATACCATACAGGATTCAAATAGATTTTCACAACCAGCTCTTTGGTAATTAAGGAAATGCTTTTTTTCCCCTATATTTTATTGAACAAGTATTATCTAATATATATTCCATCAGTGATTTTTGTTTTTGAACCTCTATGTACCCCTTAAGCAAACTGATGTGACTGATTTTCCAAAATGTAAAGATAAATGGACGTTTCAAAGTCCTGCTTCTTTCCCTCTGCCTCGAACATTCTGCATCCTTGAACTGTGGGAGCTCAGTGGGGAGTTCTGCCCTTAATGTTAATATGAATTCTGCCTTCAAACTTTTCAACTCTCAGCTTATCACTGAACTTGCAGAGCTGAAGGGAAAAAGATTTAACAGGAATCTGAGGGGTAACTTTTTCACACAAAGAGTGGTGAGTGTATGGAACAAGCTGCCAGAGGAGGTAGTTGAAGCTAACAGTTAGACAGGTACATGGATAGGACAGGTTTGGAGGGATATGGACCAAACACAGGCAGGTGAGACTAGGGTAGCTGGGATATGTTGGCTGGTGTGGGCAAGTTGGGCCGAAGGGCCTGCTTCCACACTGTATCACTCTATGTCTCTAGGACTCTAAATTAAAATACAAAATTCAGCAACACACATTGCAAAAATAAATCAATGTCTGTAGACATGACTGTTCCAGTAGAACATAAGCAAACAACATTTGTTTTTATATTGAATCATGTTTAATGCTAAAATGCAGTTTCTCACCCTTCCTTGGCTATTTTAAAAGACTTATTTGCTTTAAATGTCTAACCAATAGCAAAATCTATACTGGAATAGACTTGATTTTACCATTTCCTATTAAATAATAGATACATCATGTTATAACATGAAATAACATTCTTCATAAAACAATCACTGGCAAGTAAGTCTTAGAGTTTTAAATTATTTCCCATAGTGTTCCCACAAATAACAGAGGTATAATGATTCATTTCAGAAAAGTGAGATACTGTTACTTTCACTTCAAACTTATCCTTGTGGAAACTACGTTCAATGTTATCTGTTCAATGTCCCAGTCATGGGGTCAATGGAACAACAACAATGAATGTGTTCTTTAATGCACAGTACATTTTAGACAAAAGACTCAAAATAATTCAAATTTTCTTCTGAAAGACTTTATAAAGAAGGGATATTCTTAAAGAATTCAGTGAGTTCAGGTTGTCCAAATAAAAGGATAGTTCGTATATAATTTTGTTTAACGTAAAGGATGAACATTACATTTGTGTGATGTGTTATATAACCATGGTTGAAATACTAAGGAGTACAGGAGAAGAAATAACTGTAGGAAGCACCAATCGTCATTTTAACATGTAGATTGCAAAAAGGTGGGGAAATTGGCTTGTTTACCTCAAAGGTGGAAAATCTAGGGACTACTTCAGGCCACCAAGATATATATATGGTGCTCTTGCCAATATCTTTGGAGATGGCGACAAAATCTGTCTAAGGTTTGATAATTTAATTGTAGACATCTCAGCCCTCTTTCTAGAAGTAAGATGGCTTTAAACTTAGCTTGCAGAGGTGGATATAGGATATGGGATTCTCAATGTAAAGTTCAATTCTTGCCATAAAGAAATTACAGGATCACATAAATGAAGGTATGATAATCCAAGCATTAACAAAAAATATCTCGGTGCTCTGTGCAATGAAACACACTAAGTGAATATGAACTTCAAAAAATACTTGTATTTTTAACTACTTCAATACTGAGTTTGGTTTTATGATAGCTACTATTTCCATGGCTCCTTCCCGCAGGGAAATATACAAACACTTTTAGTGGATGCCCTATATATTGTAGTTAAACTCAAGAGCACAATGGGTGGGGGACTGCAGCAGGACAACAAGGTTCCTTTACCATGGTGCATTTGATATTCACCACACATTGGGTTCCTGATTCCATGTGCCACCTTGAATAACTTTGGATGGAAAAACAAAGGAGCAAGTCAAATGCACTTGCAATCCTGAAAATGCATAGTTAGACCTTTATGATAAACTTTTAGTTACCGGGCAACTTTTCATAGAACTGCAGAAAAAACAGACATTAAAGAAAAATAATTTTTGCTAACATTTCTGTTCACTCAGAAAGACAAACTCTCTGTGACTATTAACATCACGGGGAGAACCGTGCCAGGAAGGAAAGAGAGGAGAAAAAGAAAACAATGTAGATCATGATTCTTGAAACCAAAAATAATATCAAAATTAGCACAAAACTCCCTCCCTGCAATTATTCTATGTTGATATCTATATGTCGTATAAAATTGCCAAATACCTCCAAAAAACTTAAATACAAACACAAAACTAAAGAAGCAAAAAGCTGGAGACCATAAACACTTCTGACCAACTATGATTCCAACCATTGGGTCTCATCCTTAGAATCTGTTGAGAGAAATGTCACAATATTAAAACTGAATTAGAATAAAAACAGAAGCAATTTCAGATTGCGTTATTCACTAATAATCTCAATGTTTTCACTATCTCTGTTGAGAGCCAAGATCTAAACAGCACCACCCAAAGGTTTTAGGACAACAATTATTCAAGAGAGAGCTGGATAAAGCTCTTAAGGATAACGGAGTCAGGGGGTATGGGGAGAAGGCAGGAACGGGGTACTGATTGAGAATGATCAGCCATGATCACATTGAATGGCGGTGCTGGCTCGAAGGGCCGAATGGCCTCCTCCTGCACCTATTGTCTATTGTCTAAATCTGGTCCTGAAAATTAGTAATTTCAATCACTTCATTTTGTACAATTATCAAGTAAAAATAATCCACACAGGAAGATGAACCTGGTAATCTGCCTGAGAATCTAAATCCTAGTTTCATAGTCATCTTTTAGTTTTACTAGATGAAGAACTGATACTCCACCTACCAGCTTTTTATATACACTGCAAATCAAAAAGAAAGGGAAGAATGCCTGATCCCAACTCAGCCAACATCGTGTAGCTTCAAAAGCACAGAAACAGCTCGCAAATAACCCTGGAGTAAAGGTTGTTGAGATCGGCTTTGATCCACACTTAAAAAATGATTTCCCCAGAAAATGTTATGAGGAAGATGATGGGCTCAATTTTGAATGCGGCATTTACGCACTAACACAAATGCATTTACAATGCAGCATTTACAGCAGTAAGGCTGTGGACAACAAGATATGGAATTTCTAGAGGCTCACAGGAAAATGGATTGGATAATGAATTGTGAAGTAAAAAAATAAAGAGAATAAGAAAATGTCATTAAACGTTCTTCTAGGAGAACTGATATTGGCACAAACATAATGAGACATTTAGTTATCTCTGCCCTAAAGTTTCAAATGTTACTCAAGATGCAAAAAAATAGCAGTCCCATTTACAGCTTGTTCGGCCTTGAGATTCAGAGCACAAGAGGCTTCTCGTGCAATTTAACCAACTAACACATACCTTGTGATTCTGCAATTTCTGGCTGACACATAGCTCCCAGTATAAAGGATATCACATCTAACCACATTGTTTGTTACATCTGACTCTGGTACCAAGAATCCTGGATTCACTGAAACCTACAGTGGGAATAATATGGATTATTTAGGAATTACTAGCATTAAATTCTAAAGCACAATGTTTAGAACATTCAGTGCCAAAGATCAGTTGGCGACTAACCAAGCATAACACTAATTGGAAAAATTGCAAGAGCCTGAGGTTTACAGCGTGGAAAAGGGCCCTTCAGCCTACCTTGCCCACACCGACCAACTTGCCCCATCTACACTAGTCCCACCTGCCTGCATTTGGTCTGTCTGTCTGTCTGTAAAACTCTTGGTTTGTTTGTGTGTCCAGCTTCAAGTTTCTGGGCACTGACATTTCGGAGGACCTAACATGGTCCAATAACACTGCTGCGCTGGTCAAGAAGGCACAACAAAGACTGTTCTACTTAAGAACACTGAAAAAGTCTGGTCTACCCCAACAGCTGCTGACGACCTTCTACCGCTGCACCATAGAGAGCATCCTAACGCATGGCATCCCTGTGTGGTACCTCAGCTGCACGGAGGCAGAAAGGAAAGCTCTACAGCAGGTAGTCCATAGAGCTCAGAGGGCCATCGGAACACAGCTACCAGACTTGGAGGGCATCTACAACACACGATGCCTCAGAAAAGCCACCAGCATCCACAAAGACTCTTCACACCCCTGCAACAGTCTGTTCGAACTCCTTCCATCGGGCAGACGATACAAGGCCTTCTACGCCCGCGCCGCCAGACTCAGGAACAGCTTCATCCCCAGGGCCATAGCTGCTATGAACCGGTCCTGCTGAGCCGGATGGCCACAACGCATAGATCAACTTGCACTTTACCCTGTCTAAAAGCTGTTACAATTGTTTCGTTTCGTTGGGTTGCTGTTAATTACTTAAATTATTGCATCGTATGGGAGGCGCATTCCCAATCTCGTTGTACCCCTGGGTACAATGACAATAAAGATATATTGTATTGTATTGTATTGTATATGTTTATGTGTGTACCATGCCCTCTACACAGCCAAAACGGTCCAAGACAACGCGACAATTTTAGGCCCACCCTATTCACCATTCCCCCGTGGTCTGAATAAACCTATTTTTGTTACTTTTTAAAAACAATTTACCAAATAAACGTTAATAAATGCGCTTCCCCCCCCCCGGGAGGACCAGCGCCCATCCTGGCATGCCCCGCACCTGACCTTCCTCCCGTGGTGGAGCGCTGCAGCAGAGGATCCACAAGATGGTTGTTCCCGCCTATCGCAGCCAAGCTGCAGGAGACGCTTCGGCTACACGCCCGGCCTGCAGGAGAGGCCCACAGGAGAAACAGGGCTGAGGTCAGTGCCTTTTCCCTGTCCCCCCCAACCTGCCCACGGCCACGGGGGCAATCCCCGCCCGACAACGGGTCCAGGGTTGGGCCGAGGGGGGAGGATGTGGAGGGGGAAGGGGAGGAGGGGAAGGGAGGAAAGTGAGGGGGAGAATGGGAGGAGGGGTGATGGGGAAGGGGGCAGGGGGCATGGGGGAGGGAAAGGGGGGAGGGGGAGAGATGGGGGAAGGGGTGAAGGGGAGGGGAGAGTGGGTGGAGAGGGGAGGGAGAGGAGATGGAGGGGAGGGAGGGGTGAAGGGGATGGGAAGGGGTGTAGGGGGGAGGGGAGGCGAGGGGAGGGGAGGGGAGGGGAGGAGTGGATGCTGACCAATGCAGGAGAGGTTTGGACCCAACGTGTCCACTTGGTCTAGTATCTCTCTAAACCTATCCTATCCATGTGCCTGTCCAAATGTTTTTTAAAAGTTGCGATAGTTCCAGCCTCAACTACCTCCTCCGGCAGTTTGCTCCATACACTTACCACCCTTTGTCTGAAAACGTTAGCCCTCAGGTTCCTATTAAATCTTTCTCCCCTCACTTTAAGCCTATGTCCTCTGGTTCTCAAATGAACTAACTTGCTATGTTGCTAGAAAGATGCTATACATGAAACAAGTACATGTACAAAAATGTAAATGATAGGTAAAGCTTCCACCCTTAACCAATGCTTGGTGATGTGTTGGAAAGTCAGCATTACAAGGGTGAACATTATCAGCAACGCTTATACTCAAAGTGAACTCAGTCTGACCACCTGGGCAAGTTGGTAATCAGTCATTCATGTTATACTCTGTCAAATCCATGGAGAGAACAATTGAATGAATTTCAAGATGGCACAGTGGCGCAGCGGTAGAGTTGCTGCCTTACAGCGCTTGCAGTGCCAGAGACCCGGGTTCAATCCCGACTACGGGTGCTGTCTCTACGGTGTTTGTACGTTCTCCCCGTGACCGCATGGGTTTTCTCCGAGATCTTTGGATTCCTCCCACACTCCAAAGACTTACAGGTTTGTAGGTTAATTGGCTTGGATTTGTACACTTGGTATAAGTGTAAATTGTGTAAAATGTAAATTGTCCCTAGTATGTGTAGGATAGTGTTAATATGCGGGGATCACTGGTCAGCATGGACTCGGTGGGCTGAAGGGCCTGTTTCCATGCTGTATGTCGAAACGAAACTAAAAGACAGGTCTTACAATTAAAATCAACTCTCAGCGTGTGGCATCACACATAAAATATCTTATACAAACTGTGGCCAGCATTCTCAGAACCCAAGCCTCAGCAAAAGGCAGCCATTACAGAACTGCACTACCTAAAGTCAAATAGCTTTGCACCCAAGCAAGTCCATGCCTATGAAAGTAGAGGTGCAACCTAGAGCAACAAAATGACAATGTTTCAAATGCAGAATAAGAAGAAATCCTTTAGAATATTGGTGATTGAACCGTTCAACTGTCATATGTTTACAGACTGACAAACAGATGGTGTGTTTTGGACACTAATTCACTCTCCCCAGATGTAAGGAATGGCAGAATAAATTTATGAATTAGTTTGAGAAGAAGCAATTATATTTCACACCCTATTGAACACGAAGCAGGTGGAAATATCAGTTGAGTACATGGTGTAGGTGCTCAGGGAACTTGTGGCAGTGAGCTATGGACACCACTAGATGAACACCACATGCTCACTGTTGGTTGCAAGGGCAGCAGCAGCAAAACGTCAAGGAGTGAAGCAGTGTGAGCAACTCCCCCACTTAATGACTGTACGGAAACGAGGCGAACAACAGCATGCCATCATGAAGAAATTGACCACAGTTTTCACAGAGCATGCTGCAGTCTGTCACAGATCATCTTGGCAAAGAGCATTAGGGCAGGAATTTCCATACACAGAGGCTTTCATGGGAATTTCAGGCACATGTTATAAAGATATATGAAACAGAAGAAGGAGTTGGCCATTCAGCCTCTTGCATCTGCTCTGCCATTTGATAAGATCAAGACTGATCTTCATAAGTTCATATGTTGTAGGAGCAGAATTAGGCCATTCGGCCCATCAAGTGTACTTCACCATTCAATCATGCCTGATCTATCTTTCCCTCTCAACTCTATTCTACGTTCTCCACATAACCCCTGACACCTGTTCGAATCATGAATCTATCAATCTCCACCTCCATTGACTTGGCCTCTATAGCCTTCCGTGGCAATGAATTCCACAGATTCACCACCCTCTGACTAAAGAAATTCCTCCTCATCTCCTTTCTAAAGGCACGTCCTTTAGTTCTGAGGCTATGGCTCTTTTATCTAGATGGATCTTCTAACTTTTTGCCATTTTCCTGTACAACCCCATACCCCTTGATTCTCTAAACATCCAACAATCTGTTAATCTTTGTCTTGAAATTATATCCTGCATGTTCAATGGAGTAGTGGTGACAAATATAGGACAGCATAAAGATGACAGCAGTTTCTGCAAATCCACAAAATTGAAATCTTAAAGGTTTGCTTTTGTATATAAATCAGGTGTGGGATCGTCAACTTTCTTGGCCAAGAATAGAGACCAGCTTATTCTATGCTGAGCTTCAAAGTACAACTCGGTGAAGTCCTGGCATTCCTTTGTTGATTTTAGCTAAGTCAGCAAATGGTTAGGAGGGGGGTGGGCAGAAATGGAGAAATATTTATACAAAGATAAATATGAGCCAGGGCTCTGACTTCTGATCACCATCCAGTGATTGCAGCTGCAATTACACATGGATGTGATGTGAGGACAGAATGAGTCTCGAACGGGTTTCCAGCAGGGCTAATAACCTGCCAACAGTCACTAGCCAGGCTCAGCTTTGATGAGCCAACACTTGGGAGTCCAACCAACATCTGAGCTAGAATCCAACCCCTCAGGAGAGGAAAGGAAACTGAAACAATTTAAAAACAAGGAGCTGGCAAGCTTCCACCCTCTTGTTAAATTCTTTTTGAACAGTCAGAAATGTGAAGGGATGATGTGAAATTCCTCACACCACAAGTCCAGGAGACAACAGCAGCTTGTGAATGCCAATCAAAAGTCTACAGTGACCTTTAGCAGAAACAGAACGTGCACCTTGAAATCACATTCCCCCAATTCCCACAGATCTCCAAACTCGCAACATTGAGACTGGAGCTAATGACAAGAGTGTAATTCATTTGCTTTTGTCCCTCCAGTCACCTGAATATGAAGTCAGTTAGAGCAGTTTATCTATAAAAGTAATTTCCCTAAAATCTAGACCGGCATCATTGTTACATTGCTAGTTTGTTCGTAGAAATTTAACTCTGCTTGTGCTGACTAATGTCAGCTGTACCAGTTAATAAACTGAAACAGAACCATACTATATTAATATATTCTAAAACATAGTTAGGTTATATGTTATAAACAATTTCCTTTAACTATTAAAAACATATAATTCTACAATTTTTAAGATTAAAAAGACAGTAACAATAAGAACAAGTTGTATTACTAACAACACTTGATCTTTTCTTTCATCTCTCTCTTCATTTTGTCTACTGCACTGATTAATGTTACGTTTGTCTCTACTGCAATAATTTTTCTAACCCGAAATTTATGACTTAATAGATTTTATTTGTGTTTGCATTTTGCGTCTTTTTTAGAAACACGAACACCAACTTTAAGTCCCTAGTATCAGAATATATTTTAACCGCAGTCTGACCAAAAAATGATGAAGAAATGAATTGCCTGTTAAATTGCCTAGCTTAAACAATTGTTTTAAATTACTTTATTTTTGAAAAACCTAGATCGTAAAAATAACATTTAAAAATAGTAAATTATTATTGGATGAAGTTGATTGTGGATTTTGAAAAGTAAGAATTACAGGAAGGACAAAAGCTAGATTCAGGAACAGCGTCGGATTCCAGAATCGGGAACAGCTTCTTCCCAACTACCAGATTTAGGAACGGCTCTTTCCCACTGTTATCAAACTACTGAACGCTCCCATAAACCAGGGTGTAGTCCCCATTCTCACAAACTACCTCATTGCAGACCTTGCTGAAAAATCTGCACTTTCTCTGCAACTGTGAAGCTATAATGATACAACATTATATTCTGCACTCTGGAATGTTTCCCTTTGCACTAACTGTAATACTTGTGTATGACTTTATTGTACTCATGTTAGCATGGTTTGACTGGATAGCAAGCAAACAAACTTTTTTAATTACATCTTGGTACACACATAACAATAATACACCAAGACCAAAGATAGTAAAGTAGGAATCCGAGCTGTTTAGAAATCCTGGGACTGAACTTGTTATCGGTGGCCCAACAGATCTAAACATGAGCACAATCAAAGCATGTGTTAGGACAAGAAACCGGACCTTTAAATGAGCATGGGAGAAATGTTCAGAGTCCCCCAGGCTGCAATAGAACAGATAAAACAAAGAGCGAAACAAAGAGTCTTAAAGAGAGTAAAGAAAGACAACGAGGTGCTGTTGTTTCCTGGAGAGCAAGACCTGTATATTTGGAGAATTGGGAGCTGGAGTGAGAATACAATATGTTACAGACAAGCGTTTTAGTGATACTGTCACAGTGGTAGAGCTGATTACATGGTGAAACATAGAACAATATAGCACAGGAACGGGCTCTCTGAGGCGCTGTTCAGGCTGCATTTGGAATATTGTGAGCAATTTTGTGAGCATATCTAAGGAAGGATGCGCTGGCTCTGGAGAGAATCCAGAGGAGGTTTACAAGTATGATCCCAGGAATGAGTAGGTTAACATATGATGAGCGTTTGACGGAACTGGGCCTATATTCGGTGGAGTTTAGAAAAATGAGGGGGGACATAATTGAAATGTACAGAATAATGAAAAGCTTGGATAGAGAGGGTGTGGAGAAGATGTTTCCACTAGCGGGCCACTAGACTGGCCTCAGAATTAAAGGACATTCTTTTAGGAAGGAGACAAGGAGAATTTTATTTTGTCAGAGGATGGTGAATCTGTGGAATTCTTTGCCACAGAAGGCTGTGAAGGCAAAGTCAGTGGATATATTTAAGGCAAAGACAGATAGAATCTTGATTAGTATTGGTGTCAGAGGTTATGGGGAGAAAGCAGAAGAATGGGGTCAGGAGGGAGAGATAGAGCACACATGAATGAATGGTGGTGCAGACTTGATGGGCCGAATGGCCTAATTCTACTATCACTTAGAATCTTATGAACATGATGCCTAGCTGAACTGATCTCATCTGCCTGCAAATAATCTATACCCCTTTACTCCCTGCATTTCCATGTGCCTATCCCAAAGCCTGTTAAACACCACTATCATATCTTCCTTCACCACCACCCCTGGCAGTGCGTTCCAGGCCCCCACCATTCTCGGTTACAAACTCGCTTCATACATCTGCATGAAACTTTCCCCATCTCACCTTATAGCTATGCCCTCTAGTGTTGGACATTTCCACCCTGGGGGAAAAGGTTCCAACTGTTTACACAACCTATGCCTCTCATAATTTTACATACTTCTATCGAGTCACCCCTCAACCTCTGACGTGCCAGTACCTTTAGTATGTAGTTTCCAGGAACAACGTCTGTAATGTCAATCCACTGACAGTCGATGTCCGCGTTGTATGTATCGTAACAACCTGGTCCTAATCCCTGTTAGGAAATTAAAACACAAATAATTGGGCTAGTGTTCATGTTACTTTCCTTTTAAAAAATAATGGCCGAAAGCCTCTGGTCTCAATTAGGTGTGTAGTGATCAGTGGTAGGAGATGTGAGGAGCAAGGTGGTAACAAAGGAAGAAGGGAACAATTCACCCTGGATTCCCGACGTTCCTAATTACTCTGCAACAGTGCTCCTGCTTTGAGGTCGCATCTACATGTCAGCATATTTTGGATAAGAGTTGAATCAAATTTGCCTAGGATTGCATCCACGGTTCAAGTTCATCCATGAAAGACGTTCAAATTGATGAAATGCCAGCCCCCTTTCAACAGCACCCCAGATCAAATAACGACCTCAAGCAATGTAACTTGAAGTTATTGGGTGAGTGGGAAGGAATTCAAAGTACACCAAATAGGAACTCAACAATTATCTACAGAATTACTGTTGAGTGAAAAGAGGCAGGTTGGAAAGGCATTGTTTGAAATCTGGGACCAATACGTGCAATATCTGGGAAGTTAGTGAAGACTGTAACACAGTACCAACATAATCTGCAATATTGTCTCCCAGCAAATAAAAATACCAGCAACTCAAAACAGCCTTGAATCTAGAGCATGTGGTGGGCCGAGCCACTTTGGTCTCGAACCATCGATCATCGAGCTCGAGCACTCGCGTGGACCAGGCGTGATCTGGGCCGACCAATCAACGCCCTGCTGGTGGTCTGCTGGCAGTGTGCAGCGGACAGCGGAGCTAGTCTTCACCTCACAGTCAACACGTTAACACACACCTCTTGTACTAATTGTTGAGCTGTATCATTTAAATATTAAACTGAATGTTTATACAACACATGAACCTCTACAAGCAGGTAATTACCCAAAGAGACATAGGCTTACTCTCAATGAAGCTGCAGGTATGACTATACTTGCACGGGACAGTTGTGACATAAACTACAGGGATTCTACCTCATGAGCACAGTGACACAGGAGGAGGTGCACCTTAGTGTGTGCAGAAGCGTTCAGAAATTCAACCCCATTCCCCATCTCGTTATCCTACGACCTGTATTTCCCTTTTCAATAATATATCCAATTTCTTCTTGAATATTATTGTACAATCTGCTTCCATCAACAGTACATGCAGTGCACCTGGATTACTGCAATACCTCCTCACCTGCCCACTGGTTCTTTTGCCATTACTTTATTCTTTAAGAAGACCTGAATGCCACTGTGGATAGGTGTCAGTTTTCCTGGTTACCCAAACCCAATTAGTATTTTTTTTAATATCTAGTTGATATGGTAACATGGAGACATTGTTCTGAGTAAGAGGATGTGAACAGTCCTTATCGCCCCCTCTATTGACTACTTCCCATCCAAGTGGTCCATAAAGACCAAGGTAAGGAAAGTGAGAGAATGAGGGAAATGGACTATTTCATCAAAAGAGTGCTATCTTGTAATAATTTGTTACTACCTCATGTGGTAGATGACACTCAACACACCAGACAAACATGATTGTTTATTACCATTAGATATCAATAAGTATCCAACTATTGAAGATAGACACAAAACGCTGGAGCAGCTCTGTGGGACAGGCAACATCTCTGGAGAGAAGGAATGGGTAACGTTTTGGGTCAAGACCCTTCTTAAGCCTAGTCAGGGGAGAGGGTAACAAGAGATATAGTCTGAAGAAGGGTCTCGCCCCGAAACGTCACCCATTCCTTCTGTCCAGAGTAGTCTGAAGAAGGGTCTCGACCAGAAACATCATCCCTTCCTTCTCTCCAGAGATGTTGCCTGTCCCGCTGAGTTGCTCCAGCATTTTGTGTTTATCTTCGGTTTAAACCAGCATCTGCAGTTCTTTCCTGCACAGTATCCAATAATTGATGTATTCCAAGTCCATGCCGTCACCAAGTTGTCTGCATCGTTTTACCTGAGTATGTGCTGTGCAAGCGTATCTCCTTCGGACACCAGGGTCACACGTAGTGTCCTCCAGGCAGAAGCTAGCCTTGTGTCCTTCTGCCACCTTCCTCAGTGTGGTTGTCTCCAACAGATCATAATGGCTAAACTGATCCATGCTGTGATAATGCCTGAGGTGAAAGAAATTCAACAGCAAGAATTGGCATTATATGGCACCTTTATTATCAGAAGCCATCATAAGCTGTTTACAGGGGGGTCAGTAAACAAAATTCTGTAATGTTACAAAATATATTTGAGCAGAGTTTGTTCAAAGATGTAGATCTTAAGTGAGCGAATCAGAGTGATAGGATTATTCTCAGAGCCAGCATGAACTCAATGGCTGATCAACCTTATATGTCATAGTCAGAGTCATACAGCATGGAAACAAAATGTAAAAATAAGGAAGGAGTGGTAGAGAGGTCTAGGGAAACAATTCCAGAATATGGCCTTGGAAGCTGTAAGCACGGTAGACTATGAGTAGTAGACCTGGAGTTTGTTGGAATAACCATCTGGAGTCAACAAATGCATGAGTGAGGGTATCAACAGAAGGCGAGCTGAGGCAGAGTTGGATGGTATTACAGAGGTAGAACCAGGCAGTATTTGTCATGGTCTGGTTCAGCTTGGGTTCAAACATGACACCAAAGTTGTAAACAATTGGTTTCAGCTTCAGACATCTGCCAGTAAAAGGGACAGATTTGTCAGTGAGAACAAATACAATGACTTTGTCTTCCAAACATTTAGATGGAAGAAATTCTATAATATACGGTACTGAATGTTAGGCAAGGAGTCTGATAATTTAACACCAGCGGAGGTGGTGCAAGCGATGGTGAGGTGGAGTTGGGTGTTGTCAGCACGTGTGGAAACCCTTTGCATATCTTTCATTCATTATTCTTTATCTTTCCACATCATCGCCTATATCTCTTGTTTCCCTTATCCCTAACCAGTCTGAAGAAGAGTCTCGACCCGAAACGTCACCATTCCTTCTCTCCAGAGATGCTGCCTGTCCCGCTAAGTTACTCCAGCTTTTTGTAACTATCTTCAAAACCAACAATGTGTTGTCCAATGTCACAAAGATGCATTGTGCAGATGAGAAGTAGGATGGGGTCGATAAGTAGGTGGTGCTGATGTTAAAGTTGCAGCTGCAGGAGGCATGGCAGCCTATCTTAAAGAGGAGCAACGAGCATGATAGAAAACAGAACCAGAATAGTGAAGGCTACAGATACATAATTAATAAAACAAAATTAAGTTAAAATATTTAAATGAAAACTGGCAAAGTAATTAATGAAGACAGGTCAGAGGATCTACAGATAAGAGACAGCAAGAGGCTTTTTCAATTGTACTCACTAATCTAATAATTATTGATGCCTCAGTCTTGCAAAATGTGTGATTTTAGTACAAAAAAGTACAAAAGTACAAAACGGAAATCTACCCAGAGCTTTGCATGTTCCCTTCATCTATGGGCACTAGAACTTGTCATCTCTCCAGCACTTCCTTGGCTTTGCTGCTAAAATGAACACTGCTGCTTTTTATCAGTTCAGTGTTTAAATGTTCATAACTTATTGAAAGGTCATTTCTCTTCATAAGTGTATAATGATGAGAATGCCAAAGTTCTTGGTTTAATGTACAATGGGCAGGACCTCACTGAAATGGCGGTATATTTGATCTCGAAGAATACATTTTGATTGTCCCTGGATGAACTGCTTAGTTGTAATCTCCTGCAATCACACACTGTTCCATTATGGATCCAGGAAAAATAATAAAGAGAGTGATCCAAGGTAACATAAAGCACCTTGGGTAACATGTGGCTCGACAAATACTGACTTCCAATTGATCTTCAACCCAGAAAGCCCTGCTCTCCCTGTCTCTAGAACTGTAATGTGTATGTAAGAAATGGAACAGGTTTAGTGATTTCCAAAGTTTAAGAGGAAAATAGAAAAGTTGAAGCAAGCCACATTTTAATTAACACAAAGGTTAACACAAAATGCAGGAGTAACTCAGCTGGAGGTATAGGCAGTATCTCTGGAGAGAAGGAATGGGTGACGTTTCGGGTCGAGACTCTGCTTCAGACTTGTTCAGTTCCTTGTTCAAGTTACACATGATCACTACCCTACAAAGCAGAGAGATCACATTCAGCATACTTACTGGTGACAACTGTGCCATTCCCAGGTATGTTGTGGCCTGTTGGGGAGGAAGTCCGCAGTTCCTTGGTTCTTGACTCTTTGTGGGAACCTGAGGAGTACCCGAACGCTGAGGTCACTTACTCTGGGGCCATAGGCAGACCTGAGGCAAAGAATCAGACATGCTTTAAGCACAGAATTATTTCCAAAACGGAACTGTTATTTGAGTAGGATTAACTTTGAGCCAAGTATTTGAAAACCATCTCATTTCATTTAGCTGAAATGTCAGAAGTTGTACTGAAACTGTAGCCAGATACAGAAACATCCAGATGTAGACATATTGAATAAGACAAGGAAAGATTTTTATTGTTAAGTTCTTAATCTTGTCTAATGAATGTGAATTCAAAACATGAAGAACTCAATATCTTCATGCATGAGACACTGAATAAATGAAAGACAGGACATTTTGATTTTGGATTGAGAATCCCAGTGTCCAGTTCAGAAATTATTGAACATACATGGGCTAATGTTCTGATCAATTATCTGGTGAATCTAGTCATTTAATTGGATGCCATTGGAATCAATTGATAGAAATTGATAATGACCCCTTCTGAATACAACTGAATTGTCTGATATGACAGTCCCTTCTCCTCCCCTCTCTCATCAAGCAAAAGGTTTAGAAGTGTGAAAACACACACCTCCAGATTCAGGGACAGTTTCTTCCCAGCTGTTATCAGGCACCTAAATCATCCTATCACAACCAGAGTACTAACGTGTCTTACTGAAATGGGTATACAGAGAAAAACATTTTTTATAAAAGGTGTACTGCTTTATTTGAAAAGGAACCTGATTCACCTTATTGGTGTCGATCTGGTGTATCTAAACAGAATTAATTTGGTTGAGCTCAAAAAGGTATGCTTTTTTCTTGACGAGTTCACTTGTTACTTAGAAAGTAAAATTCTCATAGTTGTTCATCTTAATAAAACTGTTGGTGATTTTTCAATCTATTGCCACAATATCTTGCTATAACCATATTTACTTTCCCAATGTCCTGATAAAGCCGGCAGCTACAAAGATCATGTGAGGTTTAGACTGGGGTTTTGGCCAGAGCTTCGTGGCTTTAAGAAACAGCGAGCACTTGTGGTCTAGAAGATCGCCGAGAAGGTAAATGCCCTTGTGGCCAGTATACATACATATAGCAGTGTTTTATACTCACTTTATGTTGCAATCAAACCTCAAATTCTGCTGAAAATCTTTCCATAGTAGACAAATGCACTGAACCACAAAGTGGCCGAGTGCAGCTTTGTATCTCAAATACTCCACAAAGGACACTCCCACCTTGCCATTTGACACAGTGAACTCAGTCACTGTTACTAAAACAGAAAGCCCTATCGTACAAATGAGAGAGCCACAGAAACAAGAAACCCCAGGGTTTTAATTGGACTTCTTCGTAGGTGGTGTGGATGCTGGGAATAAATATCTTCCTCTAACATCTTTTCATTCTTTTGCATTGGACTTCGGAGATGCACTTATTGAATTTAGTTTAGTTTATTGCCACATGTACCGAGGTACAGTGAAAGGCTTTTGTTGCGTGCTAACCTGACAGCGGAAAGACAATATTTCAAATGAAATGTTAAATGGACGTCTTATCTGGACTTCAGGTGGGTTTCCTTTTGCTAGGTCAACAATATCAATGAACTAACACCACCACAATAATAGTTATTATAAATCTCATTGTTGTTTACAACATGTGCACTTTAGTGACTATGTTTTCAAAATGCACAACATTACATTGACCTAGAATTATTTTGGGAGTATGATGGAATTATAAAGGGTGCATTGTACAAGAATTTAAAACAAAGCACCACTTTGACAAAGCAGCCTAATTGGCTAATTTCTTATCTTCCACTTTATTTTTCTTAGGTTACTGATCACCCACAGATGGGCTTTGGCCCATTATATAGAAAGACATTGTAAGACCAAGTGATGCATGAGGAATTGGTTATTGCGTTTCTAATGAGCAAAGGTTTTAGGAATGTAGTACATAGGCACCATAATATGTGGCTACCTACTTAAAACGGCTTGTTGATCTCTGCTTCAATAGATTTGGATCATTTTAGACCAAGTCTGACTCATAAAGGAAGTTGCCAATGGCCAAAACAAACTTAATTTCGCTTTTCCAAAATCACACTAAATGTAATTAAAGAGGTCAGACATAAAAATCTGAACACACAATGAACAAACTGTGATGAGGCAATGCTTTTATTTTCAGAAATCTCCAGCATTAATACTGTGCCATGTAATATTCCTCCTTCTTTTGCTGTCTTTCCTAAATTTTGTTGTGGTACAGGACTTAAATATGTTTAAAGCTCGACAATGGGGGGGGGTCATAGAGTCATAGATAGCGAGCAGTGGTCAGTCATTCAACTAACTATGATCACCAGAGTTTAGAACTGGACCTTTCCAATCCCCACCTCAGCTCAGACTTGCTGAAGCCAGCCTAATTTCTTTCCATCTGAAGAAGGGTCGCAACCCAAAACTTCACCTAACCATGTCCTCCAGAGATGCTGCCTAACCCACTGAGTTACTCCAACACTCTGTGAAACGTCACCTATCCATGTTCTCCAGAGATGCTGCCTGACCTGCTGAGTTACTCCAGTACTCTGTGAAATGTCACTTAGCCATGTCCTCCAGAGATGCTACCTAACCCGCTGAGTTATTCCAACACTCTGTGAAACGTCACCTATCCGTGTTCTCCAGAGATACAGCCTGACCTGCTGAGTTACTCCAGTACTCTGAAACGTCACCTAGCCATGTCCTCCACAGATGCTGCCTAACCCGCTGAGTTACTCCAACACTATGTGAAACGTCACCTGTCCATGTTCTCCAGAGATACTGCCTGACCTGCTGAGTTACTCCTGCACTGTCAAATGTCAGCTATTCATGCTCTCCAGAGATGCTGCCTGACCCGCTGAGTTACGCCAGCACAGTTTTGCTTACTGCCACCTTTATTAAAATCAATTGACTGCAAAGAACTAGGTTCATCTTACATCATTCTTACTATATGTGGCTATCTGTTGTGGGCAATTATAATGGTTCAACCAAAATGCAATTCCTTTTATAATTTTCTGCATTACATTGTTTGATAAAGGAATACAACGTTTCTTTGAAAAAGGAATCAAAAGGATTTAGTGAAAAGGCAGGGTTGTGGAATCTGGTAGGTCTTTTGAATATCTATCTTAGTTTAGTTTTGACATACAGCACGGAAACAGGCCCTTCTGCCCTCAGATTCCGCACCAACCAGCCATCCCCTCACACTACACAACCCTACACACACTAGGGACAATTTTTACATTTACACCAAGCCAATTAACCTACAAACCTGTACGTCTTTGGAGTGTAGGAGGAAACCGAAGATCTCAGATTAAACCCATGCATGTCACGAGGAGAACGTACAAACTCCATTCAGACAGCACCCGTAGTCAGGATCAAACCTGGGTCTCTGGTGCGGTAAGGCAGCAACTCGGTCACTATGCAACCGTGCCGCCCCATAAACTTTGGGCCAAATGGTCCTTTGTTTTGAGTTATATTTAATCCCTTTTGTTTTACAGTTTGATAAAAGTCTAACACGATTTGTAGCAGACCAGGGTCTAGGGAGACTAAGTGTGGATTAGACGCTCATCATCCACCTATCACTTGCTAGGCTTTCTCCTGCCCCCACCTCTTTTTTTCAGCTCTCTCCCCCAACTACAATCAATGCCCAAAATGTTGCCCGTTTTATTCCCTCCACAGATGCTGCCTGACCCGCACTTTGCAAGTCGCTCAAGATTCCAGTATCTGCTGATCCTTGTGTCTCAATTAGTAACATTGTTTTTGTCGTTTTGACTCTTTTAAGGGAAAAAAATGGTTTTATCTACAGCAGAAAAGTTGCAGATTATAGACTGAAATAATTCATTGGAATGTAATGGACCTGGCAAAAACATGGCATGGTGAAGAATATACAATTCCTGAAATTTATTCCTTTCATTTGTGAGATTTGGCTCAGTTAATATAAATTCATCCAAATGTCGTGAAGTAGGAATTTACAAGCCTTCTTAAATAACCAGCCACTCAGTATGGCATTCCTAAAATCTTTGCTCAAAAGAAACATTGACTAATTATTTCTGTGTCACCTGCTATTAGTTTTATTAGCTATTTGATGTTCCAAACCTCACAGAGTGAGAGATCAGTAACTTTAACTAGATTACAGCCCCCTCTATGGTTCATCCTCAAAAATCATCAATAAACTCCAACACATCCAAAACTCCACTGCCCGTCTACTCACCCACTCCCCGATCCGTGACCATATCACCCCCGTCCTTTACAAGCTCCACTGGCTCCCCATCCCCCAGAGAATCCAGTACAAAATCCTCCTCATGACCTACAAAGCCCTCCATAACCTGGCCCCATCCTACCTGACTGACCTCCTCCACAGACACACTCCCACCCGCACCCTCCGCTCTGCTGCTGCTAACCTCCTGTCCCCCCCCATCCGGACCAAACTCAGATCCTGGGGGGGACAGGGCTTTCTCCATCGCTGCTCCCACCCTCTGGAACTCACTACCCCAAACCGTCAGAGACTCCTCCTCACTCACCACATTCAAAACATCACTGAAATCTCACCTGTTCGGCACTGCCTTCAACCACTGACCGTCACCTCACCTTCTTTTTCCTTTTCTGTTCGTCTACTTATTTATCTATTTATTTTCTTCTCTATGTTTTAGTAAACCCTGTAAAGCGTCTTTGAGTGTTTAGAAAAGCGCTATATAAATGTAATGCATTATTATTATTATTATTACAAAATGAGAGATGAACCATTTTGAAACTGTTGTTTTAAATCGCTGAAGAAAGCACCTTTTATAATTCCCCGGGCATTTCCGAAATAACTGAGTGTAAGAAAATAACTACAGATGCTGGTACAAATCGAAGGTATTTATTCACAAAATGCTGGAGTAACTCAGCAGGTCAGGCAGCATCTCAGGAGAGAAGGAATGAGTGACGTTTCGGGTCATGACCCTTCTTCAAAAGAAGGGACTCGACCCGAAATGTCACCCATTCCTTCTCTCCTGAGATGCTGCCTGACCTGCTCAGTTACTCCAGCATTTTGTGAATAAATACCTCTGAAATAACTGAAACAGCTGCTGTTGTAGTATGAGAACCACAATCACAAAGCCACACATGGATAACATTTACCAATGACACCCGCAAATAACAATGAGATAACAATAAGATTTATCAACAGAGAGCTAGATAGAGCTCTTAAGGATAGCGGAGTCAGGGGGTATGGGGAGAAGGCAGGAACGGGGTACTGATTGAGAATGATCAGCCATGATCACATTGAATAGCGGTGCTGGCTCGAAGGGCCGAATGGCCGAATGGCCTCCTCCTGCACCTATTGTCTATTGTCTATTGTCATTATTAAACTACTTTAGTGGTGTCACTTGAATTACTGTTGTCGTGGGCACAGGGAGAATTTACCTCATCTTTAAACTGGGATTTTTTTATTCACCTGAAGGACAGAAAGGGCCTCTGTTTACCCTATCTCTAGAGTACGGTGGAGGGGGGGTGGGTTGGGAAGGTGATCAAATTCACCTGTGATTCCTTAGACAGCTGAATAGTGATTTTAGGGGGGGCGAAGAAGAACAGTAGAAGAGAGGTTGGAGTGGAACAAAGCCTGGCAAGTAATAGGTGAACACAGGCGAGCAGGGAGGTTGATCGGCAGATAGTAGGGCAAAGACCAGCGATGGGGAAAAATAAGTGAGACAAAAGATGTGGAAGGGTTGTGAATTGTGAAACCAGAGGAAGGAATATGGGGGGAAAAGGCAAGAGCCTGGGGTTGGGAGGGAAAGATAGATTAGCCATGATTGAATGGCGGAGTAGACTTGATGGGCCGAATGGCCTAATTCTGCTCCTATGGCTTATGAACTTATGAATAGCTGACAAATATTCGCTATCCATATTTAAATCAGCCACACATCAAAATTCAGGAAAACCAACAAGAGAGAGAGAGCTAGATAGAGCTCTTAAGGATAGCAGAGTCAGGGGGTATGGGGAGAAGGCAGGAACGGGGTACTGCCCCCGGTTCCCAGGCCCCCATTCCCTCATTTTCACCATAGATGTCCAGTCACTCAACACCTCCATCCCCCACAAGGATGGTCTCGAAGCCCTCCGTTTCTTCCTCGACCGTAGAACCAGCCAATCCCCATCGACTAACACTCTCCTCCGCCTAGCAGAGCTGGTTCTTACCCTCAACAACTTCTCCTTTGACTCCTCCCACTTCCTCCAAACCAGAGGCGTAGCTATGGGCACTCGCATGGGCCCTAGCTACGCCTGCCTCTTTGTCGGGTACGTCGAACAATCCCTGTTCCAGACGTACACTGGCCCCATCCCCGAACTCTACCTCCGCTACATCGACGACTGCATTGGTGCTACCTCTTGCACCCATGCAGAACTCACTGACTTCATACACTTCACCTCCAATTTCCATCCTGCCCTTAAATATACCTGGACTATCTCTGACATCTCCCTCCCGTTTCTGGACCTCACCATCTCCATCACAGGAGACAGACTAGTGACGGACATTTACTACAAGCCCACCGACTCGCACAGCTATCTGGACTACACTTCTTCCCACCCGGTCCCCTGCAAAAAGTCTATCCCCTACTCCCAATTCCTCCGTCTATGCCGCATCTGCGCCCGGGATGAGGTGTTTCAGACTAGGGCTTCCGAGATGTCCTCGTTCTTCAGAAAATGGGGCTTCCCCTCCTCCATTATAGATGAGGCTCTCACTAGGGTCTCTTCTACATCCCGCAGCTCCGCTTTTTCTCCCCCTCCCCCCACTCGCAACAAGGACAGGATCCCCCTCGTTCTCACCTTCCACCCCACCAGCCAGCGGATCCAACATATCATCCACCAACATTTCCGTCACCTACAACGGGACCCCACCACTGGCCATATCTTCCCATCCCCTCCCCTCTCTGCGTTCCGCAGAGACCGTTCCCTCCGTAACTCCCTGGTCCACTCGTCCCTTCCTACCCAAACCACCCCAACCCCGGGCACTTTCCCTTGCAACCGCACGAGATGCAACACCTGTCCCTTTACCTCCCCCCTCAACTCCATCAAAGGACCCAAACAGTCTTTCCAGGTGAGACAGAGGTTCACCTGCACCTCCTCCAACCTCATCTATTGCATCCGCTGCTCTAGATGTCAACTTATTTATATCGGCGAAACCAAGCGCAGGCTCGGCGATCGCTTCGCTGAACACCTGCGCTCGGTCCGCATTAACGCAACTGATCTCCCGGTGGCCCAGCACTTTAACTCCCCCTCCCATTCCCAGTCTGACCTCTCTGTCATGGGCCTCCTCCAGTGCCATAGTGAGGCCCGCCGGAAATTGGAGGAGCAGCACCTCATATTTCGCCTGGGCAGTTTGCAGCCCGGTGGTATGAACGTCGACTTCTCCAACTTCAGATAGCTCCTCTGTCCCTCCCTTCCCCTCCTCCTTCCCAGATCTCCCTCTATCTTCCTGTCTCCACCTATATCCTTCCTTTGTCCCACCCCCGACATCGGTCTGAAGAAGGGTCTCGACCCGAAACGTCACCCATTCCTTCGCTCCCGAGATGCTGCCTGACCTGCTGAGTTACTCCAGCATTTTGTGAATAAATCGATTTGTACCAGCATCTGCAGTTATTTTCTTATACTAGAGAAAGAAAATCATTTTATTACACAACATTTAGAGATTAAGCATGTTTTCTTTTTTAAAAAAGTATTTCCCCATCACATGAAGCTCACTGATGTGAGCTCAGTCTTGGGTGCCCAACCTCTGTAATCGACTATCGCAAGGTTTGGAAAAGGAAAGTTGGGTTTGGTTTGGCCATCAGGCAACGAGCTGCCATCAATCTTAGTTCACCATACTCAGCTATGTTGGTCAGTGCCAAACCAAAATACCAGCTGTGCACAATTAATGCCAATCATAACTGCCAATTCCCAGCCTGCCACATTGCCAGGCAGGTGTTCTTTATGTTGATGCTGTGCTAGCCAACACAATTTCTTCTCTTTGTTCTGTCCCTTTCTGGTCCTTATTTCTTGAGTTTCAAGGCCTTCACCATTGTCATGGAGTCCTACAACATGAGACCACACCTGGAGTACTGTGTGCAGTTTTGGTCTCCAAATTTGAGGAAGGATATTCTTGCTATTGAGGGCATGCAGCGTAAGTTTACTAGGTTAATTCGACTAGGCTTGTATACACTGGAATTTAGAAGGATGAGAGGAGATCTTATCAAAACGTATAAGATTATTAAGGGGTTGGACACGTTAGAGGCAGGAAACATGTTCCCAATGTTGGGGGAGTCCAGAACAAGGGGCCACAGTTTAACAATAAGGGGTAGGCCATTTAGAACTGAGATGAGGAAAAACCTTTTCAGTCAGAGAGTTGTAAATCTGTGGAATTCTCTGCCTCAGAAGGCAGTGGAGGCCAATTCTCTGAATGCATTCAAGAGAGAGCTAGATAGAGCTCTTAAGGATAGCGGAGTCAGGGGGTATGGGGAGAAGGCAGGAACGGGGTACTGATTGAGAATGATCAGCCATGATCACATTGAATGGCGGTGCTGGCTCGAAGGACCGAATGGCCTCCTCCTGCACCTATTATTTATTGTCTATTGTCAGCCCAACCTGCCCACACCAGCCAACATGAGTCCCACCTGCCTGCATTTGGCCCATATCCCTCTAAACCTGTCCCATCCATGTACCCGTCTAAATGTTTCTTAAACATTGCCAACAGCTCTTTGAATCAGAATGTCATGCGTGTTCATTCAATCTTTCCTCTATCTGTTCACAGTGGGAAAGGGAGGCAGTGAAGACTAGCAGAGTGAGTGAAAGTAAGTTTTAGAATTGATTTTCTATAGCAAAGCATCAATTAATGCAATAAAAATAAAAGGGAAGAAAATATTGTCATGGGATGTACAAGTGGACATTTTTTTTAAAGTATGCAAGTAATAGGTGCTTATTTAAAAATGTTAACATTCCACTACTAATATTCATGGGCAGAGGGTGGTGAGGTACAATTGGCTGTAAATCCACTGAGGTCCATTTTACACCATCATGTCAAAGATGAAGATCAACCCCAGAATGTTTTGGTATTGCACCGTTCATATTAATTTATATTTTATTAATTAATGGCATAATATCACAGTCTATGGGTTAAAAGAAAATGACTGGTTAATCCAAGTGACATTTCCTGAAACCTTTGGGCTGTCCCTCGTTTTGGATATTTGTGATATTTATTGTTTTCTCTATGGCAGCAACAGAGCAAAATCTGTCCAATTATATTCCCGGTACAATTGTCATTCTAATATGTCTGCAGCTACAGTTTCAAACAGGGCAACTAAGTGCATTTTGGAAGGAAGTATATATATATTTGTAGGAAGAAACTGCACTGGTATAAGAAGATAGACACAAAATGTTGGAATAACTCAGCGGGACAGGCAGCATCTCTGGAGAGAAGAAATGAGTGATGTTGTGGGTCGAGACCCTCCTTCAGATGTTATATACCGTTCTTATAGGCAGACCCTCTTTCAGATATATATGTGTATATATATATATAGCCACAGGGCCCCAAGAGACTTCTGTACATTTAATAACGATTGTTTGCCCTTTAACCAGAGATTTCCTCAAGTAAATGCATGAATTATAACAATTACAGTCAACTCCCTAACAATACTCCATTGACTTTTCACTCACAAATCAATGTTCAGAATATTCAACAGCACAGTAAAATGAAAAAAAAATGCAAATAATTACAAGGTTCAACTCAACTTAAAACTGTCTATTGAAGAAAAGACACAAAGAGCTGGAATAACTCAGCGGGTCATCCCTGGAGAACATAGATAGGTGACATTTCGGGTTGGGACCCTTCTTCAGACTCCATCACTTTGTGTCTTTCCACACTAAGCTAGCATCTGCAGTTCCTTGTTTCTACACATTTTCTAAGGAAGGACAGTAATGAATTTATATGAATCAAATCAAAAACCCAAGCCCACCTAACTCACTATATGGTAGAGTAACAAAGATATTTTTTTTAACTGCTTCTCAAACATCACACTGATCTGTCACAACAGTGATGATCAACTAGAGGAAGACAATGCATAAACTGGCATGAGAATACTCAAGTAAAAGTTTCTGGTTTAAAAAGGAGGAACCAAAATGAACTAAACCAATCTATTATTCAAAGTGCATGTATCTGTAATAGGTATCACAATATCATAAATCTGACCTATGGTTTTAACAATACATTCTGATAAAATATCTGGAATCTGTATCTTGAGAAGCCACAAGCACTCCTCGAGATCTGAATAGGATTTATATCTGAGATGTCTGATGGTTCCTGTCATCATAATAGCTCACCACCATAGCTGGTGCGTTATACCTTGAGAGGCAATTTTCTTCAGCTGCACATCTCAGTGCATACATGTGTACCCTCTGGATATATATGGAAGCTTGAATATAATATGGATCAGGAACCAAGTCTGGAAGACCTAGGAAAGAAGCAGAAACATTTTTGGAATGATCTTTTCTAAATCAATTGTATTTTGACATTACTGGCTGCAAGATATATCATCAGTGTAGGAAGGAACTGCAGATGCTGATTTAAACCAAAGATAGACACAATATACTGGAGCAACTCAGCGGGACAGTTAGCATCTCTGGAGAGAAGGAATGGATGATGTTTCGGGTCGAGACCCTTCTTCAGACTGATATCATCTGATATCATGTATCAGTAGTGTCACTTTAAGGTTCCATAAGTCTTACAAAGACTACCAGTGTGTCCATCAGCCACTGAAGACATTGGCCATAACTGATACGAATTATTTCTCGTCAATTAAACCATGGATAAAATTTACACACTTCTTGTGTCCCAATATGCAAATAGATATTTCTGGGATGTAATGACCTACCCTTGTGTGTGTTTTCAACCTAATGGGGAGAACAAGGACAAACATATATGTAAAGTGGTTTTTGTTGATCATTAGTTCCAGTAGTATCTTACCAACTTCTTTGATGATGATTGTGGGGAAGTGGAAAGCTGGCTCACAATCATGTGAACTTGGTGCCTGGCTTTCAGTAGAGTACTTCTCTAGTGCATCACTGGAAAGTTACTTTTTAACTTCACCTTGACAAATAACGTTATCTGCCTGCCCCTTCATTGTCTATGTGGACCAGGCTTTGTTCCAAGCCTCCCCCAGCACCATTCCCCCACCCCATCTCTGCTACATTGACAACTGCAATAAAGCCTCCTGCACCTATGTGGAACTTATCAATTTCATCACATTTTGCTACTGACCCTCAAATTCATTTGGACCATTTCCGACACCTCTCTCCTCTTTTCTTAATCTTTCTGTCTGCATCTTAGGAGACAAAATATCCGCTGATATCCACCACAAATCCACTCCCATAACTGTCTAGACTACAACTCCTCACAGCCGGTCTCTTACAAGGACACCATTCCTTTCAGTTTCTACATCTCCACCACATCTGTTCACAAGATGAGGCTTTCCCCTCCAGGTCATCTGAAATATTCTTTTTTTAGGAAATGAAGCTTCACCCCACTCTGGTTGATCAAATCCACACTCATATCTCCTCTACATCTACATCCTAGCCTGAAGAGAGTTGGGGTGGGTTCTCAACCCCCCCCCCCCCCCCCCCCCGACAGGACAGGTGTAGAGTTCCTTAGCTCTTGCCTTTCACCTGACCAGCCTTCAAATCCAGCACATCATTCTTCAACATTTCCGCCAGCTTTGACATGATCATAACAACCCTGATCTCCCCTCACATCCCATCTGCCCAACTTCACCACAGACTCCCATCACACATTTTTCTTCCTCCACAAACTTTGGATCCCCCCCTCCCCTCTTGCTGTTGTTCCCATCTGCCAACACCCCTCCTTATTTGCTTCCATTCGTCACCTTCCTTTCCTTTCCAATTCCAGAATTTGCAGCCTTTAGTTCTCCACTTATCACCACCCAGCCTCTGTCGCTATCTCCGCTCTCCCCCCCCCCCCCCCTCCCCTCCCTCCTCACACTAACTTATTTGCCAATCAACCCTTCCTCGCTGTATCCACCTATCACTTGCTGCCTCCCCTTGCTACTTCCTCTCTACTCTTTCAGTCTAGGTGATGGGTCTCAACCTAAAACATTGACTGCCCATTTCCTTGACTCGTTGTTCCTCCAACAACTCTCTTTCTTTTTGCTGTAGATTCCAGCATCTGCAGTCTCTTGTCCCTCCAATAATATTTTTTGACATCCAATAATTTTTTGACATCCAATAATAAGTTTTCTATGTGTGTTTGAACACTTCTTCTAAACTGACTAACATTCCTCTGTTCACACAAAAAACAGGATAACTGGTCATCCCTTTATCTAATTCCCGTAAGACCAAATGTAATAGCTGATCTGCTGGATATGGAATGCTTCATTGTGACTCATTTAGACTGTTGTTGTCTGCTACAGGCTGAGAATGGCAATATTCCAGCCAATTGTTTTCAGCAACAACCTGGTTTTATGAATGAATGTGTTAGGCTTGAATAATGAGAGCACGTGGTGAAATCTAAATGTGCACAAGCAGGATAAGCAGGATAAAGAAGGGACTTGTCCCAAAATTCCCGCCAATTCGTTTTCTCCAGAGATGCTGCCCTACCCGCTGAGTTACTCCAGCCTTTTGTGTTTAACATATTAATGAAACTGCAGTTGTTAATTTTTTAATGCAAGTTGATTAGATATATCATCATTCGTCCATTTCAGATTGAAATGAGCCATTTATGCGTGATATATCATATCATATCATATATCTACAGCCGGAAACAGGCCTTTTCGGCCCTCCAAGTCCGTGCCGCCCAGTGATCCCCGTACATTAACACTATCCTACACCCACTAGGGACAATTTTTACATTTACCCAGCCAATTAACCTACATACCTGTACGTCTTTGGAGTGTGGGAGGAAACCGAAGATCTCGGAGAAAACCCACGCAGGTCACGGGGAGAACGTACAAACTCCTTACAGTGCAGCACCCGTAGTCAGGATCGAACCTGTGTCTCCGGCGCTGCATTCGCTGTAAAGCAGCAACTCTACCGCTGCGCTACCGTGCCGCCCTTAATGTGTTTTGGTTGTATTTAGAACATTGTAAACCAGCAATGCTGTTCTGTTAATTACGTTCCTAATCCTTTGAGTATTTTGAAATGTCATTTTCATTCACCATTGATACTGCTACAAAACGCCATAACCTTCTCCTTCCAAACTTCCTTCCTCGTCTATATTTCTCTCTTGAAAAGAGCTATTTCACGCGGAAGCTACAGATACACATGTGGCACTTCACATCAGATGTGAGACTGCTTTGGTTGGATCTTTAAATGTGGCAAACTCCAAAGCCAAGGCATAAAATAATCCTGCTCTGTCGTGATGCAGCATGGCCCTAGTGGATGAAGTTGGGCAGTGAACAGAAATCCTCAATATGATTTATTTTCTGCCGTTTTTGGCCAGAACTTGGTGGGATCAGTTGCTGCCCTCTGACAAGCAAGAGGATTGAAATGGTGACCATCCCTGGCTGTGTTATTTGCTCTCGCATCAGAGATTAGTTCTCCTGTGGCATCATCAGGCAGTGATAACATATTTTTGGATTTATTGAAGGAAAGAATTCAAACAATGATGCCTGAGAAACAATCATATTTGCCAGAATTGCTTTAATTCTGATTACAGGCACTAAAAACAACATGACATCAATAATCTGAGCCATGTCAGGGGAGAATTCATTCTCAACTTAGTATTTTCCAACATCACCGCCCGCTGCTCTTATTAATAGTCATGGTCCTGAACAGTAATGGCTCAGCTATCCTAGCCCATCCACTTCTCCCACCAACCCGTGCTCACCCTACTCCTTTCCTCTCCGTTTGACACACATTCCCCAATCCTGAGTGCCCCATTTCGCATTCCATAAGACCGTAAGACAGGAGCAAAATTAGGCAATTCAGCCATTAAACCTTGGCTTATCTATTTTTCCCTCTCAATCCCATTCTCCTGCCATCTCCCCATAACTCCTGACACTGGTACTAATCAAGAACCTATCAACCTCTGCTTTAAAAATACCCAATGCCTCGGTCTTCACAGCCGTGTGTGGTAATGAATTCCACAGATTCACCACCCACTGGCTAAAGAAATTCCTCCTCATCTCCTTTCTGTAAATATGACCTTTTATTCTGAGGCTGTGCCGTGTGGTCCTAGACTCTCCAACTAGTGGAAACATCCTCTCCACATTCCCCTCCCCGTCCCCCACAACTCTCCCTCTCATTCTGGCTTGAAATTCCACCCCTCTCACACCCTCGTTTCCTTGGCCTTTGTTAATATTCCACCCATCTGCCAATTAAAACCCCTCATTTGCCAGACTTTGCCCCACCCCAACTTCTCTTTCCCAGCATTCTGCCCCTTACTCCAATCAGTATGAAGGGTCCCGACCAGAAACGTCGTCTGTCCGTTCCCGTCTACAGATGCTGTCAATAGACAATAGACAATCGAGCCAGCAACGGGGTACTGATTGTGAATGATCAGCCATGATCACATTTGCTTTACAGCGAATGCAGCGCCGGAGACTCAGGTTCGATCCTGACTACGGGTGCTGCACTGTAAGGAGTTTGTACGTTCTCCCCGTGACCTGCGTGGGTTTTCTCCGAGATCTTCGGTTTCCTCCCACACTCCAAAGACGTACAGGTATGTAGGTTAATTGACTGGGTAAATGTAAAAATTGTCCCTAGTGGGTGTAGGATAGTGTTAATATACGGGGATCGCTGGGCGGCGCGGACTTGGTGGGCCGAAAAGGCCTGTTTCCGCGCTGTATATATATGATATGATATGATATGATTGAATGTGGCTGATCATTCACAATCAGTACCCCGTTCCTGCCTTCTCCCCATACCCCCTGAATCCGCTATCTTTAAGAGCTCTACCTAGGAACTGTCTGAGCCACTGAGTTCCTCCCGCACTTTGTTCAAGATTCCCACATCTTGTTTCTTGTGTCTATCTTAACACAGGTTAACATCTTCATGAAAGTTCCGGTTGAGTAGAGTATTCAGCCACACAGTGCAAATGCCGGGTGAAAATGCCAGCCTGGGTGAATCAATAGACAATAGACAATAGGTGCAGGAGTAGGCCATTCAGCCCTTCGAGCCAGCACCGCCATTCAATGCGATCATGGCTGATCACTCTCAATCAGTACCCCGTTCCTGCCTTCTCCCCATACCCCCTCACTCCGCTATCCTTAAGAGCTCTATCCAGCTCTCTCTTGAAAGCATCCAACGAACTGGCCTCCACTGCCTTCTGAGGCAGAGAGTTCCACACCTTCACCACTCTCTGACTGAAAAAGTTCTTCCTCATCTCTGTTCTAAATCATTAGGGGACGACTAGTGGCCGGGGACACGAGGAACCGCAGAAGCTGGAATCTGCACCCATCGTTACCCCAGCACTTTGTGCTTTATCTCACGGGCTCCAAGAGAGGGTTACAAAACGCTGAAGTACAGAAACAAGGATCTGCAGATGCTGCTTTACACAAAAGGACACAAAGTGTTGGAGTAACTCAGCGGTTCAGGCAGCATCGCTGGAGAACATGAACAGGTCTCCTTTTATCTCTGGCCTTTGTTCAAACCATCTGCCTATCAACCACCCTCCCCATCCCTGACTACGTCCACGCTCTGCCACGTGACTACCTGCCACGCTCTGTCTTACCTCTGCCCTCTACTATCTTTCCCGACCCGAAGCGTCATCTGCCCATAGATAGACACAGTGCTGGAGTAACTCAGCGGGTCAGGCAGCATCTGTGGAGAACATGGATAGGTGACGTTTCAGGTCGGGACCCTTCTTCAGACCTATCACCTTCACGTATCCATGTTGGCCGGAGATGCTGCCTAAGCCGCTGAGTTACTCCAGCACTCTGCCCGTTTGCGTTCGAACCAACACCTCCAGTTCTGGTTTCTACATGGACAGCTGACATTTCGGTTCGGGACCCTTCTTCTGACTGGAGGACGTTGTGTCCTTTCGGTTGTAAAACGCCCCCGTCCTTGCGATCCTATTACTTGACTCCCTACATGCTTGTTAGTAAAATGAATTCACCCCAGCCCAGCCCAGCCTGTCCTACCCCAGCCCACCCTGTCCTACCCCAGCCCACCCTACCCCAGCCCACCCCACCCCACCCCAACCCACCCTACCCAAGCCCACCCTACCCCAGCCCACCCCACCCTTCCCCACCCTACCCCACCCCAGCCCACCCTACCCCACGGGGGTCTCACCGTGCTGGAAGTAGCGGGTGGCAGAGCCGCCTGTGCGCCGACCCGCGGGCCAAGTCGAGTAGAAGTTGTAGAAGACGCTGTTGCGGTTGGAGGGATGGCGCGGCTCATCCGCCTGCGCCCCCAGATACACGGGGCTGTACCCGGCCTGGGGGCTCCCTCTGTCCGCCGCCACTCCCTGTGTCACGTTGACAGCCCGGCGTCCGTGGAAGCCGCGGGCCGCCGCCGCCGCTGTCCTCCCGGGACGGGCCGGGTACCGGGGCTGGTTGTCCGGCGGCCCCGAGGGCAGCGTGTTGAGCGGGAGGCGGAGGGGAGCACGGCTGCCCACACGGCTCCTGTCCACAGCCGCGGTTAGGTACACACTCTGCTGCTGCTGTTGCTGGGTGTCGCGGCTGCGGTGAGCCGGCGGGCGGTAAGCGGCGCCGCTGTTCAGTAAGCTGTACACATGGCCGTTGTTCTCCCACTGAATCATCTGCCTCCACAGTCCATTCCGTTCCACTTGCCCGGCCACACCACCCCATCTACCAAGCACCACCCAGGAGCAACACATCGCCAGCAATCTGCTCATGGTCGTTTTGTTTCAAAAATAACTGTGTTAATAGTAATTCTGAATCAAACTGGTCCTCTGCCAGTACCAGTGCGGGCAGGTACTCGCTGCACCTCACAGTGCGGGAGACAGCACTCCGTTTTACCAAGTGTCTGGGCATCTTACTGTAAGTTTACTCAAGGCTGACGAGCTCAGATGGTTTAACCCCTTGTACGCGGGACTGCATCAGCAGCGAGCGCCAGCCTCCAAACTCAGCTCGCTGCATCCCCGCTCTCCTGGCAGCTGTGAACACAAGTCTACTCGCCGCTTCAAGGCGCAATAGACACAAGATGCTGGAGTAACTCAGCGGGGCAGGCAGCATCTCTGGAAGTGAAGGAATGGGTGACTTCAGGTCGAGACCCGTCTTCGGACTTTTTCGTCACCCATTCCTTCTCTCCAGAGATGCTGCCTGACCCCGCTGAGTTACTCCAGCATTTTGTGTATCTTCGGTGTAAACCAGCATCTGCAGTTCCTTCCCGCACCTTGCTGTTGGAAGATCAAGGTTTGCATCACTCTGATCTTGGCTGAATGTTGATTTCGGTGCAAGAACCTCGAACAAAAGAGACTTGCATTTATTTTTATTTTGTTCCAAATTGCAATAAAATTATATTTAATACAAAATCTTATTTCCTTTAACGACCGAGTGCCAAATGTAACCTTTTTCAACCTAGTTTTAGCCCGGTGAACGCGCGGCTGATGTAGACGATATCTCTCATTTCCCTTATCCCTAACCAGTATGAAGAAGGGTCTCGACCTGAAACGTCGCCCATTCCTTCTCTCCCGAGATGCTGCCTGTCCCACTGAGTTACTCCAGCTTTTTGTGTCTATCCTGGGATTGAATTGTTTTGAGATCTTTTATCCCATTCAGGATTGCCAATTAATTAATTCTGAAGTCGTTCACATTACTTCACCTCTGGAAAAGGGCAAGCAAACAAATCCCTGATAAAAATGTTTTTGCTTTAAGTCCAATTCAATATATTTGAATACTGAAATAAGCAGGTGCCCCGGGATATACACACAGCACTAATCACCAAGATTGAGTAGCAAAGCTAGAAAGCTCTAGGTTTTGAATCCTGAGTTGTACTGAGTTCCCACATCTCAAAAGGGGTGAGACTGGGGACACCAGATTTGTTTCTGATCCTTCCATTTAGAGGGGAAGACAATAAGACCATAGACTATAAGACATAGGAGTAGAATTAGAGCATTCGGCCCATTGAGTCTGCTCCCCCATTCAATCATGGCTGATCTAGTTTTCCTTCTCAACCCCATTCTCCTGCCTTCTCCCCGTAACCTTTGACGTCCTTACGAATAAAGAACCTGTCAACCTCTGCTTTAAAAATACCCAATGACTTGGCCTCCACAGACCCTTTCACTAAAGAAATCCCCCCTTTTATTTTAATAATCAAATAAGACTTGTGGTTCTTATCAATTATCAATGATTCCCCTTGCTGAACAGTGTACCTAGGTGAGGACAGAATAAGGTATTCAGTAGAGTGAGCCCCACCCAGTTCAGTTTAGTTTATTGTCACGTGTACCGAGATGCAGAGAAAAGCTTTTTGTTGTGTGCTAACTAGTCAGCGGAAAGACAATAAGTGATTACAATTGAGCCCTTTACAGTGTACAGATACATGATAAGCGAATGACATTTATTGCGAGGTAAAGCCAGTAAAGTTCAATCAAAGATAGTGCAAGAGTCTCCAACAAGGTAGATAGTAGCTCAAGACAATCTTGAGTTGTGGTAGGATGGTTCAGTTGCCTGATCACATCTGGGAAGAAACTGTCCCTGAATCTGGTGGTGTGCATTTTCACACACGAATTTACTTTAGTGATATAGCACCGAAACAGGCCATTCAGCCCACCGAATCTGTGCTGACCAGCAATCAACCCCTACACTAGCACTATCCTACACATGGAGCTATTCCCAAACCTAGCTGTGATGCATCCTGATCAAATGCTTTCTATGGCGCATCTGTAGATGTTGGTGAGAGTTGTTGGGGACATGCCGAACTTCCTAAGCCTTCTAAAGACTGTGTTTGATGGTCGTTGTTTTCATTCATACATGAAGGAAAAAACTATTTGTGAAAGTAAATGGAGAATTAGCAGCAACCATGGAACAGCAGGATAGAATTGGGGGTAAATAAAATAATATTTAATAAAGAAATGCATTCCATTCTTAAGCAGTGTAGATAAACTCCAAGGACAATTTTAATGCATGGCATTGCATGGGTCAAATGTAATAGTAGAAATTCACCCCCGCTGTCTCTAGCCTTGTTAGTCACAAAAGACAAGTAAAACACAGCTTCAAAAGGCCACTCAACCCTCCCGGATGCACAGATCAGTTCTCAGTAAGATGGCAATTTTACCCAGTCTCCAGGCCGACTTCTGACGCTGACACAGGTGCAGGTTTGTTTGTTTGTACAACAAATTAACTAGCTCCTGCCAAATGTCACAAGATTCCAAAACTGGATGTTGAATTTGAAAGGGGAAATGCAAAAATAAACCATCAGGCCCACAACACCAGAGGAGAATCAGGCATTCCTGCTGCAAAAGCTAAAGGTTCCCGACGTAAACATCCGCAGACTGAGGAACCAACAAGACAAGGCTCTTGCTCCGTCCGACAAGAACACGGAAATCCCATTTGTTTGCACTGAATTCAGAATCCAATGTAGAGTCCAGTATAATCACGGCACTTAAAGGCCACACATTACAGATAGATAAAGATAACCTTTGGTGGAATGATGGGGTTTAACTGTTTCAAGCGGCAAAAGATCAGCCGATAAGGAACTCAGTGGGTCGGGCAGCATCTGTGGAGGGAATGGCAGGTGACATTTCAGGTTGGGACCATTCTTCAGACAGAGTTTAGTTTAGTTTTGTTTATTGTCATGTGTACTGAGGTACAGTGAAAAGCTTTTGAGAGCAGTCAAAAGACAATAGACAATAGACAATAGGTGCAGGAGTAGGCCATTCAGCCCTTCGAGCCAGCACTGCCATTCAATGCGATCATGGCTGATCACTCTCAATCAGTACACCGTTCCTGCCTTCTCCCCATACCCCCTCACTCCGCTATCCTTAAGAGCTCTATCCAGCTCTCTCTTGAAAGCATCCAACGAACTGGCCTCCACTGCCTTCTGAGGCAGAGAATTCCACACTTTCACCACTCTCTGACTGAAAAAGTTCTTCCTCATCTCCGTTCTAAATGGCCTACCCCTTATTCTTAAACTGTGGCCCCTTGTTCTGGACTCCCCCAACATTGGGAACATGTTTCCTGCCTCTAATGTGTCCAATCCCCTAATTATCTTATATGTTTCAATAAGATCCCCCCTCATCCTTCTAAATTCCAGTGTATACAAGCCCAATCGCTCCAGCCTTTCAACAGTCCTGAACTACTATCTACCTCATTGGTGACTATCCTTGATCGGACTTTGCTGGCTTTACCTCGCGCTAAACGTTATTCCATTATGATGTATCTATACATTGTAAATGGCTCGATTGTAATCATGTATTGTCTTTCTGCTGACTGGATAGCACGCAACAAAAGCTTTTCACTGTACCTTGGTACACATGACACTAAACTACAGTAAACTAAATTAACAAAAGAGTTCCTCCAGCCAAATGGTTTTTGCTCATGAAATTCAACATTATCTTCAGTGATCCAGCTCTGTTTTTTGGTGGGTGAGGAAAAGAGTGTTTTAAGATCAAGACCTCAAATGCCACATAAAGCTCATGGTGCAGTGGGCTACAGTGATCTCCACTATCCTCGACGCTCCAGTCACATGGAGTACCCACAGCAAGCACCTCAAAGCACTGATAATGCACTGCAAATGATGCTGGGGCTGGTGACCTGGGAGAGAGTACATTGACATTGCTTCACTTTATCCACAAGGGGATTTTGCATAGGCATTGACTGTGTCCTCTCACTGGTTTGAGGTGCCCGCTGTAGGCAGTCCTTGCCTCGGAAACATAGAGGAGAGTGGGGAATCACTGCGATCCACTGCATTATGAGCTTAGTGATGGATTTAAGGTCGAGATCTTCAAATGCTCTCTTCCTCAGACAGACGGAGACTGCTGGATCACTGAAGATAATGGTGAATTTCATCATCAATGTCAGCTTTCAATGAGAGGTGAGTATCAAAGATGGAAAGTTTCCTCACTGTTTCAAGATCTTGATGTGAACTTTACTGTTGGGGAGTGGTGATACACAGTGAGTGCAGGTTGGTAGATGGCCTTTGTTTTGTGGCATCTTTGTTGATGGAGGACCTTTGGAGACTGACAAAGTCTAACAAAACTACTATTTTTCATGACTGGCTCTTACACCAACCTTATACCTGATGGATATATGTGCAAATACATCTATTACTTGCATTTAATTAAAATGAACGGCAGATGCCAGTTTATACCAAAGACAGACACTAAATGCTGGAGTCACGCAACAGGCCAGGCATCATCTCTGGAGAAAAAGGACAGATGATGTTTCTAGTGTATAACTTGCATTTCTTGGGATTTTAATGTAAGTAATTCCAAGATGCTTTAATATGAGGATATATGTGTGGTTAGCTTGCCCATATAAAGATGCAAGATAAGTGGTGTTAAAATGCTATGGATATTGCATCCGTTTGAATTTTCCAAGCTCAATCAACCCGACTTGTTGAAACACGCATACACTAAATATTCCACTTGCATTTTACAGAAACACCATTTAATACAGTTCCTTTCTAGTAAAGGTAAAAGTCCTCATTAATTACAATTAAAACACAAAGTACATGTTATAACATCAGTATAACTGCAAGGAAACCAAGCCCAAAGCCAAAGTATAATAATCTATAGATTGTATAATCTAAACTGATTATACAAATTTATGCTAAGGGTAATAACTAACTCGTGTGCTACTTTTTAAGGCAAATCTCCATTCCATCTGCAATAATCAGTTACCTACATGTTAACAAGCAGATAAAATTATAATTAGTTGTGATGTACAGAAAGTTCACTCCAGTTCCAGGTTAACAACTAGCCAGGCAGCAGGGTACTTTTGTCTGGCTTGGGGCAGTGTAATTCTCTGCAAGAGGATGTTAGGAACCTCTCTGGAGTCTGCCCTTTGTATTTGATCCAACAAAAGTAAACCAAATTCATCAGACATTGACAGCCTGTGGTTTAACCAACCAGGCGCAGCTGAATTAAAGACCCATTTACCCGTCTGCCATCTGGGTGTGGTCGCATTGCAAGGGAGAGATGCCAACAGATGTTCAAACAAAGAATAACTTACATTCAAATACCTTTCCCAGACTCGGCATCAATACTGGGAAGCCTTCTCTCTCTCTGTCCCGATAGAGGTAAACAACAGTAGATGTCGAAACAAGGACGGAGTCTGACTTTGGAGCGGGAATGCTTGGAATATTTAGGGGCCCCTTTGTAGCTTTCACAGAAAAAGGAAAGGAACCCTGGAAAACACCCCATAAAACACCCACTAATCCATGTAATAAAAGTATAATTTAATTAATGTAATCACCGTTAAGCAGCTCTATAACCCAGTAGTACCTGGAGAGTAACATCGTGGCGTATCAACCACTCTTCCCCAAACCATCTCACCGGTTTTAGGAAAATATCTTGCTCAAAACTAAAACCTTTTTACAACCATTTTCTGGCCAGGTGATAGAAGGCTGTTCATTCTGAAACAGAGGACAGCACAGGATGAGAAATCATCGTTGCTGGCTTTGATTTGTCCTTTTGCATACCTTTCATTCATTTGTTCTCTGCACCTTTTCATATCTCTCATTTCCCTTTCCCCCGACTCTCAGTCTGAAGAAATGTCACCTATTCCTTTTCTCCATAGATGCTGCTTGACCTGCTGAGTTACTCCAGCATTTTCTGACTATCTACAAAGAAACTGCTGCCTGAAAAGCCAGTAAGGCAAAACCCAGAAATTGCACCTTTATCTGCAGTCCACTGGTGGCGGCAGAGGAAGGCGGAAACACAGGCTTTCACTGTGCAAACATTCGAATGGATGCACCTCAGGAAACATGCCACACAATAACTGTGAGACAGATAGAGGGAGAAGAGGGAGAAGAGGGAGAAGAGGGAGAAGAGGGAGAAGAGGGAGAAAAAGGAGACAAATGAGACAAATGAGACAAATGGAAAAAGAGTAGGAAAGAGAAAGAGAGAGAATGAGTGAGAGGTAGATGGAATGAGAGTGAGAGACATGGGGTTGAGAGAGAGAGAAATACAGGGGGCAGGAGAAAGAGAAGGCAAATGGGAGAGAGGTGAGGGAAGGGGGCACGATGGGGGGGAGGGGGAGCAAGAGGGAGAGATGAGATAAAGCATTGTTCAGAGAGAGGACCAGAGAGGGAGGGGTTCGAGATAGAATGGGTGAAAAGGACAGTAAAAGAGAGGGTGAAAGAGCACAAGACAGGGGGTCAAGAGAGGGCAAGAAAGAGAGAATGCATGAGTGAGAGAGGGGCAAGCGAAAGAGTGAGAGAGGGACTGGGGAGAGAGAGAGAGAGAGAGAGAGAGAGAGAGAGAGAGAGAGAGAGAGAGAGAGAGAGAGAGAGAGAGAGAGAGAGAGAGAGAGAGAGAGAGAGAGAGAGAGAGAGAGAGAGAGAGAGAGAGAGAGAGAGAGAGAGAGAGAGAGAGAGAGAGAGAGAGAGAGAGAGAGAGAGAGAGAGAGAGAGAGAGAGAGAGAGAGAGAGAGAGAGGAAATGAAAGACAGATGTTTACTGAGACAACAAAGCAGACTGTGATATGTCTGCTAATCTCGGCTAAATCTGTAGTAACTGGCCTCTCTGTACAGATGAAGGGGAGTGGAAAAGGTCAGACAGGGTCATGTTCCTGACCTCCTACTGAGAACTGTGCTTCAACTTGTCCATTCAGTCTCTTTGCCATTACATGTCCCATTCCAGCTGGAAAACTCAGATAACCTGGGAGAGGTGGAAACACAGATTAAACAGTACATTGATTGGGTCATAAAGTCATAAGCGATAGGAGCAGAATTAGGCCGTTCAGCCCATGAAGTCTACTCCACCATTCAATCATGGCTGATCTATCTCTCCCTCCTAACCCCATTCTCCTGCTTTTCCCCATAACCTCAGACACCCGTACTAATCAAAAATCTATCTCTGAAGTGGGTGTGAGGGGGAGAACTAGGAAACCCCTTTAAACCCGTTAGCTGATCAAAACGTGGCCCGGTAATCAGGATAGCCTGGATTATTGTTTCAGAAGGAACTGCAGATGCTAGTTTTACACCGGAGATAGACACAAACTCTGAAGTAGGGTCTCGACCCAAAAACATCACCTATTACGTTACTCCAGCACTCTGTGAAACATCACCTATCCATATTCTCCAGAGATATGGCCTGACCCACTAAGTTATTCCAGCACTCTGTGAAACGTCACCTATTCATGTTCTCCACAGATGCTTCTCCACAGAAGCCTATGTGTTGGTAGGTGAAACATGCAAGGTTGGCCATAAAGAGGGTCCATTTTGGTTGTGACCCTTGTCTGGCTTCAGGCCTGGCTGTGGCTTTTGATGGACTTGTTTAGCCCATGTTGGCAGGATGATCAGATGGAAGGACGTAGGCATGGCGACAGATGACCTTACCCCATTCCAAACAACTTTGTTCAACTTAAATGCCCCTGCTGTCAGGGTAGAATATGTATCTTCCTCTATGATTTAATAACCCAGCCATCTGACACACTAGACCAGTGACAACACAAGGCTACAATCCCATCTATGTTACCATAAATCACAGGGCTTCATATCACTTTTGGTATTTCTGATGCTGGATATACTATAATCCTAGCTGTCGAACACTGTTGGGAGATTCCCGTTCATTCATCAGTTCCCGTGCCTTTCATTTATGCAACAAGAATGACGCATTATGTCGTCACCATCACAAACCATTCTGCTTTGGTTAAACATTTTGTTCAAGATGGCCGCGCCGTTGTGTTTGGCTGCCTGCCACTGTATGTTTCTTTCTTTTTTTCCTACTCAGATGTGCAGCACTTTGGTCAACGTGGGTTGTTTTTAAATGTGCTATACAAATAAAATTGACTTGACTTGACTTGACAAACCCATGAAGCTCCCAATACTTCATTCACAATGAGAAGGTTTTAAAGAAACAAGGAACTGCATGTGTTGGTGTACAAAATAAGACACAAAGTGCTGGAATAACTCAGCGGGTCAGGCAGCATCTCCCAAAAACATGGATAGGCAACATTTCATGTCGGGGCCCTTCTTTGGACTGATTGCTGGTGGGGGGGGGGGGGGGGGGAGGTGGAAGATAGCTGGAAGAGAGGTGGGGGCAGGACAATGTCTGGCAAGTGATAAGTGAATACAGGTGAGGAGGGCTTTAGATAGGCAGATGGTTGGGTAAAGGCCAGAAATGAAACTATAAGGATTGAAGAGTTGTAAATTGTGTGAAGCCAGAAGAAAGAATATAGGTGGAAGAGAAATAGGTGCGAGAAGTTGAAGCACTGAGCAGAGAGGAGGGAAATAAGGACAGTCATTGTTATAATGTGGGAGACACCTACCCCAGCAAAACTACAGGTGGCAACGGGTTAATGACCACATGATCTGACGATGTGATGAGGAACAAGAAAGCAACGAGTGCTGCTCTCTACATCATGTCATGGGAGCTTTAAATTTCACGCAGGGGCCTCTGATTATTATTTCATCCAATAATGCACCGCTGACAGTGCTGTAGAAGTACAGGCTACACTAGAGTGTCACTAGGATGATGTGCTAGGATTTCTGGATAGGAGGCTGAAATATAGGTAACGACTCAGTGCTGAGTTTTACTTAATTCTGTTTTATTCTTTTATTTTCACTGTCGTAGTCATATAGTCAGACAGCATGGAAACAGGCCCTTCAGCCCAACTTGCCCATGCTCGTTCCATACACCCACCACCCTCTGTGTGAAAAAGTTACCCCTCAGGTTCCTATTAAACCATCCCCACCTCAACCTCTGGAGATACACAAAAAGCTGGAGTAACTCAGTGGGACAGGCAGCATCTCTGGAGAGAAGGAATGGGTAACGTTTTGGGTCGAGATCCTTCTTCAGACTGAAAGTCACGGCCATTGTTAGCTGTTGGGTGGGGAAGGGATGGAGAGAGAGGGAATGCCGGGGTTACTTGAAGTGAGAGAAATCAATATTCATACCACTGGGCTGTAAGCTGCCCAAGTGAAATATGAGATGCTGTTCCTCCAATTTGTGTTTAGCCTCACTCTGACAATGGAGGAGACCTAGGACAGAAAGGTCAGTGTGGGAATGGGAAGGAGAATTAAAGTGTTTAGCAACTGGAAAATCAGGTAGGTCCAGACTTCTATGTCCTCTAGTTCTTGATTCCCCTACTCTGGGCAGGACTCTGTGCATCTACCTGATCTATTCCCTTCATGACATTGTACACCTCTACAAGATCACCCCTCATCCTCCTTCACTCCAAGGAATAAATTCCTAGCCTCCTATTTAACTGTTCTTAGAAACTTACCCCACATTTTCCCACATCTATACAGTGTTATGTTGGGACTTCCAGGGTTAATAGAAGGCTACGGAATCCTTCAGTGCAAAAGTTAAAGATTCTTTGTGCAACTTGAGTGTGCTGGAAACTTGCAAGGCACTCAGAGAGGAAGCACAGATGGCATGGGACAGATTGCAGTCTCATGGCACCTCCCAAAAGGGCTGCGTTTCCGGTCAACCAGTGAAGGCAAGTTTGGTCAATACCCTCTCCTTGCTTGATTTGTCAGTCTCCGGTCAGTCATCACAGAGTCTGGCAATTGAGCAGCAGTGTCAGTGGTAGTGTGATGCATGGCCTCCAGGTGGTGCACTTGCCCAGAATATTCACTCCATTGAAGAGGACACAGTGTGCTGGACTAACTTACCAAATAGCCTGGATAGAGTGGATGTGGAGAGGATGTTTCCACTGGTGGGAGAGACTAGGAAACAGAGGCCATAGCCTCAGAATTACAGAACTACCTTCAGAAAGGAGATGAAGAGGAATTTCTCTAGTCAGATGGTGGTGTATCTGTGGAATTCATTGCCACAGACGGAGGTAAAGCCATTGGGTACTTTTAAAGCAGAGATTGACAGGTCTTGATTAGTACGGGTGTCAAAGGTTATGGGGAGAAGGCAGGAGAATGGGGTTGAGAGGGAAAGATAGATCAGCCATGATTGAATGGCGGAGTAGACTTGATGGGCCAAATGGCCTAATTCTGCTCCTATCACTTCTGAGCTTATGAATTCAGCCAGACAGACAGCATGTCTAGAATACATGAATAGGTGATGTTTCAGGTCAAGACGTCAGCTACAAATGTTCTCCAAATTTGCTGCCTGTCCTGCTGAGTTACTCCAGTGTGTCAACCGGCATCTGCACTTCCTTGTTTCTACATAGTAGCCCAGTCCCCTTGCAGACTGCAATGCTGGAATCTGGAGCAAAAAAACAAACTGCTGGACGAGGGGTGAGCAGCATCTGAAGAGAGAAATGAATTGTTGACATTTAAGAGTCTAAACCATGCATTTACGACCATGTTTTGGGTCGGGACCCTTCTTCAGACTGAAAGTCAGTTTCAGACTGATGAAGGGTTCTGACCCAAAATGTCACCCATCCTTTTTTTCCAGAGATGCTACCTGACCCGCTGAGTTATTCCAGCACTTTGTGTCCATGTACAGAATAAGAGTGTCAAGTCCATAGCTGAATGAAATCAGTGTTGTCTCTGGGGGTTCAAATTCAATTCTCAACCATTAAAAAAAAACAGGATGGCTGGCATTTGATTCACAACTTGTGAACACCTGCTATACATAAACTAATTGCCATGCTTAGAGACAGATATTGTCTGCACTTCAAATTCAATGCATTGCATGGGATGTCTGGCATATGATGCACAAGTACAAAGATAAGTCCTTTTTTAAACTCACCGCTCAGATGGACATATCTGGTTAATTAAGGCATTAGCTCCACACTGCTCTCCCTCCCTCTTTTGAATAGTTATCAAAATAAAGGGAGTCCTTTTTCCACAGTGGCACAGAGAATCCCTCAACAATACAGCTCCATGGTATGCGATTAAGTAGCCACTAAACCAAAAGAATTAGATGATATTTTTCATCTAATTAGTTCCCTGATAAAATAGTAACAAAGACAACATGAACATTTTAATGTTGGTGATTTATTCCGTGATAGCTTTAATTTAGTTACTCATGTTACTCAAACCGTCATCAAGTCTATCAATGTGAATCAAGTCAACACAGTGAAACCTTGATTAGGTTTTATAAAAGGCTTCTATCCAAGGTTGCCTTGTATTTTTGACAGAGTTTATTCCGTAGTCGTTTCTCAAATCTCACCAATCCCTGATCTTTATCTCTTCCTCCTCATAAGTTAAAAAAAATCATGTACTGCTTCACAATCTTTCGCTTTTCTTCATTTTCATTTCATGGAAGTCATAAGGTCATAAGGAACAGAATTAGGCCATTTGACCCATCAAGCCTACTCCGCCATTCAATCATGGCTGATCTTTCCTCCCTCCTAACCCCATTCTCCTGCCTTCTCCCCATAACCCCTGACACCTGTCATGGCAAACCTTCTACTCTACTCATCTCCCGGTGTCTCAATCTTTAACACTCTTCACGTTCTGTTATCATCTGAAATTAAAAAGGAGACATAAGGAACTGCAGATGCTGGAAACCTGAACAAAATGCAAAGTGCTGGAGGAATACAATGGGTCAGGCAACATCTTTGGAGAAAATGGACAGTTGCCTGTCCACTCCCTCCACAGGTGAAATGTGACCTGCTGAATTCCTCCAGCACTTTGCACCTTTATCTGAAATTGAAATGCAGACTTGATTTCATCTGATCACTTCTTCCTGGTGTATCTCCTCCCTCGTTACCCTTTGTTTCAAATGCTGGGGTGCTCTAGGGCATCGGGTCTCTACCCTTGACCTGGGCTTCCTGATATGAATCAGTATAATAATGTCTGGATGGACACTACATCAACAGAGGTGGGTGGAAGGTGTATTTGGCCTCCAGTACCTAACCGTGTGAGATAACAGTGAGCAATGAGGCTCATCTCTACACATCATAGTACTCTGAAGTCCATGGCAGTGAATATGTAGGGGTGAGTATAACTGACACCATTTAACAATTGTAGACAATGATGAATGTGTCCCTCATCACATTCCTTTTCTTTCAGTGTCAAATGCTCTCCCCCCCCCCCCCCCCCCCCCGTTCTCCCATCCCCTTCCTTTGCAAAGTATCAAAAGAGATGAATAAATGCTGATGTCTATGAATAAAATAGCAGGATAAGGCACTGATCTTAAGTAGGTAGTGCAGCAATGTGCAGCTGGTTCAGTTATGCTGCTTCTTTCCTGACTCTGTGCCAGTGCAGGGATGTTAGCCTTATTAGGGCAGAGCAAGATTCGTTTTCTATCAATAGATTTCCCATGTGGATCTGCTGCCTATAACTGTGTCACACGCTCACTCTAAAACGGCACAAGATTTCTACAACAGACCGAACACTAAATCACAAACACTAATCAAAAGAAAAGTAAGTAAACCAAAAGTTTTCTTAACGTGAAGTTGATTTATTTTCTGAAACTGACACAGAACAGTTGCATCAATACACAAGTGAAAGTGATTTTTTTTTTTTGCATGACTTTAGGCCTGTTTTTAAACTGTGGAGACGGGTTTAATTTTTTTTCAAGATGGCTAATTCATATACATGTCTCAATAAAAAAAGAAAGCTGGAAGAATGCACAATAATGAAAAGTAATCTGGGGGACAATTGGATCTTTTTAAAATAAAGGTTCATTAAAACAACATGTGTTTGTTACAAATATACTTTGATATTCAGTTTGTATATTCTCTCACTTTTGTCAAACTTCTCAAACTTGGTCATGTATCCAATTTATAAGAAACAACCTTCCGCAAGAGACTTACAGCTGCAATCCGAGACCTGATTTCAATTTGTTCCCCGACAACAGTGAAATGTCAATGATATAGTCCAATGTAGGTTACAAACAGCCCTGTCTTTGGCTCTGGCTGATTCTGAAGACCCGCCTGTCATCAACGCTGAAAAAGTCTTTCTTAAATCATCAATTAAAATGAGTATTTTAATTATCAATTCATACCTCCACTCTTCATTGAAACTAAAAATAAAATTGCAAGCTTTGTATCTATTGTGCTCACAATTTGGGATTTCTTGTTTCTTCTGTTCAGTTTAAAGTTTTTGTTTCATGACCCACTCGATCCGTCAGACCTATGGGGTAAATGGCCATCAATTCCCCACTGCCACTGCCCTGTCAAGAAGTTACATTTCCAAAATGATTCCATGCTGATCATTTCCCCTTCAGGTTATTTTTACTCTGTTCCTGCAGTCATTTTGCTGACTGCCGAGCTCTTGTTCATCACCATAATGTTAAACATGACATGAAATTTATAACTGACCCGAATCTAATCAGTGGAATGTTAATGTAAAAAAAAAATAGCTGGTCGCATGAACTGTAGAATCTTATAACAAAGGGCCAAGTGCTTGTAGAGGCTTGTTATGGACTGCATTATTTTGAACAAACTCTACAAATCTACCTCATTGGTGACCCTCAGACTATCTTTTATCAGACTTTACTGGATTTTATCTTGCACTAAACATTATTTCCTTATCCTATATCAGTACAATGTGAACGGCTTGATTATAATCATGTATAGTCTTTTCGATAACTGGATAGCACGCATCAAAAAAGTGTTTTACTGCACCTCAGTACACATGACAATAATGAACTAAACTAAACTAAATCTCTACCAATCCATATATTATTCTCCTCACATGCCTAAACTAACCTTTTGTAACGTCCAAACGTGTTATAATCCAAATGTTGTTGACAAGAAAAGTATTATGAAAGATTACCCCTGCAGCCATTTAACAGATTTGATGCAGAGGTTTCGAGACTGAAAGTGTACTCTGTTCAAACTGATGATTAATCCTCTCCTTATTTTAGGAGATATATATTCTGGTAAGACACAAACAATTGTGAATATCCGACTGCTCATGAGACCGTTGTATTGATTTTCTGGCAGTTTTCCACTAATCTTGAACAGCTATTTGACCTTAAAACCAAGATGCCAGCACACCAAAACTCACCATTGAGATGAAGTCTGCCCGATACCCTGGCTTAGAGAATGCAGCTGCTTCAGCTCTGCACAAGAAACCTTATCAGTGGCAAATTCACAAAAACTAAAAGCAAAATAGGTTGCAAAAAGTGATTTTACCTCTTGACTGGTCCACGAAGGGACCTGTTGGAAAAGTTGGTGTTGTTGGATTGTACAGGTGGTTTGAACAGTCAGGTTCATTCTCTGCCCCCATCTCTCTCCCTCTGTGTGTTGCTTCCCTACTAATGATGTTACAAGCACAAGCAGAAGTAACCTTACTGCATCCAGATTCGCAGGTAAAGGAGGCCCCCAGGTGAGTTACCTGCCTCACTAGTACCAGCACAGCCTGATGTAACTCACTTGGAAGTCTCACTGCCAGAGCTATTGGTGGTAAATAGAGCATGGTCAATATTAACAGTTGCTACTGAGCTGGTATAAATTGTTTTAAAACAACTTTAATTTATGTTAAACCCCAGGGCAGCTAAAAGGTCCTGCTGAATTAAAATGATTCATTTATTGCTCATTTGAATCACTTCACCTGCATAAATGAACGTGTCTTTATTACACAGGAAGTAGGAAGGGGCAGAAACTGGAGATAAAAGAGAATTCACAAGTTACAGGGAACTAAAGTGTATTATTAAAAAGTCCACCAAGTATAAACATGAATCTCTTTTGGCGCCATAACAGCTTTGACCTCAGTCCCCAGTCACAAGGTTTCTAATGTGCTGGGACTCACAAAGAACGCAGGATCTCCGTCAGCGGCTTAAAGTCATGGGTGTAAGTTGGAGAAAGAGCATCATTTAAAAAAGAATTGGTCTTCAAGGAACAATAGGGCCCTGTACCTCTCTAAAGAGGGCACTCAGCGGGCCAAGGAGTACAACAGCCCTGCAGGCCAAAACATTGAACAGGAGCCACCACATCCAAGGTCCCTCGCATTCTGGTAAGTGTTTTATATATATTTTGTTTAATAGTTGTTTGGCAATAAGGAATAGGAAGACTATACATTTAAATGGCCAGTCTGAACTCAATATCTACCATCGTTTGACTGAATAGTGAAGTTTCTTGAGGAGTGGAGAATTACATGGATCCTGTCATAAGCAGCCCTGTTTCTAACAAAGTTTGTTGTTTTCGTATTTTTGTGGGGTCGTGCAATAAAATCTATTTCCTCCATTTTCAACCCTTGCTAGGAGATAGCATGTGACATCATCCACTACTATGTTGTCATCAATGTTTGTCCTGTGATAGTCACTGTTATCAGGCTGGTGCATGTACTGTGGCCATTACTTGCACTGTGCTATCTTGCTGCCACGGGTGTAAACTTTCCAGTCAAGCTGGGAGATAGAGGGAAATGATTGGATAATAAGCTTGCTAATTTTAATCCACACCCTGACCTAGAAGCCCTAGGGTCAATTATAGCAACACTGTACAGTGATGAGTTCATCCTGGAACTCGTCAGACTTGGAAACTTGGCACCAAAGCACCAGGTCCATTTCAATAACTGTGCTACAGGGAACTTGGATGTAAAGGAAAGAACTGCAGATGCTGGTTTAAATCGAAGGTAAACACAAAATGTTGGAACAACTCAGCGGGACAGGCAGCGTCTCCGGAGAGAAGGAATGGGTGACGTTTCGGGTCAAGACCCTTCTTCAGACAGATGTCAGGGGAGTGGGCGGGACAGAGATAGAATGCAGTCGGAGACAGTAAGACTGGTGGGAGAACTGGGAAGGGGGAGGGGATGGAGAGAGAGGGAAAGCAAGGGCTATTTGAAGTTAGAGAAGTCAATGTTCACACCGCTGGGGTGTAAGCTACCCAAGCGAAATATGAGATGCTGTTCCTCCAATTTGCGCTGGGCCTCACTCTGACAATGGAGGAGGCCCAGGACAGAAAGGTCAGATTGGGAATGGGAGGGGGAGTTAAAGTGCTGAGCAACCGGGAGATCAGGTAGGTTAAGGCGGACTGAGCGGAAGTGTTCACCAAAGCGATCGCCGAGTCTGCGCTTGGTCTTGCCAATGTACAGAAGTTGACACCTCGAACAGTGGATACAGTAGATGAGGTTGGAGGAGGTGAAAGTGAACCTCTGCCTCACCTGAAAAGACTGTCAGGGTCCTTGGATGGAGTGGAGGGGGGAGGTAAAGGGGCAGGTGTTTTGCACTCGTGCGGTTGCTGGGGAAAGTTCCTGGGGAGGGGTGGTTTGGGTGGGAAGGAACAAGTGGACCAGGGAGTTACGGAGGGAACGGTCTCTGTGGAAAGCAGAAAGGGGAGGAGATGGGAAGATGTGACCAGTAGTGGGATCCCGTTGGAGGTGGCAGAAATGTTGGAGGATTATATGCTGTATGCGACGGCTGATGGGGTGGAAGGTGAGGACAAGGGGGATTCTGTCCTTATTGCGAATGGAGGGAGGGGGAGCAAGAGCGGAGCTGCAGGATATCGAGGAGATCCTAGTGAGTGCTCATCTATAATAGAAGAGGGGAACCCCCATTTCCTAAATAATGAGGACATCTCCGATGATCTAGTATGAAACACCTCATCCTGGGTGCAGATGAGGTGTAGACGAAGGAATTGGGAGCAGTGGATAGAGTCTTTACAGGAAGCAGCGTTGGAAGAAGTGTAGTCTACATAGCTATGGGAGTCAGTACGTTTGTAGTAGATGTCGGTCACTAGTCTGTTTCCTGTGATGGAGACGGTAAGATCCAGACAGGGTAGGGCGATGTCGGGGACGGTCCAAGTGAATTTAAGTGCAGGATCTAAATTAATGGTGAAGTTGATGAAGTCAGTGAGTTCTGCATGGGTGCAGGAGGCAGCACCGATGCAGTCGTCAATGTAGTGGAGGTAGAGTTCGGGGATAGGGCCAGTGTACGCCTGGAACAGTTTGACGTAGCCTGCAAAGAGGTGGGCATAGCTGGGGCCCATGCGAGTGCCCATAGCCACGCCTTGGATTTGGAGGAAGTGGGAGGAGTCGAAGTTGTTGAGGGTAAGGACCAGCTCAGTTGGGTGGAGGAGAGTATTAGTAGACAGAAATTGGCTGGTTCTGAACTTGAGGAAGATACGGAGTGCTATAAGACCTTCCTGGTGGGGGATGGTGTAGAGTGACTGGACATCCTTGGTAAAGACGAGGGAGTGGGGGCCTGGAAAACGGAAGTAATTGAAGAGACGAAGAGCGTGTGAAGTGTCTTGGACATAGGTAGGGAGGAATTGGACCGAGGGGATAGAATGGAGTCGGGGTATGTGGAAATTAATTCGGTGGGACATGAACAAGCAGAAACAATGGGTCTGCCAGGACAGTTCTGTTTATGGATTTTGGGGAGAAGATAAAATCAGGCCGTGCGGCTAGAAACCGTTTTCAGTTTGAACGTGCACTGTAAGGAGGAGGTTCAGGTGTATATTCTGCTCTCTGTCAAGTTTCAACTGTCTCCCAGCTTCCAGCATTATCTCACTAGTCTCAATCACAGCTACTACTCACAGTTCCCAGTTACAGCTCCCAGCTGTGTTTCACTTTTCCCAGCAACAGATTCAATCTGCACTTATACGATACGATACGATGGAACTTTATTTATCCCAGGAGGGATATTGATCTGCCAACAGTCATAAAACACAATATGCATGAAACATGAAATTAAAGTGACGAGTGGAAAGGATTGGGGATGTGCAAAGATTTGGGGAGCGGGGGGAGGGGAGTCAGAATACCCCATGACAGAAGGGGGAGGAGTTGTACAGTTTGATAGCCACAGGGAATAAAGGATCTCCTGTGGCGTTCTGTGCTGCATCTTGGTGGGACCAGTCTGTTGCTGAAGGTACTCCCCAGGTTGACCAGTGTGCCATGGTTGGGGAGAGCTGTATTGTCCAATATGCTCTGCAGTTTGAGGAGGATCCTCCCCTCCATGATCACCTCCCACAAATCCAACACCGCCCCCAAGACAGAGCCAGCCTTCCTGATGAGTTTGTTGATCCTATTGGTGTCCGCGGCCTTTGCCCTGCTGCCCCAGCACACGGCAGCGAAGATGCTGGCACTGGCTACCACCAACTGGTAGAACATCTGCAGCTTCATTACACGTGTGCCCTGGTATTTCAGTAGTAGGTTCTAGGTGTCTGTCATTATTCCCAACAATTGGTTCTGTGTGCTATTCTCAACTCTATTAACTCCATCTAGGCTTATCCACAAAAAGATAGACACAAAATGCTGGTGTAACTCAGTGGGTCAGGCAGCATCTCTGGAGAGAAGGAATGGGTGATGTTTTGGGTCAAGACCCTTCTTCAGACTTACCCACATATCCTTATCAATACAGGATCCTGAGGACACTTCCCACATGTATCACACTCCTTTTAGTAAGAGATGAATTAAATGTAAAACAAAGGCTACGTCGCGCAATGGTGGGATTGAAATAGGTCAGGCATCACATGGAGCATAAAAATGCTCATAAAGACCAGCATGGCTAAATAACCACTTTATAGATGTGTCGGGAGGAACTGTAGATGCTGGTTTGAACTGAAGATAGATACAAAATTCTGGAGTAACTCAGTGGGTTAGGCAGCATCGATGGAGCAAAGGAATAGGTGACTTTTCGAGTCCAGACCCTTCTTCGGACAGTTTGAAGAAAGGTCTTGACCCGAAACATCACCTATTCCTTTTCTCCAGAGATGCTGGCTGAGCCACTTTATAAACTCACTCTAAATTCATTGTTGAGATATAAACTCAGTGTGACCTGCTTTGCCATATTGCTGGCATCTGGGTGCCTGAACTGTGAGAGTTCTTCTTTTACCCACCCCAATTAATGTCTAACCAAAGTTACATCATGTTGCATCCTCAATCCAGCCGGATTGCTCCACCTCACACCCATCTACATTACTGCAGTGATAACTTTGCCAACGACAGATTTGTGATGAAAGTCACACTGTATCATTTAACAGCAGCTGGGCATCTCCAACTGTTGCTTCACGTAAATTAGGCTGTATCCATAATCATCAACAATGGGTTTTGATGCTGCTCCAAGTTCTTATTGACAAAGTCTAGATTTGCCACCGGTCCAATTATAGATTGTAGTTGTGACTAATCAGAACAACAGGTTCCTGATACATAACCATATCCCAACAATGAATTTAGATTGTGTCTACCTTACCCTAATGCAGATTACAGATGGCTCGTTATTCTCAGTATCAAAACTTTGAGATGTTGTTTACTGCTACCTGTAACAACATCCGTGATGCACCATTGTTCCACTTGTGGACAGTCCCAGTTCCTTGTTCCAGACTGGTTCCCAGGTCAAAGTCCTAAATTGTGGAAAGGCAAGCTTTAATTATATCAGCCAGGAACTCTCCAAAGTTGATTAGGAGAGACAGTTTATAGATAGTGGGGCATCTGGTCAGTGTGAGGCATTCAACGGTGAGATAGAAGCATGTTTCTGTTATAGTGAAAGACAAAGTACAGGAATCTTGATTGATGAGAGATATCGAGAGTCTGGTCAGGAAAAAGATGGAAGCATATGTCAGGTATAGGCAGCAGATCAAGCCAGTTCTTTGAAGAGTATCAGTAAAGTCAGGATATAATTAAGAAGGAAAATAGGAATGCAATAAAGGGCCATGAGATATCTCTGTCTGATAAGATAAAGGAGAACACAAAATGCTGGAGTAACTCAGTGGGGCAGGTAGCATCTCTGGAGAGAAGGAATGGGTGACGTTTCAGGTCGAGACCCTTGTTCAGGCGCGATCTCGGTGGGCTGAATATTCTCACGCTGTATCTCTAAGCTAAGCTCTACCACTTTGAAGAATAACCTATATATTGGAATGGGTTTCCAAATAAATGACATGCTTTGGGATGTGGAAGAAAACCGGAACACCCGGAGAAAACCCACATGGTCACCGGGAGAAAGTATAAACTCCGTACAGACAGCACCCATAGTCAGGATGGAACCTGGGTCTCTGGCGCTGTGAGGCAGTGGCACTACCAGCTGCACCACCGTGCCACCCAAAACTAACGGGGTTTAGGTTGGAGCGCCAAAATCTTTATTTTGCTGCCTATGAAAACTGAGTGAAAAAGTTTTATTGTGAAGTAATTTCATCACAAGTTGCAGCAGAATTTGGGATCAATCAAATTCTAAAATAATGACAAAAGCTGCTAGCTGTTCAGAAAGTTGGAAAGGTGCTAAGTTCACTTCACATCTTGTTTGACCAATCTTTCAGCCACCACCATAAGCTGCATTTGCAACCCGCCCTGTTCTTTGATGTGCCCGCTCAATTCCCAACTGAGTGAAGCAGACCAGTCCCACCATGTGCTGGCAGAGGTAACATGACCTGGCCTTGCCTACAGCACTGTTCACAGCTGATGGTCATGGACACTTGGTGATGTTGATGAGCATTGTACAGCTTCGTGTATTGATAAGCCTCAGACTCACACAGCTGAGAAAATGTAGGAAGGAAGATAGACACAAACTGCTGGAGCAATTCAGTGGGTCAGGCAGCATCTTTGGAGACAAGGAACAGATGACATTTCATGTCGGAACCCTGTCGGAGTCTGAAGAAACGTCACCCAATTCCTTCTCTCCAGAGATGCTGCCAGCCCCGCTGAGTTACTCCAGTATTTTGTGTCTATCTTCGATGTAAACCAGCATCTGCAGTTCCTTCCTACACGATGGGCTAGACTACACAGGTCTACGGGCCAATTCTTCTTTCGTAGAGATAGTGCTTGCTGCAGGTTTGAAGGAACCTACCGACAAGGCTTCACCAAATGTTGTGGTATTGAGTTTTTCTTCTTCATCATTAATTGTCATCAACCAGTCCAGTCTCTGTCAAGATGTGTAGGGAAAAAAACCCCACAGATGCTGGTTTAAATCAAAGGTAGACACAAAATGCTGGAGTAACTCAGTGGGTCAGGCGGCATCTCAGGAGAGAAGCAATGGGTGGCGTTTCGGGTCGAGACCCTTCTTCAGACTGATTGTGGCAGGAGGGGTGGTTAGGAGAAAGCTGGAACATAGGAGGGGCAGGGCAAAACTTGGAGAGTGATAGATGGATAGAGATGAAGGAGAGGGGTTGATTGCTAGATTGCAGATCAAAGGGTGCAGAGGAAAGACAAAAGGTAAGGATCGAAGAAGTGCGATAGAAAAGAATTGTGAACTCAGGGGAAGTAATATCAGTGCAAGAGAAGGGGGATGGGGAGAAATGGGTCCATTTCCCTGGACTAGCACCCATTTCTTTGACGTGCCCCATCTGGACTCTCACCAATTTGTGAGAATTCCTTCCTCCAATTTATAATTCGCACCTCACTCCTTATCTCACACCTTCTGCCTATTCATCTCTGGCCTTGTCCAACCATGTGCCTATCAACCCTCCACCTCGTACACCTCCCCCCCACCCCACCATCAATTATATCCACCTATTACTTGCCAGGCATTGTCCTGCCCCTCCTGTCTTTCAGCTTCCCCCTCCCCCCCCCACATACTCTACAATCAGTCGGCAGAAGAGTCTTGACCCAGAACGTCACCTATCCATGTTTTCCACAGATGCTGCCTGACCCACTGAGTTACTCCAGCATTCTGTGAAACGTCACCAGAAATGCTGCCTGAGTTACTCCAGCATTTTATGTCTTTTTTGTGTAAACCTGCATCCACAGTTCCTTCTGTCTGTTAGCAAAGAATTACACTCTACACACTTCAGGGTTAGTGAGCTTGTTCAGCAGTAAGTGAAAGGAGTAGAATTAGACCATTTGGCCCATCAAGTCTACTCCACCATTCAATCATGGCTGATCTATCTCTCCCTCCTAACCCCATTCTCCTGCCTTCTCCCCGTAAACCCTGACACCTGTACTAATCAAGAATTTATCTATCTCTGCCTTAAATATATCCACTGACTTGGCCTCCACAGCCATCTGTGGCAAAGAATTCCACAGATTCACCACCCTATGACCTGAAGGAACGTCCTTTAATTCTGAGGCTATGACCTCTAGTCCTAGACTCTCCCACTAGTGGAAACATCCTCTCCACATCCACTCTATCCAAGCCTCTCACTATTTGGTAAGTTTCAATGAGTTCCCCCTCTCATCCTAGTATTTTGAGTGTTTTGAATGTTTTAAAATAGTTACCGAGTTTGGACTAATTACCTCGGCAGAGATTGCAATAGTGCATCCCATAAAAGGCCTGGAGTTACTGAGCTGCTTCTGGAATCCATTATATCAGAGTTAAACACTGACAGATTTTGCTGTTCCTCTCAAATGCAAACTCCTCACTTCTCCCTGCTCCAACCCTAGATCCATCTCATCATTCTTAATCATTTTAAAGCTGTTTAATAATTTTGTACGTTTAAAATCAAAGCATTGAAAAGTGTTGGCCTTTACCCAATAGTTATTTCTAGTTCACGCACAGTCAGGCTGTACAGTACCTCGGGATTAAGAGCATGCAGTGCTATTTTTATTTGTGTGCTTAATGCTTCATGTGTCAAGAGTAAATATATTCTCACTTGCATATACTTCACTGTGATGACTGGCCAGTAATGGGCTGCTGTTGAGTCACACTAACATTATAGTGGTCTATGGAATGAGGACCCTCATGCTAAACATCACATGTTCCCATTTTCTTATCAATTCTCCTGTGGGAGGTTGGAAAAGACCAATCAACACAGCCGGTGGATTCGCTACCCATTTTCCCGATGAGTTATCTGGCAAAAACTATCGCCAAACTATTGACTCTGAATTACTCATGGTCAGTTACTAATTGCTAATGGCCTTGGGTTCTATTTCTTAATTGGCTCATCTCACCTTTTGGTGTTCTCCACTCAGCTGGTCACTTTGTGGGCTGAGTTACCTCCTGCCTAAGAGGGATGGCACGATCACACAGCAGGTAGAGTTGCTGCCTCGCAGTGCCAGAGACCCGGGTTCGATCCTGACTACAGGTGCCATCTGTGTGTGGAGTTGGCACATTCTCCCTATGGTTTTCCTCAGGATGCTCCGGTTTCCTCACACATTCCAAAGACATGCGGGTTTGTGGGTTAATTGGGCTCTGTCAATTGCTCCTAGTGTGTAGGGAGTGGATGTGAAAGTGGGATAACGTAAAACTACCGTGAGCGGGTGATAATGGTCGTTGTGGACTCGGTGGGCAGAAGGGTGTGTTTCTATGCTGTATCTCTAAACTAAATCAAACCTGGCATAGAGGTGCTGTGTGAAATGGTAGAGTTGCACTGATAGACTCCACCCTTGCCTCAGGTACCCAGCCTAAGTCCATGGCGGGTAGAGCTGCTGCCTTACAGTGCCAGAGACCTGGGTTTGATCCTGACCACAGGTGCTGTCTGTACGGAGTTTGCACATTCCCCCTTGACTGTGTGGGTTTTCTCCGCGTGCTCCGGTCTCCTCCCACACTCCAAAGACATGCAGGTGTGTAGGTTGATTAGTTTCAGTAAAAATGTAAATTGTCCCCAGTGTGTGTAGGATAGTGCTAGATTGATGGTCGGCATGGACCCAGTGGGCCGAAGGGCCTGTTTCTGCACTGTATCTCTAAAGTAAAGTGAACTAAACAAAGAGCAATGTGATAAAAACCAAACAAATGTTAGCTTTCAGTTGAGGGACAAGTGTTGGCTAAAGCACAACAGTCCTTACAACACCAACATGCTTAAGAACACCTTGCACAATGGATTGTTTCCCAATCACTGGTATTGAGGAATGTACACCAATCAGCCAAAACATTATGCCCACTGACAGGCAAAGTGAAAAACATTGATTATCTTGTTACCATGGCACCTGTCAAGGGGTGGGATATATTAGGCAGCAAGTGAACAGTCAGTTCTTGAAGTTGATGTGTTAGATGCAGGAGAAATGGGCAGGAGTAAAGACCTGAGCGACTTTGACACGGGCCAAATTGTTATGGCCAGACGACTGGGTCAGAGCATCTCTGAAACGGCAAGGCTTGTGGGGTGCTCCCGGTCAGCAGTGGTGAGTACGAACCGACAGTGGTCTGAGGAGGGACAAACCACAAACCAGCGACAGGGTGTTGGGCGCCCAAGGCTCATCGATGCACGAGGGCAACGAAGGCTATCCCGTCTGGTCCGAACCGACAGAAGGTCGACTGTGTCACAAGTCCCAGAAAATTCTAATGGTGGTCACGGGAGGAATGTGTCACAATACACAGTGCATAGCACCCTGCTGCATATGGGGCTGCACACGGAGGACCAACAGCATATTAGGCAGGTGGTCATAATGTTTTGGCTGATCAATGCTTACTGGAAGGTGGTTTCTGCTGGTTGGCTATTGATACCAAGTGGTAAAGGAGAACATGGGGTGGAAGAAGTAAGGTGGGTATCTAATACCACAATGTTTCATCACATGTCTATTGAACAGGCGATGCATCTTCAAAGAGAATTGAATGTATGAAATAAAACCCACACAAGATAAACTCACTGAGCAGAAATGAGGACATGAGTGAGTAAATAGTTGCAGAGAATAGGCATGGTTTGTGACTAGTAGCAGCGGAAAGCTCCGCTCAGCATTCTGCTACAAATCCTGCCCCACATAACCACCAATTGCATCATTACTTTAACACTTTATCTGGGCGGCACAGTGGCGCAGCGGGTAGAGCTGCTGCCTCACAGCGCCAGAGACACGGGTACCATCACGACTACTGGTGCTATCTGTAGGGAGTTTGTACGTTCTCCCTGTGACCTGCGTGGGTTTTCTCTAGGAGCTCCAGTTTCCTCCCACACTCCAAAGACAAACAGATTTGTAGGTTAATTGCCTTGGTATAAATGTAAATTGTCCCTAGTGTCTGTAGGATAGTGTTAATGTGCGGAGATTGCTGATCGGCGAGGACTCGGTGGGCCGAAGGGCCTGTTTCCGCGCTGTATCTCTAAACTAAACTAAACTACACAGACATGCTGCCACATACTTTTGGTTGTTATCTTGTAAAATAAGTTATGTTAGGATTTTGCATTGCAAAGCCAGATCTTAATTCTCCTGACATATAAATTCTTAATTCCATTGCTCTAATAAATCTCTGCAGATACTTCGGCATCATGTGAGTCTGTGATAAAACTTTAGCAGTAGCAGCTTCAAATCGATGACAGGATTTGTGATAAAAACAGGTTCAGCATTGGTGCCAGCCTCTCCTTTCATGAATGTTCCAACTGTGAACTGGCCTGAGTCTGAACTGCACTCAGCACAGCTTCTAGAGAGTGATAACAGGACATAGGGTGCTGGTAAATAGAATCATTGCAGATAGGCACTCAATAGCCAGCATGGGTGGATGGTGGGCCAAAGGGCCTATGACTGTAGATAGACACAAAGTGCTGGAGAACTCAGTGGGTCAGGCAGCATCTCTGGAGAAAAGGAACAGGTAATGTTTAAATTCGGCACCCTTTTTCAAGGTTAGTTTATTGTCACATGTACCAGTTAAGGTACAGTGAAATTTGAGTTACATACAGCCATATGAAGTGAAAAGCAACAAGACACACAACCACATAAAGGTTAACATAAACATCCATCACAGTGGATTCCACATTCCTCACTGTGACAGAAGGCAATAAAGTTCAATCTCCTTCCTCTTGTTCTCCCGCGGTCGGGGCAGTCAAACCGTCCGCAGTCGTGGCGATCAAAGCCCCCGTCAGGGCGATCGAAACTCCCGTGACCAGGCGGTTGAAACTCTCTCCGCGGCACGGAGCTCCCGAGTCGGCCTCTTCTTACCAGAGACCGCGGGCTTCACGATGTTAAAGTCCACAGGCCCCGCAATTGGAGCCTCGATCCCCAGCACAGGGGTCGCGAGCTCCGTGATGTTAAAGTCGCTCAGACTCCCACGGCTTAAAGCGCCGGGCCGGTCTCCAGGGAAGGCCGGCAACTCCTCGATGTTAGGCCGCAGTGCGGACGGAGACACGACACGGGAACAAATCACATCTCCATCGGGGGAAGAGATTGGAAAAAAGTTTCCTCCAAACCCCCCCCCCCCCTCACCCACTCCCGCAAACACCCACCCACCCCCACCCCCCACATAAAACAAACCAAGGAACACTAAAACATACTTTTTAACACATGCTAAAAATTCCAAAATGAAGAAAGGACAGACTGTTGGCGAGGCAGCCACTGTTGGCGAGGCAGCCATTGCTGGTGGCACCATCAAGAACAAACCAGGACTGACAAAAGATGTCCTCAAGAAGATAGACACAAAATGCTGGAGTCACTCAGCGGGATAGTCAGCATCTCAGGAGAGAAGGAATGGGTGATGTTTCGGGTTGAGAAATTTCTTCAGTCCCAAGAAAGGCAGGGTCCATAAAGGCCCAATGTTGGATGGGGAAGATGTGCTAATGACAGGGATGCAAACAGTGGAACTAGTAGGATGACTATTGGGAGTGAAGGGACGGTGGGGGGGAGGGGAAGGAAAAGAAATACAGGAGTTTCTTAAAATGAAAGAAATCACTTCTCACAGGTGGGTTGTAAGCTGTCCGAATGAATTATGAGGAGCTGTGCTCTCTGACTGTCTACCTTGCCTTCCTGAGCGAAAGGCCTTCTAGGTTAAGTGCAGCACAACCATACTCACAGCGCCAGAGACTCATGTTTGATCCTGACCAAGGGGGCTGTCTGTACAGAGTATTTACGTTCTCCCAGTGACCATGTGGGTTTTCTCCGGGTGCTCCGGTTTCCTCTCACTCCAAAGACTTGCATGTTTGTATTTTAATTGGCCTCTGTAATTTGTCCCTAGTGTGTGTACGATAGAACTAGTGTATGGGTAATCGCTAGTCGTCAAACAGTGAGCAAAACACAGACCAAAAAAAATGTAGCCTTCAGGGTAATGGGTCCAGTTAATATAACTTAAGACTTCCATTGCTGAGAATACATTGCCATGTCCTTTTGGAATAACTACACTCACTACTCAAGGAGAATGTACACAATGAAATAATTGAATTTTGTCTTTGTTTAATTGGTGGACTGGGGGTAGCTAATGTTGCTCCTTTGTTTAAGAAACAATGTAGGGATGGTCCAGGGTATTGTAGGCTGTAAGCCTCACATCAGGGGCTGGGAAATCTTCAGGATAGGAACAGAATGGGGCAATTAGAATCAGTCTTACGAACTTGACCAAGATTTTTGAGGTAACAAAGGGGTGGTCGATGAGAATAGGGCTGTGGATGATGTCCATGTGGCTGCTTTTTAGTGGTGGGTGCCTGGAACATGCTGCCAGAGGTGGGGGTGGCAGTTATAAGGCATTTAAATGGCTTTTAGATATGCAGGGGCTGGAGGGCTATGGATCCACATCACTCGCTGAAAACCTCAAGATAATCAGCTTCTCCAGAATGAGAATTGCTTCCAATTACTCCCCTCCCTTCCCATTGCCAATGCCCTGCAGATGCTATTAAACCGGGACCTCTTTCAGTTCATCCCTCAACTCCAGGAGTCACAGCACAGAAACAGGCCCTTCAGCCCAACTTACCCCCGTCGACTAACATGTTCCATCTATACTAGTCTCACCAGCCTCTAAACCTATTACCTTTACCCGATCTATTCCTCTCATGATTTTGTACACCTCTATAAGATCACTTCTTACTCCTGCGCTCCAGACGAGTCCTAGCCTGCTAAAACTCTCCCTATAGCCCTGGCAACATCCCCGTAATTCTTCTCTGCATTTGACCCATGTTCTTCCAAACCAGGAGAAAGCAATTGATCCAGACTCTAACTCAAGCCGTCTAGTCCCGGCATCATCCTTGTGAATCTTCATCATATCATATCATATCATATATATACAGCCGGAAACAGGCCTTTTCGGCCCTCCAAGTCCGTGCCACCCAGCGATCCCCGCACATTAACACTATCCTACACCCACTAGGGACAATTTTTACATTTACCCAGCCAATTAACCTACATACATATAACAATAACATATAACAACTACAGCATGGAAACAGGCCTGTCCGGCCCTACCAGTCCACGCCGACCATTCTCCCTGACCTAGTCTCATCTACCTGCACTCAGACCATAACCCTCCAATCCCCTCCTATCCATATACCTATCCAATTTACTCTTAAATAATAAAATCGAGCCAGCCTCCACCACTTCCACCGGAAGCCCATTCCATACAGCCACAACCCTCTGAGTAAAGAAGTTCCCCCTCATGTTACCCCTAAACCTTTGTCCCTCAATTCTGAAGCTATGTCCCCTTGTTGGAATCTTCCCCACTCTCAAAGGGAAAAGCCTACCCACGTCAACTCTGTCCGTCCCTCTCAAAATTTTAAAAACCTCTATCAAGTCCCCCCTCAACCTTCTACGCTCCAAAGAATAAAGACCCAACCTGTTCAACCTCTCTCTGTAGCCTAAGTGCTGAAACCCAGGCAACATTCTAGTAAATCTCCTCTGTACCCTCTCCATTTTGTCGACATCCTTCCTATAATTTGGCGACCAGAACTGCACACCATACTCCAGATTCGGCCTCACCAATGCCCTGTACAATTTCAACATTACATCCCAACTTCTATACTCGATGCTCTGATTTATAAAGGCAAGCATACCAAACGCCTTCTTCACCACCCTATCCACATGAGATTCCACCTTCAGGGAACAATGCACAGTTATTCCCAGATCCCTCTGTTCCACTGCATTCCTCAATTCCCTACCATTTACCCTGTACGTCCTATTTTGATTTGTCCTACCAAAATGCAGCACCTCACACTTATCAGCATTAAACTCCATCTGCCATCTTTCAGCCCACCCTTGCAAAAGGCCCAAGTCTCTCTGTAGACTTTGAAAATCTACCTCACTATCAACTACTCCACCTATCTTAGTATCATCTGCATATTTACTAATCCAATTTGCCACACCATCATCCAGATCATTAATGTAAATGACAAACAACAGTGGACCCAACACAGATCCTTGGGGCACTCCACTAGACACTGGCCTCCAACCTGACATACAATTGTCAACCGTTACCCTCTGGTATCTCCCATTCAGCCATTGTTGAATCCATCTTGCAACCTCACTATTAATACCCAACGATTTAACCTTCTTAATCAACCTTCCATGTGGAACCTTGTCAAATGCCTTACTGAAGTCCATATAGACAACATCCACAGCCTTGCCCTTATCAATTTCCCTGGTAACCTCTTCAAAAAATTCAAGAAGATTAGTCAAACATGACCTTCCAGGCACAAATCCATGTTGACTGTTTCTAATCAGGCCTTGATTATCCAAATAATTATATATATTGTCCCTAAGTATCTTTTCCATTAATTTTCCCACCACAGACGTCAAACTAATAGGTCTATAATTGCTTGGTTTACTTTTAGAACCTTTTTTAAACAAAGGCACAACATGCGCAATGCGCCAATCTTCCGGCACCATCCCTGTTTCTAATGACGTTTGAAATATTTCCGTCATAGCCCCTGCTATTTCTGCACTAACTTCCCTCAATGTCCTAGGGAATATCCTATCAGGACCTGGAGACTTATCCACTTTTATATTCTTCAAAAGTGTCCGTACCTCCTCTTCTTTAATCCTCCTAATTTCCATCACTACTCTACTTGTTTCGCTTACCTCACATAATTCAATATCCTTCTCCTCGGTAAATACCGAAGAAAAGAAATTGTTTAATATCTCCCCCATTTCTTCCGGCTCAGCACATAGCTGTCCACTCTGACTCTCAAATGACCAATTTTACCCCTCACTATCCTTTTGCTATTGACATATCTGTAGAACCCCTTGGGGTTTACTTTTACATTACTTGCCAAAGCAGCCTCATATCTTTTTTTCGCTTTTCTAATTTCCTTTTTAAGATTCCTTTTACATTCTTTATATTCCTCAAGAACCTCATTTACTCCCTGCCGCTTATATTTATTGTATATCTCCCTCTTTTTCCGAACCAAGTGTCCAATTTCCCTGGAAAACCACGGCTCTTTCAAATTATTATTCTTTCCTTTCCACCGAACAGGGACATAAAGACTCTGTACTCTCAAAATTTCACCTTTAAATATCCTCCATTTCTCTATTATATCCTTTTCATAAAACAACAATTTCCATTTCACTCCTTTTAAATCCTTTCTCATCTCCTCAAAATTAGCCTTTCTCCAATCCAAAATCTCAACCCTTGGTCCAGATTTGACCTTCTCCATAATGATATTGAAACTAATGGCATTATGATCACTAGACCCAAAGTGCTCCTCAACACATACCTCCGTCACCTGACCCATCTCATTTCCTAACAGGAGGTCCAACACTGCCCCTTCTCTGGTAGGCACCTCTACGTATTGCTGCAAAAAACTATCCTGCACACATTTTACAAACTCCAAACCATCCAGCCCTTTAACAGAATGTGATTCCCAGTCTATATACGGAAAATTGAAATCACCCACAACCACCACTCTGTGCTTACTACTAATATCTGCTATCTCCTTACATATTTGCTCTTCCAATTCTCGTTCCCTATTTGGTGGTCTATAATACACCCCTATAAGTGTTGCTAAACCTTTCTCATTTCTGAGTTCCACCCAAACAGCCTCCTTAATTGAGCCTTCTAGTCTGTCCTGCCAAAGCACTGCTGTGATATCCTCCCTGACAAGCAATGCAACACCCCCACCTCTTGCCCCTCCGATTCTATCACATCTGAAACAATGAAATCCTGGAATATTTAATTGCCAATCGCAACCCTCCTGCAACCATGTTTCACTGATCGCCACAACATCATACTTCCAGATGTCAATCCAGGCTCTAAGCTCATCCACCTTTCTTACAATGCTCCTAGCATTAAAATATACACATTTAAGGGACCCATCATTTCTTATTCTCAGTTTATTTCTTTTCCCTTCTTTCTCTCCTACATATTGGGTCTGAGTGTTTCCCTTTTCTGCCTCCTGCCTCACACACTGCCTATTAGCTATCTGTGTTTGAGTCCCTCCCCCCAACCGTACTAGTTTAAAGTCTCCGCAGTTATTTTAGCAAATCTCCCCGCCAGGATATTGGTTCCCCTCGGGTTCAGATGCAACCCGTCCTTTTTGTACAGGTCATACTTCCCCCAGAAGAGGTCCCAATGATCCAGAAACTTGAAACCCTGCTCCCTGCACCAGTTCCTCAGCCACGTATTTATCCTCCACCTCACTCCATTCCTATTCTCACTATCGCGTGGCACAGGCAGTAAGCCTGAGATTATTACTTTGGAAGTCCTTTTTTTTAACTCTCTTCCTAGCCTCCTGAATTCTCCTTTCAGGACCTCTTCCCTTATCCTACCTATATTGTTGGTACCTATATGTACCACGACCTCTGGCTCCTCTCCCTCCCCTTTCAGGATATCCTGGACACGCTCAGACACATCCCGGACACCGGCACCAGGGAGGCAAACCACCATCCGGGTCTCCCGACTGCGTCCACAGAAACGCCTATCTGACCCCCTCACTATAGAGTCCCCTATTACTACTGCTCTCCTCTTCCTTTCCCTACCCTTCTGAGCAACAGGGCCGGACTCCTTGCCAGAGGCCCGGGCACCATCGTTGCCCCCAGGTAGGCTGTCCCCCCCAACAGTACTTAAACAGGAGTACTTATTTCCAAGGGGTACAGCCACCGGGGTGCTCCCTAGTTCCTGCCTCTGTTCCTTGCCCCCCCTAACAGTGACCCACTTGTCTACCTCCCGTGGTCTAGGAGTGACCACCTCCCTGTAACTCCTATCTATAACCTCCTCACTCTCCCTGATCAGACGGAGGTCATCAATCTGCCGCTCCAGGTTCCTAATACGGTCCCTTAGGAGCCCCATCTCGTCACACCTGACGCAGATGTGGATGTCTGGAAGACTATCAGACTCCCAGATTCCCCACATCTGACACCCAGAACAAAAACTGCCCTGGCAGTCATACTCTCCAAACAAAGCCCCGCGCTCGGTTACTAAACCTACCGCCCGGCCGCTACTCCAACCGCTCCAACCGCCCACCCAAAAGAACTGAGTGATCTCCTGGGAGAGGCGAAAAACCGGATAAAAAACCCAGGCCAATTTGGGAAAAAATCCGGGAAATTCCTCTCCGACCCCAAGCTAGGCGATCGAAACTAGTCCGGGAGATCACACAGGTCTTACTCCTTACTATCCCCACACAATCCCCACACACTACTTCCCAAGCAACACAGCTTGGTGCTGCTTGGTGCTGCTGATTGTTGCTGCTGCTGCTTGCTGCTGCTGCTGCTACTGCTGATTGCTGCTGCTGCTACTGCACCCTTTTCTGCTCCCTTTCTGACTTAGTGATATCCTCATAGCTAGATCAGAACCGCACACAATTTACACAAAGATGTTGTGGAGGCCAAAGCTTCACGTGTTATGCAATCTTTGTCCTCGGTGTCTCGTCATCTGAATAGTTCACAGGGTAAAGAGTGCCTTCCAGTCTAATGGATTGCATCTTTCCTGAATTCCAGCCCACCCACCTGTTTCACGAGTCATGACTTCGTCTCAGCCATCAACCACTCACTGTAACGAGACACCCCGCGTGTAACTCCATCCCGTTGCCCCTGCTTACTGGCCATAGCATATCTCTACGTCTCAATTACTAGGGTAACCAAGACCATTTTATCGGGTGGAGTCCATAATTGAGGCATATTCTTTTGCGGCAGAGATAGATTCTTGATTAGTGCAGGTGTCAGGGGTTCTGGGGCGATGGCAGAATGGGATTAAGAGGGAACCATAGAAAAATAGGTGGAGTAGGCCATTTGAGCCAGCACCGCCATTCAATATGATCATGGCTGATCATCCAAAATCAGTACCTCGTTCCTGTTTTCCCCCCCCCATATCCCTCGATTCCTTTAGCCCCAAGAGCTAAATCTAACTCTCTTGAAAACATCCAGTAAATTGGCCTGCACTGCCTTCTATGGCAGAGAATTCCAGATTCACATCTCTCATGGTGAAAATGTTTTTCCTCGTCTCAGTCCTAAACGGCCGACCCCTTATTCTTAAACTGGTTCTGGACTCTCCCAACATTTTGCCTGTGATGGATCAGCCATGATTGAATGGCAGAGTAGACATGATGGGCCAAATGGCCTAATTCTGCCTCTCACCCATGACCGTATAGCTACTGCAAGTGGGGGCAGTACTGCGGAGGGCTGATGTGTGTAACTAGCTGGCCAGAAAATCATACATGCAAATATTTGTCACAATCTCAGCTTCCATTCTAACTTTCACTTGTCTAAACTAGTTAAACCATGTGCTGAGTCTTCCAGTGCTGCTCTGGGATATCCTGTTCATCACAATCCTGCTGATTTTATCAATTAACTCACGGTCGCAGCTGATTCAATAAGACCAGAACCTTCAAAAATGCATGCACAGGACTGGATCCTGTCCCGCGGCTGTGAATGAACTTCCCTTACTAGCTTCGATTTACCAAAGGCAACCCTTACTGTTCACAACCTGATCTCTTTGCCCTGTTGGGTGGGCTGGGGCATTAGCGAAGGCCACAAGGCAGTTGGATATAAAAAGGAACAATGCAAGTGCACTGTGTGAAAAATAAGTAGCTAGACATCCATCCATTATCATCAGCTTTCAACATATGGCAGCTCCATGCATTGTACTCCTGGCCCCTAAATTCATTGTACTTATTTTAATTTATTGCATTTCCCAGAATTGGCTTCTGTATGAAAGAGCGTCACAGTGGATTGTTGGGGGGTGGTGTTAAAGGTTCATTTGGACAAGGTAGAGCATTGGTTTCTCTTCAACAAAAATCATAACAATCCCATAAAGGTTTAGGTCAGACAACCTCTCTGGAAAAACGAAGGAATTAAATGTAACATCTCTAAGTTTGCACTGCGAGGAAGATGCTATGAGGCTGCAGGGTGGCTTGGATAGGTTGGGCGAGTGGGCAGATACAGTATGTGGATAAATGTGAGGTTATCCACTTTGGTGGCAAGAACAAAAAGGCAGATTATCTGACAGGTGTCAGATTAAGAAAAGGGGAGGTGCAATGAGACCTGGGGTCCTTGTACATCAGTCACTGAAAGTAAGCATGCAGGTACAGCAGGCAGCAAAGAAACCAAATGGCACTGTGGCCTTCATAGCAAGAGGATTCGAGTATAGGAGCAAGGAGGTCCTACTGCGATTGTACAGGGCCCTGGTAATTAACTGTGTCCGTGTTAATTGATAAAGGCAGCAAGATTGTGATGTACAGGATATCCCAGAGCAGCACTGGAAGACTCAGCGCATGGTTTAACTAGTTTAGGCAGGTGAAAGTTAGAATGGAAGCTGAGATTGTGACAAATATTTGCACGTATGATTTACTGGCCAGCTAGTTACACACATCAGCCCTCCCCAGTACTGCCCCCACTTGCAGTAGCTATACAGTCATGGGTGAGAGGCAGAATTAGGCCATTTGGCCCATCATGCCTACTCTGCCATTCAATCATGGCTGATCAACCACAGGCAAAATGTTCCCGATGTTGGGGGAGTCCAGAACCAGGGGTCAGTTTTAGAATAAGGGGTAAGCCATTTAGGACTGAGATGAGGAGAAACTTTTTTTACCCAGAGTTGTGAATCTGTGGAATACTCTGCCACAGAAGGCAGTGGCTGGATGTTTTCAAGAGAGTTAGATTTAGCTTTTGGTGCTAACAGAATCAAGGGATATGGGGGGAAAAAAGCAGGAACAGGGTACTGATTTTGGATGATCAGCCATGATCATATTGAATGGCGGTGCAGGCTTGAAGGGCCTACTCCTGCAGAAGAGTGGGAGTGGAGAGATGTGCAATGAGAATACAAAGCTGAACAGGAAAAATGGATAATGCAGACAAATACACAAAAGGTTCAATGACTTGCAAAAGAAACCAAAAGTATCAAAAGGCATTTAACAGCCAAAAGAGCAGTAGAATCCAGAACATTGACAGATACACAAGTTCAATTAAAGCTCGACTAAGGATTTGTCACCAGCAGCCATGACTTTGTCTTGAGACGTACTATTAAAATCTTTCGCATAGAATAGCTGGCAGAGGGTTGACAAGACAGTATACTTGTCATCAAAAGCACTTCTGGGCAGCAATCTAATGTTTACCATTTAGAATCTCACCAACTTGAAAATGAACACAGCTACATTTAGAAAATTAATTATGCTCCCTCTGCCAAATGGAGTGTCTTCCCTGGGCATGCAGTTGGCAACTACACACCAGCCAAACTCATTACACAAGACATATTTGCATTTTTTTTACTTTATCTTAAAGACTACAAAATAGTTCTTATGAATTAAAATGGTTCTTTAATACCATTTAAAAAAATCTATGAAAGTTTTATAGTGCATCCTTTAGTGGGCAGCTGGTTAAATTCATAGCTCTTGCATTCTTGGTTATAAAGTGATTTTCTTCTTATTGAGTCACTAAACCAATTTTTTAACACAATCTTGGACCAGCAATGTTACTTGTCCCACTACTTTGCTGAATGCCACTATATTATCATAACGGTGAGTTGAGTTGTTATTATTCCCCCCATCATAAATGTCATCAAATGTAAAATTTGAGTGATCAGATAGTGAACTATTAAAACATAGCTCTACACAGGACATAAATGCATATGGATTTGTTCCATACAGACTAACATCTAGCACAGGGTGCAGGACAAGTCAATGACTTGGATGAAGGGATTAAAAGTACCATTAGCAAATTTGCCGATGATACAAAGTTAGGTGGCAGTGTGAACTGTGAGGAAGATGCTATGAGGTTGCAGGGTGACTTGGACAGGTTGTGTGAGTGGGCGGATGCATGGCAGATGCAGTTTAATGTGGATAAGTGTGAGGTTATCCACTTTGGTGGTAAGAATAGGAAGGCAGATTATTATTTGAATGGTGTCAAGTTAGGAAAAGGGGACGTACAACGTGATCTGGGTGTCCTAGTGCATCAGTCACTGAAAGGAAGCATGCAGGTACAGCAGGCAGTGAAGAAAGCCAATGGAATGTTGGCATTCATAACAAGAGGAGTTGAGTATAGGAGCAAAGAGGTCCTTCTGCAGTTGTACAGGGCCCTAGTGAGACCGCACCTGGAGTACTGTGTGCAGTTTTGGTCTCCAAATTTGAGGAAGGATATTCTTGCTATTGAGGGCGTGAAGCGTAGGTTTACTAGGTTAATTCCCGGAATGGCGGGACTGTCCTATGTTGAAAGACTGGAGCGACTAGGTTTGTATATACTGGAATTTAGAAGGATGAGAGGGGATCTTATCGAAACATATAAGATTATTAAGGGGTTGGACATGTTAGAGGCAGGAATCATGTTCCCAATGTTGGGGGAGTCCAGAACCAGGGGCCACAGTTTAAGAATAAGGGGTAGGCCATTTAGAACAGAGATGAGGAAAAACTTTTTTAGTCAGAGTTGTGAATCTGTGGAATTCTCTGCCTCAGCGGGCAGTGGAGGCCAATTCTCTGAATACATTCAAGAGAGAGCTAGATAGAGCTCTTAAGGATAGCGGAGTCAGGGGGTATGGGGAGAAAGCAGGAACAGGGTGCTGATTGAGAATGATCAGCCATGATCACATTGAATGGCGGTGCTGGCTCGAAGGGCCGAATGGCCTACTCCTGCACCTATTGTCTATAATCCCAGTAGAGAACAGGTATTATACCCCTTCCAATGCAAACTTCCACTCCAGAAGTTACCCTAACTGTTATCGCCATCACATGAAGGTCTCTCTTCCCCTAACTATTGCATTGGCAGGTATAACATCACTTTAAAGACAAGGCTTTGCAGACTGCAATAGAGGGTGGGCACACAATGTCTGCAGAAAAGCAGATGGCAAACGAAGACAATAGTTACAAGTTGGAAAGCACAACATCCAATACTCAGTCATTACTCTGGGCATCAGTTTACAATGTTCAAAAATTATACAAGATTAGCAGTAAAAAGTTACAGAAATGATCCACATTAAAAAATGTTCAAAGTTCACAAAGCATTAAACATATAAACTGCCATAACAGGGAGACTGAAATAACTTAAACCATGTCCAATCTATATACAGAAATCTAAGAGGACAAGTTTCTAAGAGACGATCAACTATTTACAACTTCAACTTGATCTTCACACAAGTCTTCAGTGCACCAGTTCCCTGAAAGAAAGATTCAAAAATAATTAAAACAATGACATAATCCAAAACAGGAATCTAAATAATTTGATAATTAACTCGATAATTACCTATGAAGAATTGAGGATGAGATTTTGAATCTCTTCATGCACTTGTAGATAGATATCATCCTTAGACTTCAAACCATTCAGATACACTGGAAACACAATTTCTTAAATTTAATTGCATTCATTCGAAACAACTTAAATACCAAGTACAAACTGCCTCCCCAAATTCCAACCAGTGCCAGAAACAGAGGCATCAGGCCAGCAGTCGAATGTTTCATCCACAACCCACTTCCCTCAGTCCAGGAAGGTCAAGCTGGAAAGCCAGCTGGGCTGAAATGCTCATGCAAGCAGCTCCTGGTTTACAAAACAAGACAAAGTGCTGGAGTAACAGCATGTCTGGAGAATGTGCATTGACACCATTTTGGGTCGAGACCCTTCATCTTACTGATTATAGTATGGGGACAAAAGATGGAAGAGAGGTAGGGCAGACCAAAGTCTGGCAAGTGATAGGTGGATACAGGCGAGGGGGGGTACATGGTTGGACCAAAGCCGCTGACAAAAAGCCAATCAGTGCAAAACAAGAATAGAAGAGGCATGGTGATGCCAGAGGAAGGAATCTAGTTGGAAAGGGGACAAAAAAAGGATGGGCTGGTTCGTTGTTAGCAACCCAAACCTGGTGCATTCAGTGACCGTACTGTTATGTGGGATCATGGCTGACCTGGCATTTCCTACAATTCCCCATCCGCACTACCACTTATAATCTGCAATTTATCAGACCAGAAATGTTGTAAAGCAGCCTGGAATAGTTTAATATCGACAGTTCCCAGAGGTGGAAAACAAACATTCAAGGACTCCGGTCTTCTTAAAATGCAGATAATCTTTCCCAAGAAATATCCTGTATTTTAAGTTGCAGACCATCCTCCCAAAGGAAGCATCTTTACTGCACCAACTCCACCCAACCTCATCTTATTTTCACATCTTTCTTCTGAAGAGAGACTAGTCGCCTTCTGCCCGGCTGCTGTGCATGATGCAGCTCTGTTTAATTGCCAGCTTGTAATGCAGAATGCAAACATCACGTACCAACATCAGCTTTGTTGGCCTCCATTTCTTTCCTGTGCTTTAGATACATTGGCCACACGTGCCCATCAAACAAGCCAGATGGGTCAGGGATAGTGTAGCTCCTTGTACTGGAAGTGAAAACAGCTTCAGTTAACATGGCCGCACTTGGATAGATTGTTGCTGAATTAATTGTAACGGCAGAAGTGTTACAATCAACATAATGTAGCCACTTACCTCCTCCTCCTTTTGCATTCTTCATACGGAAGGTTCAGATAGTAACGCCGATTGAAAGTGGAAACCAAAGGCCTGGGTCAGGGAGGAAAAACAAACAGTTCATGAAAAACTGGCTAGATGATTCTACCTACAATCTGTATTTGCACTATTATAAACAAGTGGCCATTGATACTATTGATTTGACAAACACAGCAAGGTTAAATACTGCTCGGCCAGAAATGTTTACAAAATGCCAATTTGGGGTAAAGGAGCATAAAGGTTTATGGCTAAGATCATACAAGCACATTTACGCAATGAGGATTATAACTAGAATCACAAAAATGGAAAAATTATATTCCAAAATCAATGTTATAATTCATTACTTTGCAAATCGATAGAAATACTAATACCACTTATTTGTTTAAAAATCACAAAGCAATATACTGATCCAATATTTTAGTTTAATGCCCATAATCACCCCAAATTACTGTCAATGATAGCCCAACTAACCATTTAATGCACCCTGACATTATTCTAATCTTAATGCCACCCAGAAAATGTGTACAGGTGCTCCCCGGCTTACGATGCTTCGACCTACGATATTTCGACTTTGTGATGATGCAAACAGCAGCGACCCATAGCGAGCCACAGCTCGCTTCCGGCCACGTGATCACGTGTATTCAATGCATTTCGACGTACGATATTTTCGGTTTCCGATGGGTTTCTCGGAATGGAACCCCATCGTAAGCTGAGGAGCACCTGTACTTTAACATCCTACTGGCTCTGACTCAGTTGGGGAGTGAATGTAGCACGAGGAGGCTCCCCACCTCCATTATGCTTCAACTGAAACCCATGCAGCAGCATGAAAGTCTGACAATACTCCAGATAAACCCCGTCTTTCTCAAGCTGAAGTCAGTAGGGATAACTGTAGATAACTGCACCTGTAGTTATACAACAGGAACCCTTCCACTATCAATATCTGCACTCCTCCCTCTGGATGGCTCGGCTCGCCGGAGGCTGGAGTGACGGCCACACCGTGAGAGTGAGCAAACTTTACTGGGTTGTCAATCCAGGCGTTGACAGTACTCATCATTGCCTCCATGTCGAGGGCCGTGATCACTGAAGGTCAAAAAAGAACCCAGCAGGTTACCGCAAGGACCAACACAAGGTGAAATAAATGTCAAGGTAGATCTTTGTTAGAAAATGTCACTGCCTACGACCAATACCATTCTTACCATCCCATTGTTTAAATCCATCTTGCCCAACTTCTATCTGATCTGGTGTCTGAAATAGTCATAAAAACAAGGCTACAAACAATGTATTTACACACAAGGCAGGAATCTTAACAGTCTTTAAGTGCACTTGCCCAAAGTCCCAAACTGTGAACCTCCCAACAAAAATCATCTTCATGCAGTAGGAATGATGGCAGATTCCTAAACATCCTCCCTCTACACCAAATACAGTTTGGTAATGTGGTATTCAAAGCCAATTAGAATTTCCCACCACAATGTATTCAAGAGAGAGTTAGAGTTAGCTCTTAGGGCGAACGGAATCAAGGGATATGGGGAGAAAGCCGCAACGGGGTACTGATTGTGGATGATCAGCCATGATCATATTGAATGGTGGTGCTGGCTCGAAGGGCCGAATGGCCTATTCCTGCACCTATTTTCTATATTTCTACCATCCATTAAATTCAGACAATACAGATTATGATTCAAACCCGTGAATTCTAGTCCTGTGCAACATTACAACAGTTATATTAATCGCAAATCAGCCACCAGTTCCCAATGCTGAGATGTACATTTAAGTGAAATGTCCCAGGATATGGCCCGTTGCCAACAAAATGCCAGATTAGTAGACCGCTAATGTAATAACTCAACTGCGGGCACAAATTCTTGTGCGCGCAGGATTCAAATATCACAAATGTCTTTTCCCCAGTATTAGCATGTTGCAACTACTGTATCCCATAATTAACCCATTCCTTCTCTCCTGAGATGCTGCCTGACCTGCTGAGTTACTCCAGCATTTTGTGAATAAATCCCATAATTAAAGCACTTAACCCAGTGTAAACACTCGCAGATGTTGGACTCGGAACATCAGGACTTTGGGCAGTGTTGTTTTAATTACCATTGATTACAACAGTCACAAACAGGCGCCCAAACATGTTTAAAACAGGGAGGGAAAAAATGTTGGGCTCACCTTGTAAAAGTCATCCTGATGCACGACGCAGCAGTTGGGCAATATTTGGCTAATTTTATTCGTCAGTGTGGTCTTGCCACCGTTGGTCACACTGCAAGGTCAGTGGAGAAAAAGAGTGGACGGTTAGTGTTGCAGCCCGCGATTACATGCAGGCATTATGATTGCAGTGCATAGAGTTATTCACACTGAGCGCCAACAGTCGCCGCTGCTCCAGCCGGTCAAACCCGCTTCAGAAAGGGCGCCAAATTCAAACTCGGGTTGAGCGCCCAGCGCGGGGGAGATGAAAGAAATCACCCGCAACAACAAGGTCAATCCTCTGACCAAATGTACAGCGACGGCTTTGCAACAAGGTGATAAATCTGAAGAAGGGTCTCGACCCGAAACGTCGCCCATTCCTTCTCTCCTTAGACGCTGTCTGTCCCGCTGAGTTACTCCAGCATCTTGTGTCTGCCTTCGGTGTAAACCAGCGTCTGTAGTTCTCTTCCCACTCATAATAAAGCACCAGGTCCCGCTTAAACTAACCCAGACGCTACTTGGTTTAATAGTTTTTATATGGGATAAGGGTTCTGGGAGAGAGGGAAGCAATGATTTTTTTCTGCAATGATGAGCAATAGCGATTGAATGTTATGAAATGGCAGTGTAGTGCAGTGGCCACAGGGGAGAGAGTGGAGCCGGGCTGGCCGGATGGAGGCAGTTACCGAAGGCGCCACGAACATGGAGTTGGTGCGCGGCAAACGCATTCTCCTCTCAAGGTTAACGCAACGGCAAAGCCGACACTTTGTGCCACATTTACTACTTTCCAAAAAACATTGTCAAAGCAACCAGGCTTCGGATACGTAAAGCGAACTGCGGCTAAACTGGGCTAGATTTTAAATTCTTATGGTCAACATTATATTCAGATATTTTTTTTAATTAGATTTTGATTAATTCACGTTCTAGTTATTGTAGAAATTTAAATTAATTACACCATGCAAGTTGATTTTTAAAGAGTCGTATCGATACTTTAAAATAACTCCTTTAATACCTCTGAAGTTCTTCAATTGACCGAATTTTCTCCAAATTCAGACACGCAGCAAAAAATGTTTCATTTCAAATTCAATACTTCTTCGCCAACACGTGCTGCGTTGTAGACAGACACAAAATGCTGGAGTAACTCAGCGGGTCAGGCAGAATCTCTGACTGGAGAGAAGGAATGGGTGACGTTTCGGGTCGAGACCCTTCTTCGGATTCTGGATTCAGAGTCTAAAGAAGGGTCTCGACTCGAAACATCACCCATCCCTTCTCTCCTGAGATGCTGCCTAATCCTGCTGAGTTATTCCAGCATTTTGTGTCCGTCTTCGGTGTAAACCAGCATCTGCATTTCCATCCTACACGTGCTCCGTTGTGTTACCTGCAGTAAGTTACTCACCCTCCAATGCCAATGATGTACTTCATGTTGCAACGTGGTCTGGTCTGGGCTGTAGCTCGCTACACTGTAACACAGGCCGCTGCTATCCCGCCGCTACACTGTAACTACCCGCTGTTACACTGTAATGCCGCTACACTGTAACTACCCGCTGTTACACTGTAATGCCGCTACACTGTAACTATCCACTGTTATACTAACGCTACTACACTGTAACACAGGCCGCTGCTACCCCGCCGCTACACTGTAACTACCCGCTGTTACACTGTAATGCCGCTACACTGTAACTACCCGCTGTTACACTGTAATGCCGCTACACTGTAACTATCCACTGTTATACTAACGCTACTACACTGTAACACAGGCCGCTGCTACCCCGCCGCTACACTGTAACTACCCGCTGTTACACTGCAATGCTGCTACACTATAACGCAGGTCGCTACTTTGCCGCTGCTACACTGTAACGCTGGTCGCTACTACAACAAAGGCCAGCCGCTGCTACACTGTAACGCTGCGCCTGAACACCGGGCGCTACTATTTCATTCACAAATCAGGCGCCACTCGGCGCGTCTTTTATACTTTCTCTCCCGCGTCACCATTTACGTGCGGCCGCCCTCAGCCAATGCTCCCCGGCCCCGGGAGCCGGCGTGGTCACACTGCAGCTGTCCACCATCACTCACCCCTGCCCCAAACCAATTATAGCCTGGAATCTGTCCTTTCCTAAATCTGTAAGAAGGCGGATTCCATGCACCCCCCCCCCCCCCCCCCCCAGATCCTTCCCTCCCTCCCAGCTCAGGCTACAACTTAGAAGGATGAGGGGGATCTTATTGAAACATATAAGGTAATTAGGGGATTGGACACATTAGAGGCAGGAAACATGTTCCCAATGTTGGGGGAGTCCAGAACAAGGGGCCACAGTTTAAGAATAAGGGGTAGGCCAATTTAGAACGGAGATGAGGAAGAACTTTTTCAGTCAGAGAGTGGTGAAGGTGTGGAATTCTCTGCCTCAGAAGGCAGTGGAGGCCAGTTCGGTGGATGCTTTCAAGAGAGAGCTGGATAGAGCTCTTAAGGATAGCGGAGTGAGGGGGTATGGGGAGAAGACAGGAACGGGGTACTGATTGAGAGTGATCAGCCATGATCGCATTGAATGGCGGTGCTGGCTCGAAGGGTTGAATGGCCTACTCCTGCACCTATTGTCTATTGTCTATAACGAGGAAATTATATCAATTGGAAACTGCAGTTTCAACCTGATAAACGACTGAAACGTTTTATTCATTTCTATAAGAAAATAACAGCAGATGCTGGTACAAATCGAAGGTATTTATTCACAAAATGCTGGAGTAACTCAGCAGGTCAGGCAGCATCTCGGGAGACAAGGTATGGGTGACGTTTCGGGTCGAGACCCTTCTTCAGAACATCAATATTCATTTCTATATTGATGTTTCTAATTTTTTTAATTCTGCTCTGAACATTTTCAAAAAATTATATTAGTCGCCAATGGCCTTAATGTGCCCGCCCGCCTGCAGCGTGCTGTGGGGCAGTGTACGTGTGGTGCACCGTGACACAGCAGGAGAGAGCTTCCTTCTCGCTGCAGTTCAGGAGAACCAGTCAAAATGACACCCTTAACATGCCCGTCACCCTGAAAGATTGTTCCCCTGTGCCAATCCTGCACAATCTGGGTTTACGTTAACCTTTGCTCATTCTCAGATGGGGTGTAATGTGGAAAACCCCGGGCTTGTCCAGTTTGGTGCAGACAGCAAGACACATGGATTATTTAAAAACGTTACTTTACTCTGCAGAAAAAACCTATGGACGCCGGTTTAAACCAAAGATCGACACAGAGTGCTGGAGTAACTCAGCGGGCCAGGCAGCATCTGTGGAGAAAATGGATGGATGACGTTTCATGTTTCATGCTTCTTCAGTTTGAGTTATTCCAGCGCTTTGTGTGTATCTTAATTTAAATGTCGAAGAAGGGTCTCGAACCGAAACGTCAACCATTCATTCTCTCCAGAGATGCTGCCTGTCCCCCTGAGTTACTCCAGCAATTTGTGTCTATCTTCGGTTTAAACCAGCATCCGCATTTCCTTCCTACTTATTTTAACCGTTGTCAGATTGGGTAATGTTGAAAGGGACCTCGGGCTTCCTGGCTGCGATACAGCAGGCCTTGGCTCCCCAGTTCAGGCCTAATTCTGCAGGAGAGGCTAGCACCCCCTTCCCCGAGGCCCACACAAAGTCAGGGGTTTGTGCAGGTGATGTCAAGCGCTAAGATGCATGTGCTCCTAACAAACAGCCCGCCCACCAGCAGCCTCTGACGATGCAGTCCAACACCACAGGGGCCCTGGATCGAGTTTCCAGAAAGGCTTTTGCACATGACAATACTCAATGGGAGTTAGCAATCGGATCTTTAATAAATTCTTGTTATAAGCCAAACAAAAGCATTTCCCTACTGCATAGCACTGCGAGGCCAGAATGCCTTAATCATGGTCCGAAGAAGGGTTTCGACCAGAAACGTCACCCATTCCTTCTCTCCAGAGATGCTATCTGTCCCGCTGAGTTACTCCAGCATTTTTTGTCTATATTCGGTTTAAACCAGCATCTGCAGTTCCTTCCTACACAGTTAGTACTTTAGCCCTTTGATAGATGTACATTACCTTTCTCAGCAGTGATCATTGTACCGAGTGTGTCGAGATTTAAAATGATTTTTACTTCGCTCTTCGGTGATATTGTGATCAATTGTACCGTTCATGTAACTACATCTAGATCACTTTAAACATCCGCTTTAAAAATACCAACTGACTTGGCCTCCACAGCCGTCTGTGGCAAGGAATTCCACAGATTCACCACCCTCTGCCTAAAGAAATTCCTCCTCGTCGCCATTCTAAAGATACGTCCTCCACTCTAAAGGTACATCTCGTCAGTCCACGGCAGCTCCTTTGGGACTAAGCTAAAGATAATGCAGAGAAGACTTACAAGGGTCCAGATGGCATAAGCTGTAGGGAGAGGATTGGCAAGCTAGGACTTAATCCTTGGAGCACAGGCATCTCAAGGGTGATCTTATAGAGGTGTATAAATCACGAGGGGAATAGACAGAGTGAATGCACAGTCTTTTTCCCAGGGTAGGCCCATCAAGAACAAAAGGACAATGGTTCAGGGTGACAGAGGAATATTTAATAGGAACTTGAGGTGCAACATTTTCACACAGAGGGTGGTGGGTATATGGAACCAGCTGCCAAAGGAACTTCAGATAGTTCCTGCTTTACCTCTCGATCCCCGCCCCCTTCCCAGTTCTCCCACCAGTCTTCCTGTCTCTGGCTACATTCTATCTTTGGTCTGCCCCCTCCCCTGACATCAGTCTGAAGAAGGGTCTCGACCCGAAACGTCACCCATTCCTTCTCTCCCAAGATGCTGCCTGTCCCGCTGAGTTACTCCAGCATTTTGTGCCAGTGGAATTAGTTGAGGCGGGTACTATAACAACATACAAAAAAAACATTTGGACAGCTGCATGGATAGGAGGTTCAGAGGGATATGGGCCAAACGCAGGAAATAGGACCTGTTTAGATGTGTTGTGCCAAAGCTGTTTCCGTGCTGTATGAAATCCCTGACAATGACGCATCTTCTGACTGAGAAACACTGGCAGCAGAGTGTAGGTGAGTCACCCTCGACTACAAGGGTCTGTCTGCGAAGCAGAGGAGAGGAATACTTGAAAAGCTTTGAAGGTAGACACAAAATGCTGGAGTAACTCAGCGGGACTCGGGAGAGAAGGAATAAGTGACTGTTTTGGGTCGAGACCCTTCTTCAGACTGATGTCAGGGGAGAGGGAGAGATGAAGATAAGGAAATGTAAGGTGTGAAAACAGGACAAAGGGGAGGGAGATCCAGGAAAATGTAGAATAAATCATTGTTAGCTGGGAGAAAGTAACAACAGAGAGTTTCACCCAGAGAGTTGTGAATCTGTGGAATTCTCTGCCAGTGTTGAGCAACCGGGAGATCAGGTAGGTTTAGAAGGACAGCCTTGATATTATTAAGGGAGGTTTTAAATTATGAGTAAATTATAAGTTATATAGTTGAACAATCTGCCATTATAAAAACAGTTAGTTACCATGGTTGTGAAACTACTAGAAAAAAACAATTTGATTCACCGATGTCCGATGTCCGATGTCTTCTAGAAAAATAAATCAGCCATCCTTCCTCAGTTGGGCCAATACGTGATTCCTGATCCAAAATTGACTCATAAATCATGGCTAATAATTGACTCATAATTCATGGCTAATAATTCAGAGTCTCACATTTTTCCATACCTTTACATGAAAAGACCATCAGGATAAAGACAGATGGATCTCTGCATTGACCTAGGCTTTGGATTTGAACATGGCTCGGTTGTGTGTGCTGACCTTGCAGAGTCTCCATCACATACGTGTAGGCATTGGTGTCCAAATTAGGAACATTGTACCACAGACCACACAACAGAACAGTACCCACAGAATCAGGCCTCATAAGCAACATTCCTGGCTCGGCTTCACAATCCCCAAGCCCATCCGGGTCAACCAACAAACAGGCCAACTGGAGATGACAGCTTTGTAGTATACGGAGGATAAGAGGTAACACTGGCGGTTTGTGTATTCATCGACGACGACCACATGAACTTCAGGGCATCAGGTCCAACAGGGGCAAGGAAACCTGCACAGGCAAGGAAACCTGCTGGTGGTCCCACCTAACGTCCTCTCTCAGCCTCAATTAATACCCCTTCATGTGGAACATCGTGAATGGGCTGCCAGAGGAGATGGAGACAGATACAATGAAGGGTTAATGCCAGAGGAGATGGAGACAGATACAATGAAGGGTTAATGCCAGAGGAGATGGAATCAGATACAATGAGGATATGGTCCTGATGCTGGCAAATTGGATGAGTGCATATGCTGCATCATCCAGGCCAAAGCAGTCTGCTGGAATGGCATCTCATTGACCATTCCGTGTCCTCAATGGGTAATGGTTTCCTTATTGTCACGTGTACTAGATACAATGAAATACACACCACTGCTCCACCTGTCCAAGTCACCCTGCATCCTCATAGCATCCTCCGCACAGTTCACACTGCCACCCAGCTTTGTGTCATCTGCAAATTTGCTAATGTTATTTGAATCCCTTTATCTCAATCAATAATGTATATTGTAATTGAAAGAAAACTGCAGATGCTGGTTTAAATCGAAGGTAAACACAAAATGCTGGAGTAACTCAGCGGGTCAGGCAGCATCTCTGGAGAGAAGGAATAGGAGACGTTGCAGGTTGAGACCCTTCTTTAGACTGATTATTTTTCGGGTCGAGACCCTTCTTCAGACTTCCTATTGTAAATAGCTGTGGTCCCAGCACCGAGCCTTGCGGTACCCCACTTGTCACTGCCTGCCATTCTGAAAGGGACCCGTTAATCCCTGCTCTTTGTTTCTTGTCTGCCAACCAATTTTCTATCCATGTCAGTACCCTACCCCCTATACCATGTGTTCTAATTTTGCCCACTAATCTCCTATGTGGGACCTTATCAAAGGCTTTCTAAAAGTTCAGGTACACTACATCCACTGGCTCTCCATTGTCCATTTTCCTAGGTACATCCTCAAAAAACTCCAAAAAATTAATCAAGCATGATTTCCCCTTCGTAAATCCATGCTGACTCAGAACAATCCTGTTACCGCTATCCAAATGCTCCGCAATTTCATCTTTTATAATTGACTCCAGCATCTTCCCCACCACCGATTGGAGAAGGAATGGGATAAGTGACTCACAGGATCCAGAATGCTGTCCGGCAGAGATAAACAAGTTTACTCCGAAAACAGAGTGTGTTTAATCAGACACCGCAGCAACGTCTCGCTGTGCTCGATTGGTTGCAACAGGCCCCAATCGTTGCCACTCAGCCTCGGCGGGGCTTGTGCTGTTTACCGCCTCAGTAACTGCCAATGGGTTGGAGGGGCCAATGATAGCCCCCAACCAATTCCTGGGCCAGACAGGTGAAGAGCAAGCATCTGACCGTGCTTGTATCTTGCTCACTGTTGTGTGATCGGGATGCACCAGGTCTGTACGGGGCCAGTATTTCTGACCTGCGCACCCTGAGAGGCAAGTGTATGGGGGGTTGGTCGAGGCTAGCACTCGCATAGTGTCTGGTGCCATCTGCTGTTGTACAGCCTGATGCTGCTCAAAGCCTAGAGTTGCACATGAAATGTCCCGCAGGGAACGTGCCAACTGCCGCTGTCAGAGTACGTGCAGAGGGATGCACTGAGACTGGAGGGGTGCAGCTAACACACAGGGTCTGTAGTGAAGGACCAAGCACTAGGGCTGGGGTCTGGTACAGAGTCTCTGTGAGACCTGCGTACATTTTTGCCTATCTTTCATTCATTGTTCTTTATCTCTCCACATCATCGTCTATATCCCTCTATCCCTTGATTCCGTTAGCCCTAAGAGCGATATACAACTCTCTCTTAAATACATCCAGTGAATTGGCCTCCACTGCCTTCTGTGACGGAGAATTCCACAGATTCACATCTATGGATGAAAAAGTTTTTCCGCATCTCAGTCCTAAATGGCCTGTCCTTTATTCTTAAACTGTGACCCCTGGTTCTGGACTCCCCCAACATCGGGAACACTTTTCCTGCATCTAGCCTGTCCAATCCCTTAATAATTTTATGTTTCTATAAGACCCCCTCTCATCCTTCTAAATTCTAGTGAATGTGGAATCCAGCAGGTCCCTGGTAGCAGATCACCAAGGCCTGGGTAGTGGAACCGGTCTATTTAAATCAATTGCAAGCTACAGAATTTGTACCCCAGGAAGTTTGGTGTCTTCAGGAAAGGTCAAGAGAAAGTTGTCATGAGTGACAAGGACTAGAGTAGACAGGAGAGCAGGAGCCTCGGTGACTGGGCTCAGGGTTGCACGGGTAAGTCACCAGACGTGGGACAAAAGATGCCCAGCTTTATTTAGTAACTAGGGAGAATGAAACTATGTGAAACATCTATCAGCACATAAACACAGCACGTGTTTATAGCCATGGCTCATGAGCTAGACAGTGTTCTTCATCATGGCTGTACAGTTTGGCCAGCTCCCTCTGTCCCATGGTGAATTCCTCTGCTGATACCATGATTGAGGGACATGGAAACATCTCCTAGTCCTAACTGAGATCTTCGGTTTCCTCCCACAATCCAAAGGCGTGCAGGTTTGTAGGTTAATTGGCTTAGTGTAAATTGTCCCCAGTGTGTGTAGGATAGTGTTAGTGTACGGGGATCACTGGTCGGTACGGACTCGGTGGGCCAAAGGGCCTGTTTCTGCGCTGTATCGCTGTAACTTTAGTTTAAAGTAAACTGAACTAAATGGCTCTGCCGCTGCCTGGCATGGATGATATGTGACCTTTACAAGGGCAGGATGTCAGCCCTCTTTGGAGTCCAGGTCCCCGGTCATTTATATGAATATTACTCTGAATGAATCAGCAAGGAAGAGGTTGGAGGAGACCTGGATAGTCGGTTCATTCTTTCCAGATGGTTCTCATTGGTATAAATGCCTGATCAGCTTCCACACAAAAATGCTGTAAAACATGACCATTTCTTTCCAGTGCAGGTGAGCGACCAGGAAAGATGGCCGTTACTGGGGCTGAGAATACTGAGATATGCCCTGAACTTACCATGGACACCATATGAATCAATAAGTATTGGGAATGGAGGACATGGGTATAAAGTGAGGGGGATCAAAGACTTAAGAGGAAACCTTTTTACACAAAGGGTGGTAGGTGGTGGGTGAATGGAACGAGCTGCCAGGGGCAGGGACTATCACAACATTTAAAACACATTTGGGCAGGCACCATGGGTAAGATAGGTTTAGAGGGATATTGGTCAAATGCAGGCAGGTGGGATGAGAGTAGATGGGACATGTTGGTCAGTGTGGGCTAGTTGGCTGAAGGGCCTGTTTCCATGCTGCATGACTCCACAAGTATTGGGAATGGAGAGGCAGGAGCAGACTATTGAGCCTGCTCCACCAAGCACCGAGATCATGATTGATCAGTCCCTCAGCTCTCGATCCAATGCATCCCTTGATCTCCTGATGGAACCAAAGCCGACATCACTGATGGCAATGAGAAGCCAAGGGGGTACCTTCCTAGTATAAGACGGAACTGCAGATTCTGGTTTAAACCGAAGATAGGCACAAAGTGCTGGAGTAACTCAGCGGGTCAGGCAGCATCTGTGGAGAGAAGGATTGGGTGACGTTTTGGGTCGAGACCCTTCTTCAGACTGGTAACCTGCTGAGTTACTCCAGCTTTTTGAGTCTATCCTCGGTACCTTGTATTCTGACTGTCTGGGGCATTATTAATCCAAACTAGTCCCGAGCATTCGAAAACATGTTTACATTTCTGGAACTATTGGCCATTATTGGAACTATTGGCCAGTAAGGAGGTGTGAGTGTGATGGGTTTGTGATGCCTCATTGCAGGGTACGTGTGACCTGTGGAGTTGTGCGTACACATCCTCACCTCAGTGCAAGTTTATTTCCCTCCTCGGTGCGATTTCTATTTCCTGGTCCTCAGGTTCTCCCACAGAGATGTGAGTTTCCCACCCAGAAGCAGCATTGTTGGTTGAATACATTGTTTGACATCTCGTGGTCATGTAATAGGGCCTCAGACGGGGAGCAGACAGCTGACAACCGTGTCTCCAAGTTCTGTTAGGATCATCTCAGCTCAATGCTCTGATATCACAAAGCTCTCCACCTAGTGGACAAATCAAAGGTTTGCAGTAATTTACGATCAGCAATTAACTTAATATCTTGCATGAAAGGAGACATAAGAGGCTTCAGATGCTGGAGTCTTGAGTAAAAAACAAACTGCTGGAGGAACTCCGTGGGTCAGGCAGCAGCTGTGGAGGGAAATAGACAGACAACGTTTCATCCGAAGAAGAGTCCCGATCCAAATCATCGCCTGTCCAGGACCTTCCACAGATGCTGCCTGACCCGCTGAGTTCCTCCAGCACTTTGCGGTTTAACTGACATGTATGTTGGGTTTTAGATCAGTCCCCCACTGCTGTGACTATTAGGTTAGATGTTCCAAACGCCCTTAACCTGAAAAGTTGCAATCACCCATGCCTTCTCTCCAGAGATGCTGTCTGTCCCGCTGATTTACGCCAGCATTTTGTGTCCATCTTCGGTTTAAACCAGCATCTGCAGTTCCTTCCCACACAATCACTGCTGAGCCAGGCTATATTGTCTATATTGTCCCTAGTGTGTAGGATAGTGCTAGTGTGTGTTGATCGCTGGTCGGTGTGGACCTAAGGGCCTATTTCCACGCTCTATGTCTAAAGTCTAAAGACAAATTTGTGAACAAGAGACATTGGAGTAAGGAGGTGTGAGTGTGATGGGTTTGGGCTGCCTCATTGCAGGGTACGTGTGACCTGTGGAGTTGTGCGTACACATCCTCACCTCAGGGCAAGTTTATTTCCCTCCTCGGTGCGATTTCTATTTCCTGGTCCTCAGGTTCTCCCACAGAGTTGTGAGTTTCCCACCCAGAAGCAGCATTATTGGTTGAATACATTGTTTGACATCTCGTGGTCATGTAATAGGGCCTCAGACGGGGAGCAGACAGCTGACAACCGTGTCTCCAAGTTCCGTTAGGATCTGTCCCAAGGATCATCTCAGCTCAATGCTCTGATATCACAAAGCTCTCCACCTAGTGGACAAATCAAAGGTTTGCAGTCATTTACGATCAGCAATTAACTTAATATCTTGCATGAAAGGAGACATAAGAGGCTTCAGATGCTGGAGTCTTGAGCAAAAAACAAACTGCTGGAGGAACTCCGTGGGTCAGGCAGCAGCTGTGGAGGGAAATAGACAGACAACGTTTCATCCGAAGAAGGGTCCCGATCCAAATCATCGCCTGTCCAGGACCTTCCACAGATGCTGCCTGACCCGCTGAGTTCCTCCAGCACTTTGCGGTTTAACTGACATGTATGTTGGGTTTTAGATCAGTCCCCCACTGCTGTGACTATTAGGTTAGATGTTCCAAACGCCCTTAACCAGAAAAGTTGCAATCACCCATGCCTTCTCTCCAGAGATGTTGTCTGTCCCGCTGATTTACTCCAGCATTTTGTGTCCATCTTCGGTTTAAACCAGCATCTGCAGTTCCTTCCCACACAATCACTGCTGAGCCAGGCTTGAACCAACACAACGTGAAGTTAGTTGCAGAAACAAGGAACTGCAGATGCCGGTTTACACAAAAGGACACAGTGTGCTGGAGTAACTCAGCGGGTCAGGCAGCATCTGTGGAGAGAAGGAATGGGTGACGTTTTGGGTCGAGACCCTTCTTCAGACTGGTAACCTGCTGAGTTACTCCAGCTGTTTGTGTCTATCCTCGGTACCTTGTATTCTGACTGTCTGGGGCATTATTAATCCAAACTAGTCCCGAGCATTCAAAAACATATTTACATTTCTAGAACTATTGGCCATTTGTTCACTGCTAAACTGCACACGATGTTTATTCATTCTTGTCCTTCCCATTTCAGTTCATTCTTCAGATGCAAAAATTACCATTCACAGGATAGTTTTCATTTGAGATCCACCTGCATCAACACCACCAAATGTCACTGTTGAAAATGCTTAATAAGGGTGGCACGGTGTGGCAGCGTTAGAGTTGCTGCTTTACAGCACTAGAGACCCGGATTCCATCCTGACCTCGGGTGGAGTGTGTGGAGTTTGTGCGTTCTCCCTGTGACTGTGTGAGTTTTCCCCAGGAGCTCCGGTTTCCTCCCACATCCCAACAGGGTTGCCAACTTCCTCACTCCCAAATACGGGACAAGGTGACATCACCCCCCCCTCCCCCGCGCTCTACGTGACCTCACCCAGCCAGCGGCCACATCCTCCCATTGCTACGCAACCCGCCTCCCGGCTCGGGGGGCCGCCATTGGTGGAGCGGGAGCACGTGGCTGCTGGTTGGGTGAGGTCACGTGGGGCGCGGGGCGGTGACGTCACCCTTTGTCCCGTATTTGGGAGTGAGGAAGTTGGCAACCCTACTAATACGGGACAAGGGCGGTCCCGTATGGGACAAACTAATTTAGCCCAAAATACGGGATGTCCCAGCTAATACGGGACAGTTGGCAACCCTACATCCCAATGATGTACAGGTTTGTCGGTTAATTGGATTCTCTATATTGTCTATATTGTCCCTAGTGTGTAGGATAGTGCTAGTGTGTGTTGATCGCTGGTCGGTGTGGACCTAAGGGCCTATTTCCACGCTCTATGTCTAAAGTCTAAAGACAAATTTGTGAACAAGAGACATTGGAGTAAGGAGGTGTGAGTGTGATGGGTTTGTGCTGCCTCATTGCAGGGTACGTGTGACCTGTGGAGTTGTGCGTACACATCCTCACCTCAGGGCAAGTTTATTTCCCTCCTCGGTGCGATTTCTATTTCCTGGTCCTCAGGTTCTCCCACAGAGTTGTGAGTTTCCCACCCAGAAGCAGCATTGTTGGTTGAATACATTGTTTGACATCTCGTGGTCATGTAATAGGGCCTCAGACGGGGAGCAGACAGCTGACAACCGTGTCTCCAAGTTCTGTTAGGATCTGTCCCAAGGATCATCTCAGCTCAATGCTCTGATATCACAAAGCTCTCCACCTAGTGGACAAATCAAAGGTTTGCAGTCATTTACGATCAGCAATTAACTTAATATCTTGCATGAAAGGAGACATAAGAGGCTTCAGATGCTGGAGTCTTGAGCAAAAAACAAACTGCTGGAGGAACTCCGTGGGTCAGGCAGCAGCTGTGGAGGGAAATAGACAGACAACGTTTCATCCGAAGAAGGGTCCCGATCCAAATCGTCGCCTGTCCAGGACCTTCCACAGATGCTGCCTGACCCGCTGAGTTCCTCCAGCACTTTGCGGTTTAACTGACATGTATGTTGGGTTTTAGATCAGTCCCCCACTGCTGTGACTATTAGGTTAGATGTTCCAAACGCCCTTAACCAGAAAAGTTGTAATCACCCATGCCTTCTCTCCAGAGATGCTGTCTGTCCCGCTGATTTACGCCAGCATTTTGTGTCCATCTTCGGTTTAAACCAGCATCTGTAGTTCCTTCCCACACAATCACTGCTGAGCCAGGCTTGAACCAACACAACGTGAAGTTAGTTGCAGAAACAAGGAACTGCAGATGCCGGTTTACAAAAAAGGACACAATGTGCTGGAGTAACTCAGTGGGTCAGGCAGAATTTGTGGAGAGCATGGATAGGTGACGTTTCACAGAGTGCTGGAGTAACTCAGCGGTTCCGGCAGCATCTGTGGAGAACGTGGATAGGTGACGTTTCGGGTCGGAACTCTTGTTCAGACTCAAGTTAGTTGCCTACCCCTTGTCAGCGACCTCCCCATGCAACACCTCATCTGTGAAAGGTCATAGGTTCATCAGTCATAGGAGCAGAATTAGGCCATTCGGCCCATCAAGTCTACTCTGCCATTCAAACATGGCTGATCTTAATCTCCCTCCTAACCCCATTCTCCAGGCTTCCCATAACCTTTGGCACGCGTATTAATCCAGAATCTGTGAATCTCCACTGTAACGATGCCCTCTCTGTGAACAAAGGCCTGAACCATTTACCGCCATTGTCATCCAGAGATGGATAGAAATCATAGAAAATAGGGACAGGAGTAGGCCACTCTTCACGCCAGCACCGCCATTCAATATGATCACGGCTGATCATCCAGAATCAGTACCCCGTTCCTGCTTTCTCCCCATAATCCCTTGATTCCTTTAACCCTAAGAGCTAAATCTAGCTCTCTCTTGATATCTCTCTAGATGACTGCTCTCACCTTCCTCTGAGCTCCACATCATACCTGAAGGCAACCCGACTTGCTTTACATGAGCACAGGTGAGTTACCTGTATGCAGGAAGGGCTCTGGGACCCGATAGTGTTGAACGATGGAACTGAAGATTCAGCAGCACCTCCAGCCAAGCAGTTCCAGCGAAAACAAGACACAGACTCGTTAACAGACTCGGGAGTGATAGATCAGCTGTGATTGAATGGCGGAGTAGATTTGATGGGCCGAATGGCCTAATTCTGCTCCTATCACGTATGACCTTATGAAATGGAACGTTTCACTAATGCCACTCAGGTACCAACCAATCATCTCCAACAAGAGAGAGTTTATCCACGTTCTCTCAATGCTCCATCGTGTTATCCATGAGGAATATTCTCCCATAAACCTTGGGCCAGAATCTTACCTGAGCAGCCACAGCTGGCGTCAGTACTGGGGTGAGAAATCCAGATGAGAAGAGGTAAATGACCAGGGTGTGAGAACCAAGGGAGGGCAAAGAGAGAGGTATTTGACAAGGTGAATACCGGGATCAGAAGATCATAAGATCATAAGTATTAGGAGAGGAATTAGGTCATAATGAGCTCATAAGGCCATAGGGGTAATGGGGAGAATCCATGCAGGGTGGTAGGTACATGGAACGAGCTGCCGGAGCAAGTAATTGAGGCAGGTAATATCGGAAAGTTTAAGAAACAATTAGATAGGTACATGGATCGGACAGCTTTAGAGGGATATGGGCTAAACGCAGGCAGGTGGGACCAGTGTAGCTGGGACATGTTGGCCGGTGTGGGCAAGTTGGGCCGAAGGGCCTGTTTCCACTCTGTAAGACTATGACTCTCAATGCAAATGGAGTTTAATGAGTTGTACCACAGATACATCTCTGGGTTTATCTCTTGTTTCCACGCTGTACTACTCTATGACTATGATTCTATGACTCTAATTCAACCTGAATGAAATAGAGAGGTGTGCAAACAGAAAACAAGAATGCACAAGCATTGTATCAGGCAGCTCTCGTTTAACATCCTCAAAACACATTTGCACGCAGTGATATTGCGACAGGAATCAATGCAGTGCGGCTCTGGATACCATGATTTAAAGGTCTTGTTTACAGAAACTCAATGACTGATTACACAGTGGCTTCCAATCAGACAGACACACTTCAGTGCTTCTAGTTGTGTGGACCAAGCCAGACTGGGAAACAGGCGTAGCTGAGATTGGCCTCATATCTGCTACAGTCAGCGATTTCAATGCCCCACGGATACACAATCGCCTTGTAGTCCAGTCCGCCGGACAATTGACAAACGCGCCGAGGCAATAAACTCGAGACAGATGCTCTCGTTATCATTTCCAGCAAAACAAAAAAACAGTTTACTGCAAATGTTGAAGGCCAGTGTTGTCGAAGATGAGCTCGGAGCGGTGGGATGAACGTATCGCCTCTATTGCGGACACGAAGGAAGGTTTCTCTGGAGAGAAGGAATGGGTGACGTTTCGGGTCGAGACCCTTCTTCAGACTGAAACGTCACCCATTCCTTCTCTCCAGAGATACTGCCTGTCCCGCCAAGTTACTCCAGCATTTTGTGTCTATCTTCTGTTTCAACCAGCATCTGCAGTTCCTTCCGACACAGATAGTGTAACTCCATTAGTACTGTAAAAGAGCGTGGGAAATGAGATGTGATTCTAACTGAACAGGAGACGCTGATACTCCCAGAGTGCACCTTTGATCTTCCAGATTAGGAATACAGTTTTGTTTCACTGCAATCGATGGTTTGACATTGTCTGCTAAATAATTCCAGATGCCATTTGATAATGAAGAGCATGCAGGACACAGACTGCACTGATTCACTCAGCCATTGTGTGTACCTTTCAATTGTAACCTCATGCCCCTCCCCAAAACCAGTCCCGCCAGCCTCTGTTTATTTCCAGGACTTATGTTCAGAGCAAAAAATACTCCACTGGAAAACTGTGATTAAAAACTTAAAGTTTTGAGTAAAGTGAAACAGAATGTCATGCCTACTATCTGAAGAAAGGTCTCAACCCGAAACATCACCTATTATTTTTCTCCAGAGATGCTGACTGACCCCGCTGAGTTACCCCAGCATTTTGTGTCTATCTTCGGTATAAACCAGCATCTGCAGTTCCTTCCTGCACATAATTTCATGTGTTCTATTCATAGAGTCATGTTCATAAGTTCATAGGTGATTGGAGCACAATTAGGCCATTCGGCCCATCAAGTCTACCCTTTCATTCAATCAGTGGGTTTTAAGTGGGGGTTGATAGGTTCTTAATTAGTAAGGGTGTCAAAGATTACGGGGAGAAGGTAAGAGAATGGGGTTGAGAGGGAAAGATAGATCAGAAATTATTAAATGGCGGAGTACACTCAGTTGGGCCAGATGGCTGACTTCTGCTCCTATATCATGATCTATTGATTAGTACCGGAGAAGGCAGGAGAATGGGGTTAGGAGGGAGAGATGGATCAGCCATGATTGAATGGCGGTGTAGACTTGATGGGCCAAATGGCCTAATTCTGTTCCTATCACTTATGAACATGATTTTTATGGCGATCAGAATCAGTTTCAGAAATATTCCCGATTGCTCATTAACATGTTATTTTTGTGATGCATTTCTCAGGTTGTCGCTGGGGACCGGGAATGGCGAGATCCCTCTCCAGTTGTGTGGGTCAAGGTGACCGATGTGGTGCCCACGTAGCCTGGCACAGACGGGCAGCACGAGGCGCCACTGCAACGTGGTGCCACTAACGCAGGGCTGTTGCGTGCTCCTCATGCACCGGCTCCAGCTACAACCCAGTGCCCGCATTCTCCCAGAGAAACGTCCATGCTCTGGAGCTGGAACACGCGGACCACTGGCCCTCTGGATGATCTGGACCTGGTGTCCACTGGCCCTCTGGATGATCTGAACCTGGTGTCCACTTGCCCTCTGGATGATCTGAACCTGGTGTCCACTGGCCCTCTGGATGATCTGAACCTGGTGTCCACTGGTGCTCTGGATGATCTGAACCTCGTGTCCTCTGGATGATCTGGACATGGTGTCCACTGGCCCTCGGGATGATCTGAACCTGGTGTCCACTGGCTCTCTGGTTGATCTGGACCTGCTGACCACTGGCCCTCTGGATGATCTGAACCTGGTGTCCACTGGTGCTTTCGATGCCCTCTGGATGATTAGAACGTATTGTCTACCGGCAATCTGGATATTTTCAAAAGGGAGTTAAATTTAGCTCTTAAGGCTATTGGAATCAAGGGATTTGGGGAGAAAGCAGGAACGGGGTACTGATTTTGGATGATCAGCCGTGATCATATTGAATGGCGGTGCTGGCTCGAAGGGCTGAATGGCCTCCTCCTGCACCTGTTTTCTATGTTTCTATGATCTGAACGCTTGGTGTCCACTGGCTCTCTGGATGTCTTCTAGGACCATAGAGACATAGAGTGATACAGTGTGGAAACAGGCCCTTCGACCCAACTTGCCCACATTGGCCAACATGTCCCATCTACACTAGTCCCACCTGCCCGCGTTTGGCCCATATCCCTCTAAACCTGTCCTGTCCATGAACCTGTCTAAATGTATCTTAAATGTTGGGATAGTCCCTGCCTCAACCACCTCCTCCTTTAGCTCATTCCGTACACCCACCACCCTCTGTGTGAAAAAACGTTACCCGTCAGGTTCCCATTAAATCTCCCCCCCCCCCACCTTAAACCTTAGACCAATGAGCTTCTTTTTTTTTAACATGTTAATTTTATGTGAAATTGTAAATACTGAATTATGAACCATCTTGCAAATAAATCTTTTTTTTAATGAAACGTCATCATTCTCCTGAAGAAGGGTCTGGACCCGAAACGTCGCCCATTCCTTTTCCCCAGAGATGCTGCCTGACCCACTGAGTTACTCCAGCACTCTGTGAAACGTCACCTACCCATGTTCTCCACAGATGCTGCCTGACCCGCTGAGTTACTCCAGCATTTTGTCTCCCTTCTCTCTCCCCGTGTTCTCCGCTCCCCACTGTTCGAGTCTCGGCTCAGAAGAGTCTTGGGCAAGCCGTTGTTACACTAACACACCCCTGGCTGATGGACACTGCAGCGATCCATTCACGATTCACAATGGCGTTTGGTGGGGGCGGCAACTGTTGAGGAGCTTTGACCGCTATCTGCTGCTACTTGCAAAAGGGGAACTTCGGGAAGCGTTGCCTTCCTGATTCGGCTTTGCAAAGTAAAGGGTAAGTATCTGTTCACATTAAAAAAAACTGCTCACATTTAACGCGAATCTCTGTACTGGAGGTCAGAGGTGGGCTCAAAGTTAGTCAAGTCTTAAAAATTTGTGGTCTTCAAGCAAGTTCACATTAGCACTTTGACAGATTCAAGCAGCGAATTAATCGCTCATTAGCCAGTGTTAATAGATAGTTTCTGCAGTTTTGGGTAGTTCTAACGTCATGGAGGTGTGTTGAAGTTATATCTCCTATTTAAGGTTTATAATTGCAGTAGACAGAATCTGTAGAAGTACTGAAAAAAGCGCAGGAACTGGAAGCTAAAACAAGCACTTTGTGGGGTTCAGTGAGAGAGGAGTAACAGTAACAGATCCTCAAATCTCAAGAGTGAAGAGTGTATTATTATCAGGTGTCCCAGATTGGGCGGCACGGTAGCGCAGCGGTAGAGTTGCTGCTTTACAGCGAATGCAGCGCCGGAGACTCAGGTTCGATCCTGACTACGGGTGCTGCACTGTAAGGAGTTTGTACGTTCTCCCCGTGACCTGCGTGGGTTTTCTCCGAGATCTTCGGTTTCCTCCCACACTCCAAAGACGTACAGGTATGTAGGTTAATTGGCTGGGTAAATGTAAAAAATTGTCCCTAGTGGGTGTAGGATAGTGTTAATGTACGGGGATCGCTGGGCGGCACGGACTTGGAGGGCCGAAAAGGCCTGTTTCCGGCTGTATAGATATGATATGATATGATGATAGAACAATATCTGTTCCTCGCAGCACAACAGATATGTAAATATGGTATTGTAAAAACAGTAGTGCAAAGTCTATGTAGTTGGAGGTTGTAGTGTTTAATTGCAGGAAGGAACTGCAGATGCTGGTTTAAACCAAAGATAGACACATAATGTCCGACTGTCCCGACCGCGGGAGAATAAAAGAGGAAGTGGATTGGACTGTTTTGCCATCCATCACAGTGAGGAACGTGGAATCCGTTGTGGTGGATGTTTATGTTAACTTTTATGTAGTTGTGTGTCTTGTTGCTTTTTTTAAGTAGGGTAATGCGAATTTCACTGCACCTTAATTGGTACATGTGACAAAAAACTGGCCTTGAAATGCTGGAGTAACTCAGCGGGACAGGCAGCATCTCTGGAGAGAAGGAATGGGTGACGTTTCGGGACGAGAGTGTTTAACAGCCGCCTGATGGCTGGAGGGTAGAAGCTGTTCCTGAACCTGGACGTTACCGTTTTCAGGCTCCTGGACCTTCTTGCTGGTGGCAAGGGTGAAATGAGTGTGTGGTCAGGGTGGTGTGGGTCTCTGATGATGCGTGCAAACTCCACACAGACAGCACCCAAAGTCAGGATCAAAGCTGAAAACGCATTGAGAGTGCATTGCTCGCCAAGCTACCACATCTCGCTCCAAAACTACAGCATGGTTACTTCTCACTAATCTTCAATATTCACATTTTTCTGAGGAATTGACAGCACTAATAAAATTGTAAAATTATTGTCCTTTTTTCAGCTTTACGTGAAAAAAGAGATAAAACCCATAAATGTATCTGTGGTATGCCTCATTTAACTGCATTTGCATTGAGAGTCATAGAGTGATACAGTGTGGAAACAGGCCCTTCGGCCCAACTTGCCCACACCGGCCAACATGTCCCAGCTACACTAGTCCCATCTGCCTGTGCTTGGTCCATATCCCTCCAAACCTGTCCTATTCATGTACCTGTCTAACTGTTCCTTAAATGTTGAGATAGACCCAGCCTCTCATGATTTTATACACCTCTATAAGATCAACCCTCGTCCTCCTGTGCTCCAAGGAATGGAGTCCCAGCCTCCCCAACCTCTCCCTGTAGCTCACACCCTCTACTCCTGGCAACATCCTTGTAAATTTTCTCTGTACCCTTTCCAGCTTGACAAAATCTTTCCTATGTCATGGAACTGAACACAGAACTGAACACTCTAAATGTGGCCTCACCAACGTCTTATACAACTGCTACATGACCTCCCAACTTCTATACTCAATATTCTGACTGATTAAGGCCAATGTGCCAAAAGTCTTTTTGACCACCAAATCTACATGTGACTTCACCTTTAAGGAACCATGAACATGCACTCCTAGATCCCTCTGCTCTACAACCCCCCCACCCCCCCACCCCCCCCCCCCAGGGCCCTACCATTCGCTGTGTGGGTGCTGCCCATGTTAGACTTTCCAAAATGCATCACCTCACATTTCTCTGTATTAAATCCCATCAATCATTCCTCAGTCCACTTGGCCAATTGATCAAGATCCTGCTGCAATTTTTCACAACCATCTTCACTATCTGCAAAACCACCCACTTTTGTATCAACTGCAAACTTACTAATCTTGCCCTGTATGTTCTCATCCAAATCGTTGATATAGAAGACCAACAGCAACGGGCCCAACACTGAACCCTGAGGCACACCACTAATCCTCCAGTCCGAGAAGCAACCTTCCACCATTACCCTCTGCTTCCTTCCATGGAGCCAATTTGGTACCCAGAGGGGCATTGAATCAGCAATCAAAGTCGTCCATTTACAACTTGATTTGTTGGAGTTCATTGTCTGTTTCATCATGACGAGGAAATGTAAACGATTTCTAGGGCAATCCTGTTTAATCCTGGGTTTGGGCTGTGTCACCTTTTCATTACTGGAGTTCTTTATAAGAAAGGGCCTTTCATCTAACGTTCAAGTTTGCTTTCCTGAGAAATTCCAAAGTTCTTCGAGAATTGGTGACCTTCTTGCCACCGGCCCTTGTAACAAACGGTGCTCGGAGCTGGAGATCTCTGCAGAATCTCTCTACGATGTGAACTGTACGGCTGTTTTGCAAGGGGAAGTCAACGAAATCAAGAAAAGCCAATTGTTAAAGGCACAGCAGAAAGCAGCCAGGCACACGGACTCTTACTTTATTAATCTCACAAGCAATTGTGAGGATTTCATGAGACAGAGAAAATACATCACGTTTCCTCTCAGTGTAAATGAGAAGCAATTTCCCATCGCGTACTCCATCGTAATTCACGAGAGAGCCGACCAGTTCGAAAGACTGTTGAGAACAATCTTCGCACCTCAGAATATTTACTGTGTGCATGTAGACAACCAAGCGTCCACTAGCTTCAAAACGGCGATCCGCAGCATTGCATTCTGTTTCCCAAATGTTTTCATTGCAGGGAGATTGGAGAACATTGTGTATGGGTCTTGGCACAGGGTTCAGGCTGACCTGAACTGCATGAAGGAGCTCCTGACTAGACATCTAACCTGGAAGTACCACATCAACCTCTGTGGCATGGACTTCCCCATCAAAACCAATCTGGAGATTGTCCACAAGCTGCGGGAGTTGAATGGGAGGAATAGTTTGGAGTCTGAAGCGGCGTCAGAGAAGAAGCAGATACGCTGGAAATACCACTTTGCCGTGATCGATGGGAAAATGGTGAAGACCAATAGGACCAAGAAGCCTCCTTTCACCCCCATATTCTCGGGCAGTGCCTACATGGTGGTCAGCAGACCATTTGTTGAATACGTCTTCAAGCACCCAAAGGCAAAGCAGTTAATGGAATGGTCCAATGATACTTACAGCCCTGATGAGTTTTTCTGGGCCACTCTACAGCGGCTGCCTGGCGCCCCTGGCTCCGAACCATCACATCCCAAGTACGATGTCAGTGACATGAGGTCGGTGGCCAGGCTGGTGAAGTGGAAATATTTGGAAGGAGATGTGACGAGAGGCAAAGTCTACCCTCTGTGCAGCGGCTCCCATCGTAGGTCGGTCTGTATTTACGGAGCTGGCGACCTCAACTGGATTCTTCAGCAACACCACCTGTTTGCAAATAAGTTTGATGTCGATGTGGACCCGATTGCCCTCCAGTGTGTGGAGCGCTATATTCGACAGAAAGCCCTCGTGGGCTGCATGTGCCAAGGGAGCAGGCAAGCGGGCCGCCTGAGTCACAACAACCTACACTAGACCAGCACCAAGGGTTATATAGAAACATAGAAAATAGGTGCAGGAGTAGGCCATTCGGCCCTTCGAGCCTGCACCGCCATTCAATATGATCATGGCTGATCATCCAACTCAGTATCCTGTACCTGCCTTCTCTCCATACCCCCTGATCCCTTTAGCCACAAGGGCTCCCTCTTAAATATCTAACTCCCTCTTAAATATAGCCAATGAACTGGCCTCAACTACCTTCTGTGGCAGAGAATTCCACAGATTCACCACTCTCTGTGTGAAAAAAAAACGTTCTCATCTCGGTCCTAAAAGACTTCCCCCTTATCCTTAAACTGTGACCCCTTGTTCTGGACTTCCCCAACATCGGGAACAATCTTCCTGCATCTAGCCTGTCCAACCCCTTAAGAATTTTGTAAGTTTCTATAAGATCCCCATCAATCTTCTAAATTCCAGCGAGTACAAGCCGAGTCTATCCAGTCTTTCTTCATTTGAAAGTCCTGCCATCCCAGGAATCAATCTGGTGAACCTTCTCTGTACTCCCTCTATGGCAAGAATGTCTTTCCTCAGATTAGGACAAAACTGTATGCAATACTCCAGGTGTGGTCTCACCAGTGCCCTGTACAACTGCAGCAGAACCTCCCTGCTCCTATACTCAAATCCCCTCGCTATGAATGCCAACATACCATTCGCTTTCTTCACTGCCTGCTGCACCTGCATGCCTACTTTCAATGACTGGTGTACCACGACACCCAGGTCTCGCTGCATTTCCCCTTCTCCTAATCGGCCACCATTCAGGTAATAGTCTGCTTTCCTGTTCATGCCACCAAAGTGGATAACCTCACATTTATCCACATTATACTGCATCTGCCATGCATTTGCCCACTCACCTAACCTATCCAAGTCACGTTGCAGCCTCCTAGCATCCTCCTCACAGCTAACACTGCCCCCCAGCTTCGTGTCATCCGCAAACTTGGAGATGTTGCATTCAATTCCCTCATCCAAATCATCATCACCCATTGCCATCAAGTCTCCCCAGATCCCACTGCTCACACTGGGGCAATTTTCAGTGACCAATGAACCTACCAAGCCACATGGGGCAGGAGACTGAAACAACCCAAACATTCACAGGGACAAAAAACAAAGGGGAACTCAGGAGGCCAGGCAGCATCTGTGGTGGTAAAAGTACAAATGAGAGAATGCAATGGGCAGCATATGGTGCAGCGGTAGAGTGGCCACCTCACAGCACCAGAGACCCGGGTTTGATCCTGACTCCTGCTACTGTCTGTACAGAGTTTGTGCGTTCTCCCCATGACCGCTTGAGTTTTCTCCGGGTGCTCTGGTTTACTTCGACACTTCAAAGACGTGCAGGTTAATTGACTTCAGTACAATTGTAAATTGTCCCTCGGATAGTGTTAGTGTGCGAGGATTGCTGGATGACGTGGGCCGGGGAACCTGTTTCCATGCTGTATCACTATAAAGTCTAATGTAAAGTCTAAATACATTTAGGTTGGGATCCTTCTTCAGACTTACTGAGAATTCCAGCACCTGCAGTCTCTTGTTTCTCCTTTCAGACACAACATATAAATTCCAACCAGCAGTACTGGAGGTGAGGATTGATACTGGAGCTGTGGTCCAGCAGTACTGGAGGTGAGGATTGATGCTGGAGCTGTGGTCCAGCAATACTGGAGGTGAGGATTGATACTGGAGCTGTGGTCCAGCAGTACTGGAGGTGAGGATTGATACTGGAGCTGTGGTCCAGCAGTACTGGAGGTGAGGATTGATACTGGAGCTGTGGTCCAGCAATACTGGAGGTGGGGATTGATACTGGAGCTGTGGTCCAGCTGTACTGGAGGTGAGGATTGATACTGGAGCTGTGGTCCAGCAGTACTGGAGGTGAAGATTGATGCTGGAGCTGTGGTCCAGCAATACTGGAGGTGGGGATTGATACTGGAGCTGTGGGAGCAGCTCCACTAGCTGTGCCACACTACCACGTGCACCGACACCATTCACAATTATTATTACTTTTAAACCCCTGTGGGCATCTACAAACCTGTTTTACTAAATCCCTTTAAAAAATAAGCAGCTGTAGCTATTGCAAAGTGGAAACTAAGGTTTGATAACAGACACCTCCAGATTCAGGGGCAGTTTCTTCCCAATTGTAATCAGGCAACTGAACCATTCTCTCACCATCTCGAGGGCAGTCCTGACCTTTCATCTACCTTGGACTATCTTCAATCAGACTTTACTGCACTTTATCTTGTACTAAACTTTATACCATTTGTCCTTTGTTGAAGGATGAGAGGGGATCTTATCGAAACATATTAAGGGGTTGGACACATTAGAGGCAGGAAACATGTTCCCAATGTCGGGGGAGTCCAGAATCAGGGACCACAGTTTAAGAATAAGGGGTAGGCCATTTAGAACGGAGATGAGGAAAAACTTTTTCAGTCAGAGAGTTGTGAATCTGTGGAATTCTCTGCCTCAGAAGGCAGTGGAGGCCAATTCTCTGAATGCATTCAAAAGAGAGCTAGATAAAGCTCTTAAGGATAGCGGAGTCAGGGGGTATGGGGAGAAGGCAGGAACGGGGTACTGATTGAGAATGATCAGCCATGATCACATTGAATGGTGGTGCTGGCTCGAAGGGCCGAATGGCCTGCTCCTGCACCTATTGTCCATTGCCCTGTATCTGTACACTGTGGACAGCTCGATTATAAACATGTAATCTTTTTGGTGACTGGATAGGACGCAGTGGTCTTCTGCAGACCAAGAAGGGTCTCGACCCGAAACGTCACCCATTCCTTCTCTCCAGAGATGCTGCCTGTCCTGCTGAGTTTCTCCAGCATTTTGTGTCCATCGAAGGATTGGAGCCACATTTACCCATCAGTGTCTGTGGGTGAACTGTAACTGAATTAGCAATGAACATCGATGCAGTGATTTTTGCCAGAAGCTCAGGGTCACCTCAGCAGCAATTACACAGGAGATGTGCTGGCTCTTTATTGTTAGAACAGCAGAGAACAATGAGCAGTATTTACATGAAGCACAAACTGGCTAAATGTCGTCCACAAGTGTCACTCCCCTAGTGAACAGGCCCCCCCCAGCCCCAGAGCACAGCAACATGCTACAACATGGCTCTATGGAGTGATGACCCAGCTCATAATTCCTTCGCACTCTGGATCGATCACGCTGTGTAGGTGTTTATCAATTAGAGTCAGGCTCTTGGTGAAATGAGGAGTACATAACTGGCTCAATAAACAGTCTGAAGAAGGGTCGCAACATGATACATCGCTATTCCTTTTCTCCCGAGATGCTGTCTGACCCACTGAGTTACTCCAACTTTTTGTGTCTATCTTTGGCCCAATGGTTCCATTCTAATAGTACACGTTCGCTCTCAGTGGGGTTGCTGTGGTAGCTTTTTGTCTCTCTCTCACCCCAAAGAGTTAGATAGAACTCTTAGGGCTAGCGGAATCGAGGGATATGGGGAGAAGGCAGGAACGGGGTACTGATTGAGAATGATCAGCCATGACCACATTGATTGGTAGTGCTAGCTCGAAGGGCCGAATGGCCTCCTCCTGCACCTATTGTCTATGTGTCTATGTAATTCCAACAGCCTCCCCACTGTTCATGGATAGGGCATGAAAAGTTCCAGAACTAGTTAGGCTTTGAAATAATTGTCCATCAATAAAGATGTTGGATTTTACAGGTAAATGGGAGGAAGAAAATGCATTATTCTGAATTCTAGCATTATGAAAGGAACCATTCACAAAAGGATTCGCCAGAGACCCGGGTTCGATCCTGAATACGGGTGCTGTCTGTACGGAGTTTGCACGTTCTCCCCGTGACCTGCGTGGGTTTTCTTCGGAATCTTCGGTTTCCCCCACATTCCAAAGACGTGCAGGTTTGTAGGTTAATTGGCTTGGTATAAATGTAAATTGTCCCCAATGTATGTGTGTAGGATAGTGTTAATGTGGGGATTGCTAGTCAGTGCGGACTCGGTGGGCGTGCAGTTTCTGCACCGCATCTCTAAACTAAACTACATTTCTGCAGAAGGTAGACTCAGAATGCTGGAGTAACTTAGCGGGTCAGGCAGCATCTCTGGGGAGAAGGAATGGGTGACGTTTCGGGCCGAGGCCCACCCCCTCCCCTGACATCAGTCTGAAGAAGGGTCTCGACCCGAAACGTCTCCCATTTCTTCGCCCCAGAGATGCTACCTGACCCGCTGAGTTACTCCAGCATTTTGTGTCTACCTTTGATTTTAACCAGCATCTGCAGTTTCGTCCTACATGACTTCCTGCAGAGCAGGATGGTGTCCCAGATGTCATGTAAAGGTGGGGCCTTTTGCAATCGCTGGAGTTGAAGCACCCAGTGAGTTCACGGAGCTGCCTATTTCCATTGATCTTCCATTTGGGGCAGATCGTCCTTTCCCCACTGTTGAATGTGGGAAAGCCCACGGTTTGGAAACACTCGCGTGAAGTGCCTGACAGTGAGATGGATACCCAACGAGAATATCAGCACGTTTCATTGAGGTTTTCTAGTAACAGTCTTGAAACAGACAATAGGCAAAACATCATCAAGGAGCCACCTTTAATATTATACAATATGGAATAGATACATCCAGCAAATGTCACAAATTCTGCAGCTGGTGATTACACAGCAAGCTCGTCACACTGCTGGCACAGAGCAAGCAGTTATTCCACAGCTGGAATTTAACTCGGCTATCTGAGAATATTAGTAACAAAGGAACTTAATCAAAAACAGTTTAAAACAATGCAAGTGTTAACCATGACGGACAATTACAATGAGATTCATTAACAAATACTTGCAGTAAGTGACCGTCACTGGGCATTTATCATTGTGATTGTCAGCAGTTCTCTTTCTCAGCCTCCACGATTGTCCTTCCACTCTGGCCATGACTGTCTCCAGTAAACCAGTGTGTTGTTGCCCCCTTTATCTCTCTTGCTGCCTCTTCCAGCAGCATCTTGCACCTTCTCCTTGTGTGAGTTCTGACGTCCAGTAATGGCCAATGATTCCCAATCAATGAGGGCATCGCTGACAACTTGCAAAGTTTGACAGAAATTCTTCCTCGTACCACTCTCCCACCGAACAGCAGAGGTGGCAACTGGAGCACGCTGGGCTGTGACCATCTCGCTCAAATAGCCAGGGACAGCTTCGTGGAGTCAGCTCATTACACCAAAACGCCCCCAGTGAGGCCTTCCTCACTGAATGTGAGAACATACTGGTCACAACAACGCAGCTCCAACCTTGACAACAGCACTCGTTTGATTTTCATTGCAATTACTCCAGTTAGTGTACCGTTAAATAATAACTTGACCATCTTTGTACCAAGTATTCATTAGAATGTAACAAAGTACCACCAAAACCCTTCTCCAATAATCACGGGTCAGATGTTTTGAAACATTTATCTGGCTAAATTTCAACACAAAATGCACCAATACTTCTCCACAGCAGATATCTTTGAGGCCAACTGATGAAATAATCTCCTGCATATCCTTATAATTCAAGGCAAGTGGATTAAGAACATTTGGATCTTAATTCACTTGCAAGCCTCAAAGCTTTCAGTCAGTGGTGGGTTTTATTCATAAGGTAGGAGTCTCAGATTGCGGTGACTGTTGAGATACCTTCTGGAGAAAGATGCTGCTGACATTGGGCATGGGAGCTGATGTGTGAAGAATGATGTTAGCAGTGGGGGGGGTTTGGGACTAATGGCAGAGCAATGGATAGTGTTGCTTTAGGAGAAATGGCGAGCAACAAGGTTGGCCAAACCAAAGTACTAAATCATCATTTATATAAAAGGAAATCTGGTGACAACAGAATTACAACCTTAACCTAACATACTTCTGTTTGACGTTATGAGCCACGAAACCGCATGTTATGTTTGAATCGCCCGGTCAATGGTGGCAGAGTGCAGGTACTCCTGGCCCAGTGTCTGCATCCTACAGTCAGTGACAGAGAGGGAACATCAACCGTTTACAAACTATAGAACTTGTGTCAGAAATTTCACAACAACTTTGTCAAGAACGTCATCCCGTTTTCTCTGAATTCCAATCAATGATGTGAAACTTCACAACTTCCTAGAACAGAAAGATAATGAGATTGTTTTATGGTCAAAATATTTACTTCAATTATATATTTTTTAACATTGAATGTTGAATGTTGAATATTGTATATCTCAACCTTGATAGTGAAAGTCAGATTATTTGCTTCCCTAGCACTGTAAACCAAAAGTCATAGAGTCACAGAGTGATACAGCGTGGAAACAGGACCTTCGGCCCAACTTGCCCACACCGGCCAACATGTCCCATCTACTCTAGTCCCATCTGCCCATGTTCCCAAACCCAAAAGATCCCAATAAAAGGGACCAAAGTGAAAATTTCTCAACAACCTACCACCTTGCATCCACTCATTTAACCAAGTAATTAACTTGCTATTTCAGAGTGATTGAGGAGACTCACTGTAGGAGCCATTTGTGTTTGTACTAGCTGTTAGCAGATTATTTGATTTTGTATCTTGCTGCATTATTTTTGGATACTCGGGGGTTGTCGTGAGATGAACACATAGATGGGCATAATGGACTGGGAGGAACCAGAATTAGGAGTATATTTGGGAATGCAGAGATAGGACGGGTCAGACATGGAGGGTCTTGGTGAGAAATAGTTCTTACCAGACCCATGACGAGAGAAAAGCTTGGAGAAATACAGATACGTTTGTGTTACTACTTCAATAAATGACTAGTTAAGCTGAAAGGTCTTTAAGATCTCTCTTGTTGGTTTGTGTTAAGATGGTTCACTCCATCCACTGTGAAGTAGTGGCAGGCGGAGAGGACTTTATGGAAAGGGCCGGGGTTGCCACTACACTCACTGTTTCTATTCTTTATCGTATCATTTTGCAATGACTTCCGTGAGGAAGTGGATGTTGTGTAAAGGGATTTTGCACCAACTGTTGTAACGTCCAGTTCAATATCCTGGTTGCATTCTCTGCCTCAGCCCACACGTGAAGTATGGCTAATTCAGCGAGGTATCACAACCATGGCGATCAATACCAAGGCAAGCGTGGCACAATGCAGGAGATCACAGAGGAGGTTAAACCATGGGGTACTCTAATGTGTACGCTCCTTCCTGCTGCACAACACTGACATTTGTGGGTTTACTTTCTTCTAACTTAGTTAGCTTAATATATTAAGCACCAGGGGATGATTGCTGCCTCACCAACGGTCTGTCTTCGTCTTTTTCATTCTTTGTGTTTTTAGTTTGTTGTAAAATGTATGTTTTAGTTTATCTTTAGTTTTGTATTATGTGGGGGGTGGGAAGCTTTTCTTGTCTCTTTCCTCGACAGAGATGCGACTTTTTCCGTGTCGTATCTCTGTCCGCACTGCGGCCTAACATCGTGGAGTTGGCGGCCTCTTGTTGGGATCTCTAGAGCTCCAAAACCGCGGAGCCTGCGGGACTTTAACTTCCCGGAGCGGGCGATCCCTTTGCCAAGGGTCGGCCTTTGGTGCTCCAACCTGCAGGAGCTGCGGACTATAACATCGCGAAGCTCATGGTCCCTGGTTAGCGACTGACTTCAGGAACTCAAAGCCACAGGAGTTTAGACCGTCCTGATGCTGGAGTTTAGACGGCCCTGACGTGGGAGCTCGATCACCGGCTGCCAATGGTTCGAGTCCCCCGACCGCGGGAGGAAGGAGGAAGGAAGAAAAGACTTTATTGCCGTCCATCACAGTGGGGAATGTGGAGGGGCCTCGGCGGTGGATGTTCATGTTAAATTGTTATGTAGTTGGGTGCCTTGTTGCTTTTTTGGTATGACTGTACGGCAAACTAAATTCCTCGTAGGTTGCAAAACACACTTGGCTAATAAATGACAATTATGATTATGATGATATCCTGTATTCAAAAGATTATTTTGGAAAATAAATTGAGTAATCTTGCATGTTATACTTTAGACATTGTGTAAATCTGCTTGAAATTCACAAAACTAAACAGGTTATTCAACCCAATGGTCTTTGAGAATGTTTATGGCTCTTAATCCCTCTCACATGATCAGCATTGCTTTCCATTTTCAAGAGGATCTGGGCTGAGGAAGACTGTTGGATTTGTGTGAAAGGCATTTCTGAAGTGATTGAGATTGGAGGAACACAGTAAAGTTGTAGCAGGTGGATATAACATTACAATTTGCTCCCACTCTCAGGCGGTAAGTAATGGAGATATTGGGGAATAGAAGGTAGACACAAAATGCTGGAGTAACTCAGCGGGTCAGGCAGCATCTCTGGAGAGAAGGAAATGGGTGACGTTTCGGGGCGGGTCCCGACCCCTTCCCTGACATCAGTCTGAAGACGGGTCTCGACCCGAAATGTCACCCATTCCTTCTCTCCCGAGATGCTGCCTGTCCCGCTGAGTGACTCCAGCATGTTGTGTCTACCATCAATTTAAACCAGCATCTGCAGTTCTTTTTCCTACGCTGGGGAATAGAGACGGCTGGTGCTTCTTTGAACAAAAGTAGTGGGGAATTGTCGTCTGGGTTTCAGCCTGTCCAATGCTAACAGATATTCAGAACAGCAATGGGATGTTTAGATGGAGGCACAAGAGTAAACAAAGATACTGAAGCTCTGCACGAGTAGACCTTTAACCGTTTCCTCCCACATCCCAAAACATGCAGGTTGGTCACGGAAACCTGCCCGAATCTGGAGATGAGTGGAACTGAGTGGGGGGATGTGGGGAGAATAAATAAGTCAGGATAAATATCAGTGTAGATGGGGTTTAATGTGGACTCAGTGGGCCAAGGGTCTCTTTCCACACTGTATCACTCTGACTCGAGCACAGTATCCACTTGCCAAGTCAAGAACGATGCAATTTTACATGTTTGATAGTGAACATTCACGTGTGATTAATTGTCCACTGCTGAACTCATCTCCTCACAACACAAACAAAACCCATTTAATACTGCCAAGAATTTTTTTTTTTCCCATTCACAAAAAAAGAAACAAGATACTGCAGGAAAAAAAAATGAAGTGCTGGAAATACTCAACACGTCAGGCAGCATCTGCAGAGAGAGGAGAAAGAAACAGTATTCACTTTTTAGGCCAGAACATGTTGATCTAAACTTGCATTAAAGGCACAACTGTGTATTATGAACTGCTGCACAATGCTGCCTGACTTGCTATAGATTTCCAGAAGCTTCCATTGGAATTATTAACAATCCCTTGATGGACGTGGGCATCGCTATGAGACAGCTTTTAATTTAAAAAAACAATGGTGAGTCATCTTGGAGCTGGGCGTGGGTTTTGTTCCTGATGTTAGAAAGTCAGTGTGGGAACAGGCCCTTCAGCCCAACTTGCCCACACCAACCAACATGTCCCATCTACACCTGTCCCACCTGCCTGCGTTTGGCCAATAACCCTCTAAACTTGTCCTATCCATGTACCTATCTAAATGTTTCTTAAACATTGCAATACTACCTGCCTCAACTACCTCCTCCGGCAGCTCGTTCCATACACCCACCACACTTTGTGTAAAAACAAAAAGGTTCCTATTAAATCTTTCCCCCCTTCTACTAAAACCTATGTCCTCTGGTTCTCGATTCCCCTACTCTGGGCAAGTTGCTGGGTTTGTGAAGGTAATCACAATGTCTTCTGTTTTGGGAGTTGTGCGTGACTGGGTAATGAGATCAGGCCTTGGCAGAAACCAGAATTAAGCTATCATACTGTTTCAAATAATTGAGAATTAAAGCCTCTGGTGAAAGAATACCTCATAAGAATACACTTTTCAAAATACTACATGTACTTCTGTTCAGGCAAAATCTGAAGCCTGCTGAAGGAACACGCTGACTTAAAATCAATTTATACAACAAGGCTGAATGGTTATTGAAAAAATAGAGACAGATGAATTAAGCAATGAGCACCAAGCCATGACGAAGGCTGAGGAGAGATGACATAAAACCCAGTTGAATAATTGGGCTTTCAGAAGATTAGTAAAGGTTTAATCAAGAAGGAGTGGGTGGCACAATAGTACAGTGGTAGAGTTGCTGCCTTACAGCACCAGAGACCCGGGTTCGATCCTGACTAAGGGTGCTGTCTGTACGGACTTTGTACCTTCTCCCTGTGACCAGGGTGTTCTGGTTTCCTCCCACATTCCAAAGAGGTGCAGGTTTGTAGGTTAACTGACTTGGTAAAATTGTCAATTGCTCCCATTGTGTTTAGGATAGTGTTAGTGTGCGGGGATCGCTGGTTGGTGTGGACTCAGTGGGGCCGATGATTCTCTAATCTAAAATAAACTAAAGTGAGACAGCGTGAGTTAGCTAGGAATTTAAGAGGGAATGATCAAGGTGTTTGAATGATTTGCTGCCATGATGGTAGGTGGAATTAACACACAGTGAAAGGACTGGAGAGTTCAAGCGGTCTGGAGGGTCAAAGAGGTCCTTTTCCCCTGAGATGCTGCCTGACCCACTGAGTTACTCCAGCATTGTGTGTCTACCTTTGGAGAGTTCAAGTGTGCAGGCAATTTGCAGCAAGACTGTGGAGGGATTTGAAAGTACTTTTTAATTTAACGTGCTGGTGGCTTGCTGGACTATCCAAGTCAGTGACAAGGAGCTTGAGGAGAAGCAGGACATTGTCGGACAGATTAAATGGAGCATAATGTAGACTGGCTACTAGAGGGTATAAAATGGGAACTTAACAATGATGGCAACAGTGAAATCAAGCTTAGATTTACGGTAAGCGTATACAGGCTGCAGCAATTTCAATTTCCCCTTGCACAGTTTTATGTTAGAATAGAGCAGGAGGAAGTCATTTGACCCAGAGCTGATAATAACTGCTGCTTGCTACAAACCTTTACTTCTGCTCTTCTGCTACACTTCCAGATCTGAGTTAGAGAAAGGAAAATATTATTAGTTCCTGCATAACTAAGCTATTAAAATGCCACCTCAAATCAAACATATTCCCCCTTCAGATACAGACTTATTCAGTTCTTTAGGCACTGAATAAATGAACACTGTACCCAGTCCCTCACACATTAACCTTTGTGTTTCCTCATAAACTGTGAAAAATCGATAAAGTTACGAGGTCTATCATAACCAGAGACCTTGAGAGGACCACTAATACAATAGCTTGTGTTAAAATGGAATACTTTGTTGGTGCCCTTTATGTGGTAACTCTTTGCATACCAAGCAGCAGTTATTATCAGCTCTGGGTCAAATGACTTCCTCCTGAAGGAGGAGCCAGCGCTGCCGTCGCAGCTGCGGCTTGCCTGCAGTCCGTCTGTCTTTTGTGTTTTTGGTTGTTTTTGTCTGAATTGTAGTTTTAATATGGTGTAGGGTTTGTATGTTATGTTTGGGGGGGGGGGGGGGGGGAACGGGAACTGTAACTGTAACATTCTCTCTCCAGAACGGAGACGTGACCTTTGTTTCTGTGTCGTGTCTCCGTTCCCGTTGCGGCCTACCACCGGCCATGCACCTGGGACCACCTGGGGCTCTGGTTTGCAGAGCCCACGGTCCGGACTCACCACCTGCGGCGCTGGCTGCCTGCGGATGCTACGGGAGCGGCTGCGACTCGTCTCCGGAGGCTCCGGCGCAGGCCGCGTGGACGTCGGAAGCCCGCAGGCCCCTGGATGGGGGCCGACATCGGGAGCTCCGGCAGCGGCAGAGGCAGCGTGTTCGCCCGCCCCGAATCGCCGGGCTTGGGTCGGCCCGCCGCGGACCTTTCACCATCCGGCGCGGCCTGGAATAGGCCGCGGGATTTTTCACCGCCCAGCGGGGGCTTCAATATCGGGAGCCCCGACCGCCCCGACGTGGCAACTCCATCAGCCTGACCGCGGGACAAGACGGCAGGGGAAGAGAAAAAGACATTGTGGCCTTCCATCACAGTGAAGAGGGACTGGAGGAGACTCACTGTGATGGATGTTTCTTTTTGTTTGGTGTTAGTTGTGATTGTATGTGTTATTGCATTTTTATTGATTAATCTTATTGGTCTTATTGTTCAACTGCGGGTAATGTTTCATTTTACTACACATTTATGTGTATGTAACAAATAAACGACTATTGACTATTGTATCATCATCATTATGATCATCATCACCATCATGGAAGTAGAGGTAGATTCACTCTCTGCTAAAGTCTGCATCCAAGAAGGTGGATCGTGATGATGGCCAAGTCGTGCGCAGTTTTGGTCTCCTCATTTGAGGAAGGACATTCTTGCTATTGAGGGAGTGCAGCGTAGGTTCACCAGGTTAATCCCCAGGGTGGTAGGACTGACATACGATGAAAGGATGGATCGACTGGGCTTGTATTCATTGGAATTTAGAAGGATGAGAGGGGATCTTATAGAAACATATAAAATTATTAAGAGATTGGACAAGCTAGATGCAGTAAAAATGTTCCTGATGTTGGGGGAGTCCGGAACCAGGGGTCACAGTTTAAGAATAAGGGGTAGGCCATTTAGGATTGAGATGAGGAAAAACATTTTCAGCCAGAGAGTTGTGAATCGGTGGAATTCTCTGCCACAGAAGGCAGTGGAGGCCAATTCACTGGATGATTTCAATAGAGTTAGATTTAGCTCTTAGGGCTAACGGAATCAAGGGATATGGGGGAAAGCAGGACCTGGGTACTGATTTTGCTTTGCTCCTTTCTATCTGTAAGAGAAGGGTTTGAAAGCTCGGACTGTCAGATCCAGGATCAGCTTCTTCCCCCAATGCTATCCAACTCCTAAATCAATTGTGCAGCAAGGACCTGAGATGCTGGTTTGAACCGAAGATAGACACAAAATGCTGGAATAACTCAGCGGTACAGGCAGCATCTCTGGATGGTCGGAATGTACACAGAGGTACAGTGAAAAGCTTTTGTTATCCAGTCAGTGGAAAGATGATACACGATACTCTAGGTCTTAACCCGGCCACATCCGGTTATTCTGATATTGTACTCTAATATTCTGTATTTATTGTTGTATTTAGCAATACCGTACTCATTTGAACAAGGAACTTCCTTGCACCCTTGCGAATGACAATGGACAAATCTAATTTCATTAAAGAATGACCATATTACCTGGTTTTCTCAGTTGTGTTTTCATTTTCTTCTATCCTGTAAAATACCCAAAACAAACCTCATTAATAAAAGGAGACGAGCTGCTGGAGGAGGTCGTTGAGGCAGGGACTATTGCAACGTTTAAGAAACATTTAGACAGGTACATGAATAGGACAGGTTTAGAGGGATATGGGCCAAACACAGGCAGGTGAGACTGGTGTAGATGGGGCATGTTGGCTGGTGTGGGCAAGTTGGGCCGAAGGGCCTGTTTCCACACTGTATCACTCTGTGAAATGCTGCCTTGATACACAGCATGTTGCCACTTCATCTGTTACCTTTACATTATTTTCACCCCACCTCCTGGCATTCTTCTGCTCTAGAAAATACAAGCACTCGAATTCATTCACCCCACTGACCTTGTGGGAGAGGAGTAATATTCAATGGCATGTCTAACTGTTTGCCAGTTTCCCAGTGACGTGTGTCATGGTGTGGACTCGAGGAGGGGCAGGGCAGGGTTATAGTTTGCTGACTGGGCACGTCACACTGTGGCCATGGTGTGAACACTTGTGCAATCTATCTCCGATGTGAAGTCAGGGAAAGAGGAAGAAAACCAGAAAACACATTTATTTTTCTATCCTGCACCTATCAGCAAACCTACAAAAGTTAAACATTATCAGAACAATCACTGAAAGCATTCTATAGCAAACATTTCAACTCCTTGAAAGAGCAATAAAAGGCAGCTAGCTCATCACGGTGGTGCAGCGGTAGAGTTGCTGCCTCACAGCACTGGCGACCCAGGTTTGATCCTGACTAAGGGTGCTGTCTGTACGGAGTTCGTACCTTCTCCCTATGACTGCGTAGGCTTTCTCCAGGTGCTTGGGTTTTCTCCCACACTCCAAAAGCATGCAGGTTTATAGGTTAATTGGCTGCTGTAAATTGTTCCTAGTGTGTAGAGTAGTTAGCATTGCCAACTGTCCCGTATTAGCCGGGACATCCCGTATTTTGGGCTATATTAGCTTGTCCCGTACGTGACCGCCCTTGTCCCGTATTAGTAGGGTTGCCAACTTCCTCACTCCCAAATACGGGACAAGGGGTGACGTCACCACCCCGCGCCCCACGTGACCTCACCCAGCCAGCCGCCACGTGCTCCCGCTCCACCAATGGCGGCCGCCTGGGCCGGGATGCGTAGCAATGGAAGCACGTGGCCGCTGACTGGGTGAGGTCACGTGGGGTGCGGGGCGGTGACGTCACCCCTTGTCCCTTATTTGGGAGTGAGGAAGTTGGCAACCCTACTAATACGGGACAAGGGCGGTCCCGTACGGGACAAGCTAATATAGCCCAAAATACAGGATGTCCTGGCTAATACGGGACGGTTGGTGACAGTGGAAGAGACAATACAAACTAAGCAATACACACTGAACAGAGACAATGAACTAAACAATCCAATTATTTCACAAAATGCTGGAGTAACTCAGCAGGTCAGGCAGCATCTCAGGAGAGAAGGAATGGGTGACGTTTCGGGTCGAGACCCTTCTTCAGACTCCAGTCTGAAGTCTGAAGAAGGGTCTCGACCTGAAACGTCACCCATTCCTTCTCTCCCGAGATGCTGCCTGACCTGCTGAGTTACTCCAGCATTTTGTGAATAAATCGATTTGTACCAGCATCTGCAGTTATTTTCTTAAACAATCCAATTACTAGCATCAGGGTCAGGTTCCCGCGAACAATTACTCACTGCGGACGCTTGGCTTTGATTCTTTCTTCTTCAAACCTGAAAGATAGAAGACGGGATTTATCCATTATTCCATCAGATCTCTGAAACTTCACAGACTTTTACACTTCAAGCAAAATAACTGCACACAACAGCGCTCTCTCAGCGAAACAAAGAGAGGGGGAAGAAACAGCTTCCATCACATCGCATTATGGGTCGGACAGGTTTGGAGGGATATGGACCAAACGCAGGCAGGTGGGACCTGTGTAGCTGGGACATGGTGGCCGGTGTGGGCAGGTGGGACTAGCGTAGCTGGGACATGTTGGCCGGTGTGGGCAGGTGGGACTAGTGTAGATGGGGCATGTTGGCCAGTGTGGGCACGTTGTTTACACAGGCCTGGTTCACACGATGACTATAGCTCTATGACTCTAATACAACTGGGTTTGACAAGGGAGACGGTAGGATCAGGATGATCTGTCAACATGAAGCAAGTCCTGCAAGGTCAGTTTAGTTTACTTTAGAGACACAGCATAGAAACAGGCCCTTCAGCCCACCGAGTCCACACTGACCAGCGATCATCCATATACTAGCTCTACCACACACACTAAGGATAATTAACAGAAGCCAATCAACCTAAAACCCTGTACATCTTTGGAGTGCGGGAAGAAACCGAAGCACCTGGAGAAAACCCCGCAGGTCACGGGGAGAACGTACAAACAACAGACAGCACCCATAGTCAGGATGGAACCCGGGTCTCTGGCGCTGTGAGGCAGCAACTCTACCGCTGCGCCATCGTGCCGACCAGGGTGGGGTCCTGAGCCCAATATCCCAGCGCTGAATGTCTGCGTCATTCACTCAGCCCAGCCTACACCAACATTCACAGGGTGTCTCTGCACTGCAATACAGAGCTAGGGTCGCCAACCGTCCCGCATCTGCCGGGACATCCCATATTTGGGGCTAAATTAGTTTGTCCCGTACGGGACCGCCCTTGTCCCATATTAGTAAGGTTGCCAACTTCCTCACTCCCAAATACGGAACAAAGGATGAGGTTACCGCCCCGCGCCCCACGTGACCTCACCCAGCCAGCGGCCACGTGCTCCCGCTCCACCAATGGCGGCCGTCCGGGCCGGGAGGCGGGTTGCTTAGCAATGTGGAGCACGTGGCCGCTGGCTGGGTGAGGTCACGTGGGGCGTGGGGCGGTGACGTCACCTTGTCCCGTATTTGGGAATGAGGAAGTTGGCAACCCTAGTCAGAGCCCAGCACTGCAACACTGTCAGTTACACACCTCTCTATATCAAATGTCACATGAACCATTCTTACTGCCGATCCCAGTGTGCTCAGTCCTGGGGGCATATCCTGAGTGTGAAGTTAAATACCAATGGGTTTAAAAGCTGAGTTCACATTCTACGTCGCTTTGATAGTCTCTATGTACTGGCCACAAATCCAAGATTGCAACAACCTCACCACGGATCTCATGTTAATCCACTCCAAAGCTGTAACCCAGGCTAAACACTTTGATCTTATCCAGATCTTAGCCCTTGTACTCTGACCTATTGCTGTATAACCGTAAATAAATCCCGATTAGCACATGGACTTGTTAGTTTCTGTGGCTTGGTATCTCACTGGGTCTCGACCCGAAACGTCACCCATTCCTTCTCTCCCGAGATGCTGCCTGACCCGCTGAGTTAATCCAGCATTTAGTGTCTACCTTAACCGCTCAATGGCTTTGAAACCAAGCGACGTTGGAAAGAACCTTCAAAGACCTCTGAGAACAACGTGTAACCGTTTGTTCGCTGTCACAGGCCCCGTCTTGACCAGTGTTGATACGTACTGTAAAACACACTCTGGGATCTGCATCTGTTCCATCGGAATGACCTGCTCCAGCTCAGAAAGGGTGTAAGCGTACTGAATCTTACTCATGAACTTAAAACTGAAAAACAATGCAGGCAGAAACACATCAATTAAAGAGTGGTCGACACTGTTAATTCCATCAATGTATATTAACAACAGGCAGTACAACCATCATTTTATCGTGCCTCAGATAGACACAAAATGCTGGTGTAACTCAGCAGGTCAGGCAGCATCCCTGGCTCCTGCTCGCCAGAGGTGCTGCCTGTCCCGCTAAGCTACTCCAGCATTTTGTGTCTATCTTCAGTGTATACCAGCATCTGCAGTTCCTGCCTCCACATTTCATAGTGCCTATTTGTCGACACTGTCACATGAGGTGTAGAAGTATATTAATGGTACTGTTATGCAACGATTCCACCCATGAACAATCCAGTCTGTCCTATCGCCCTGCCCTCTCCCTGAAGCCTTACAAATTAATGTCTCTCAACTGTTAATCCAATTGATACAAGGTTAGCAGAACTTAAAGTAGTAGTAAAAGGAACTGCAGAATCCAGTTTATACCAAGGATAGACACAAAATGCTGGAGTAACTCAGCGGGTCAGGCAGCATCTCTGAAGAACATAGACAGGTGACATTTTGAAGGGTCCAACACAAAACGGCATTTATCCCTTTTCTCCAGAGATGTTGCCTGACCCGCAGAGTTACTTTAGTCAGAACTTAAAAGTAGGTAAGTAAGCAATTTCCACCGTGGCCCAGGACACAAAGATGGAGGGGGGAGGGTGGAGGGTGAGGGGGAGGGGGAGGAGGAGGGGGAGGAGGAGGGGGAGGAGGAGGGGGAGGTCAGTTCGTGGGCACTGAGTTTCCTGGTTAAAGAGAACAAAGGCAGTCCCTGATCAGGTGTGGCTCTTTAACCTGGAAACTCAGTATAATACATAGCTACTGGCAGAGTCAGTACACACAGGTGTGAGGATGTTATTGTTGGTATAGTGTTGACCAGAGTCAAGTAGATATGTGATAGTTCGACTTACCTAATGAAAGGCCTGGATATTGCCAACACAGTCCTAATGAACCAGGATGGGTGGACGATTATTAACGACTTCAGATTCTTCCGTAGCCTGTAAGTGGGGAAACAGAAAACCTGTGGCCACAGCTGGATTTCACAAAAGTCCCCAAAATTAGACAGAAATCTGGTAGCTACATTGGCCCATTAACTCAAACTTTCAAATAGGTAATCACATCCAAAAATATCTAACTAACTCCACAGTGTTTATGGTCAAACAACTGTCGCACAAAGGGTCACAAAAGAATAGAGATAAACGGAGCTTCTCAGTTTTATAGTAATTGTGAGAATATTGGACTGCACATTTCACATTTGAACTTTGAATGATTGATTCTTTATTATTACACGTGACATGTCAGTGAAATTCTTTATTTTGCATGCCATACACAAAGTACGCAAAGAAACATTGAAATATAGACAATAGGTGCAGGAGGAGGCCATTCGGCCCTCCGAGCCAGCACCGCCATTCAATATGATCATGGCTGATCACCTAAAATCAGTACCCCGTTCCTGCTGTCTCCCCATATCCCTTGATTCAGTTAGCCCCAAGAGCTAAATCCAACTCTCTCTTGAAAACATCCAGTGAATTGGCCTCCACTGCCTTCTGTGGCAGAGAATTCCACAGATTCACAACTCTCCGGGTGAAAAAGTTTTTCCTCATCTCAGTCCTAAATGGCCTCCCCTTATTCTTAAACTGTGGCCCCTGGTTCTGGACTCCCCCAACATCGGGAACATTTTTCCTGCATTTACCCTGTCCAATCCCTTAAGAATTCTATGTTTCTATCAGATCCCCTCTCATTCTTCCAAATGCCAATGAATATAAGCCCTGTCGATCCATTCTTTCATCACATGTCAGTCCCGGGAATTAACCTGGTGAACTTACTCTGCACTCCCTCAATAGCAAAAGAGTCGTCAAAGAGTGCAAGTTGTATAAAGAGATGAGACTTTTTAACAGCAATTGACATAATTCATTAACTGTGGTTTGATCAAACCATTCATATTAACAGCTGTTTTTGTTTAGGATGATTGGTATAATTTTTCATAGTTGTTGTGCAGTTTTTCACGAATGATTATCACAAGTTGTTAATGACGATTGGGATAATTCATTAATTTTCATTGATTCAGGTGTTGCTGCAGAGACACACTAATGGTGAAACACTTCATTTACAGAGATTGGGCCAATCCATTCATACTGGTCGGTGCTGCTCTTTGACGCAAGACACCATATATCATATGGTGATTATTTGGATCATTAATCGCTATGCACTTCATTGCCAGACGGCCGTGGAGACCAAGTCAACGGATATTTTTAAGGCGGAGATTGACAGGTTCTTGACTAGTAAAGGTATCAGAGGTTTGGGGGCGAAGGCAGGAGAATGAGGCTGAAAGGGAAAGGTAGGTCAGCCATGATTGAATGGCGGAGTAGACTCGATGGGCCGAATGGCCTAATTCTGCTCCTATCACTTCTGAATTTATGCACTTCATTCATAGTGAGTAATTAATCTATTCATTGGCGGCAAATGATGCAACATAATGGGCTGCATTTTGCTGAGGGGAGCTTGGATTACGGGCATCAAAGGGTGAAGACAGGAGAATGGGGTTGAGAGGGACGGATAGAGTAGCCATGATTGAATGGCGGAGTAGACTCGATGGGCCGAATGGCCTTATTTTACTCTTATGACTGACAAACTTACGAGCCTGAAGAAGGGTCTCGACCAGAAATGTCACCCATTCCTTCTCTCCCGAGATGCTGCCTGAGCCGCTGAGTTACTCCAGCATTGCGTGTCCACCTTCAAACTTATGAGCCCAATGCCAGCACTTGTCACTTGCATACCCAAGCTCCCAGACTAGCCTCCTGTGCATCCACACATGAAAGCCTCCTGTACCTCACTGCATGAGCCCGCATGGTGGAAGGGCCTCGATGGATGTCATCAAGTCACAAGGGACGAGCAGAACAAGTTTAACTGGTATTTATTCACAAAATGCTGGAGTAACTCAGCAGGTCAGGCAGCATCTCAGGAGAGAAGGAATGGGTGACATTTCGGGTCGAGAACCTTCTTCATTCTGATGTCAGGGGGGCGGGACAAAGGAAGGATATAGGAGACAGGAAGATAGAGGGAGAACTGGGAAGGGGGAGGGGAAGAGAGGGACAGAGGAACTATCTAAAGTTGGAGAAGTCAATGTTCATACCGCTGGGCTGCAAGCTGCCCAAGCGAAATATGAGGTGCTGTTCCTCCAATTTCTGGTGGGACTCACAATGGCACTGGAGGAGGCCCATGACAGAAATGTCAGACTGGGAGAGGGAGGGGGAGTTGAAGTGCTCAGCCACCGGGAGATCAGATTGGTTAACGCGGATCGAGCGCAGGTGTTGAGCGAAGTGATCGCCGAGCCTGCGTTTGGTTTCACCGGTAAAGCTGGTAAAGCTGCTGAGAAAACCTCCCTCCCGACACATGGCAAAGTTAATCTGCCAGCTTCACCATCTGACACACTGCCACATCAAAGATGATGTGATACTCTGCAGATTCAATTCATGCAAATGCTGCTGATGTTCAGAAATGTTTATGAGGGGAAAGTGAATTAGACAATTACTGTAAATTAATGAAAACATTAAAAATTAATAAATACAATCATCTAAGAACCAGAAGTATTTATTGATAAGGGGGAAAAGAGGAGTTGGAGATATATTTCAATGTCATTAGTTTAGCGACACAGCATGGAAACAGGCCCTTCGGCCCACTGAGTCCACGATCACCCAAAATTAGTTCTATCCCACACACACTAGGGTCAATTTACAGAAACCAGTTAACCTACAAATCTGCACGTCTTGGAAGGAAACCGGAGCACCCGGAGAAAACCCACGTGGTCACAGGGAGAACGTACAAACTCTGTACGGACAGCACCCATGGTCAGGATGGAACCCGGGTCTCTAGCGCTATGAGGCAGCAACTCTACCGCTGCACCACTGTGCCGCCCCCTGCTTTGAGCCTTGTTGCAGGAGAGTGCAGCACTAGACCTGTGGGTCTCATGGATCGTGACTCTCACACTGCAGTTGTCCACTGCTCCGCACCTACCTCCTGTCTATCATCTGGTAGCACTTCTTCAGCCAGCCTAGGCCGGGCATCCTCCGGCGAGGAGTGGCTCCGTTCAGGTACACGATCATGTAGTCCTCAGCAACCAGCAGCTCCAAGATGCTGATCACATACCTGGCACACAGCAAAACAAACAGCTCCATTCAACCACAGTCTCACGGCCACAATCAGAGTTAATAGTGCTCAAGAGAGTTTCATCACCAACTGACCCAGATAGAACAATTACATTCATACATGGATATGTAGGAAAATAACTGCACATGCTGGTTCAAATCAAAGGTAGACACCAAATGCTGGAGTAACTCAGCGGATCAGGCAGCATCTCAGGTGAGAAGGAATGGGTGAGGTTTCGGGTCGACAACCTTCTTCAGACTGATGTCAGGGGAGGGGGCAGGACGATCCCTCCCCGACATCAGACTGAAGAAGGGTCTCGACCCGAAACGTCACCCATTCCTTCTCTCCCGAGATGCTGCCTGATCCGCTGAGTTACTCCAGCATTTTGTGTCTACCTTCACACATGGATATTACAGGTTAACATGTTCCCACCCAGATCAATGTGCTGAGCAGAAAGTGAATAGCTGTCGTCAGGCAGGGCAATGGGAGTGGAGTGCACACTTACAGGAAGAGGTTTTCCATGATGTAGGTATAGTCTGCACAGCCACTGTCAGGCAGGTAACACGCTGCAAATACGATAATCGCATTCAGCCCTTCACCATAGTAGCCTACAACAAAAAATTGATTCATTGTGATTGTTAGTTAGAAGATAGACACAAATAGCTGGAGTAACTCAGCAGGACAGGCAGAGCCTTCCACAACGAAGGCTCTGCCATCACAGTGAGTGTTTGCCATTGAACCAAACACTGTGCCACATTATTATGATTGATTTAGTTTAGGTTAGAGATGGAAACAGGCCATTACTATGAGACGAGTAACTCAAGTAGCTCAAGTTAAGTAACTCAGCGGGACAGGCAGCATCTCTGGAGAAAAGGAATGGGTGACGTTTCGGGTCAAGACCCTTCTTCAGACTGGTAAGGGATAAGGGAAACGAGAGATATAGAAACAGAAACATAGAAAATAGGTGCAGGAGGAAGCCATTTGGCCCTTCGAGCCAGCACCACCATTCATTGTGATCATGGCTGATCATCCACAATCAGTAACCTGTACCTGTCTTCTCCCCATATTCCTTGATTCCACTAACCCCAATATAGGCGATTATGTAGGCGATATAGGCTATTATGTAGGAAATAATGTTGAGAGATAAAGAACAATGAATGAAAGATATGCAAAAAAAGTAACGATGATAAAGGAAACAGGCCATTGTTAACTGTTTGTTGGGTGAGAACGAGAAGCTGGTGCGACTTGGGTGGGGGAGGGATGGAGAGAGGGGGGATGCTGGGGCTACCTGAAGTGAGAGAAATCAATATGCATGCCACTGGTTAGTCAGTTTAGTTTCACGCGTACCGAGGTACAGTGAAAAGCTTTTGTTGCGTGATATCCAGTCAGCAGACAGACAATCGAGCTGTCCACAGTGTACAGATACATAAGGGAATAGTTAAAGTAAGAAACGTTGCTATAGGAAGAGATATTTAAGAATGTGGAGCGATTGTAATATGTGATTATAGATCTGCTTCAGTGGCTAGCACACAAACAGTCGCCTGGGTTGGGCATAGGGTTGCCAACTTCCTCACTCCCAAATAAGGGACAAAGGGTGACATCACCACCCCGTGCCCCACGTGACCTCACCCAGCCAGCGGCCACGTGCTCCTGTTACTACACAACCCACCTCCCGGCCCGGGCAGCCGCCATTGATGGAGCGGGAGCACGTGGCCGCTGGCTGGGTGAGGTCACGTGGGGCAGTGACGTCGCCCTTTGTCCCGTATTTGGGAGTGAGGAAGTTGGCAACCCTACTAATACGGGACAAGGGCGGTCCCATACGGGACAAACTACTTTAGCCCAATATACAGGATGTCCCGGCTAATACGGGACAGTTGGCGACCCTAATTGGGTGCCATCTTGGAAACATCACACTTAGAGATAGTGGGCGCTAAAGGATTGTGAGCAATGGAATTGGAAGAACAGTTTCCTCCAGTGTCATCAGGTTAGCAGAACTACCCTTGATTACGCCAGTGGAAAGACAGACTTGGAATGGAGAAAAAAAACAATTGGAAAAAAAAACTGCTGAAACTAATCAAAAAGTCAAAGTTTGAGTATTTTCAGTGACAACTGAATGAAACCTACCGCCCAATAATAGAACATCTGGAAGAGAATCTGCCGAGGAAATTAGAGATGTGGTTGGGAATGGGACTGGTGTTAATTAGGACTGGCAAAGTTCGTAAGTAAATATCCCAGGTCTCACAATGACAGATGGAACAGGCAGTGAGGAGGGGTGCAGTCTGTGGCCGGTCCACACATGATGTGACAGTGAATATTCACCAGAATATATTTAGCCATCACCAAGTATTTGAACAAATTGTTTCCTTGGTACACTGAAGAGTCTGTAACAAGATAAATTGTACACACGACACTTTCAAATAGTGGGTGCTAAAGGATTGTGAACACTGGAATTGAAAAGGGTACAACAGTTTCCTCCAGTGTAGTCAAGTTAACAGAACTACCCCTGATTATTCCGCTCAGAAGAAGGGTCTCGACCCGAAACGTCACCCATTCCTTCTCTCCAGAGGTGCTGCCTGGCCCGCTGAGTTACTCCAACTTTTTGTGTCTACGGTTTAAACCAGCATCTGCAGTTGCTTCCGACACAAGATAAATTGTCAGTGGGGTGCGGAATTTATGTTGCAGATAGCATGATATTGCTCTTGCATCCTGCAACTATGCCTGCCTCTTTGTAGGGTACGTCGAACAATCCCTGTTCCAAGCGTACACTGGCCCTATCCCCCAACTCTACCTCCGCTACATTGACGACTGCATTGGTGCTACCTCCTGCACCCATGCAGAACTCACTGACTTCAACTTCACGGCAATCGTTTCACTGAACATCTCCGCTCAGTCCGCCTTAACCTACCTGATCTCCCGGTGGCTCAGCACTTCAACTCCCCCTCCCATTCTGAACTGCAGCGTGAAGATGTTGCTTGCTTTCGGTGATTATGGTGCTTCTTCAGTGACTTGTAGTCACTGTCTCCCTCCCCACTGTTTGTCGCTTGCCTTCCATAACTAAGGCTCTGCCATCACAGTGAGTGTTTGCCATAGAGCCAAACACTGTGCTGCATTACTATGAGTTAAGGCGGAGATAGATAGATTGTTGATCAGTGCAGGTATCAGGGGTTATGGGGAGAAGACAGGAGAATGGGGTTAGGAAGGAGAGATAGATCCGCCATGATTGAATGACGGAGTAGATTTGATGGGCCGAATGGCCTAATTCTGCTCCTATCACTTATGAGACAAGTAACTCGAGTAACTCAACTTAAGTAACACATTTGCAAACCCCTCTCTCACTCTCGGGTAACAGAGGCTTGAAAATTGCAAGTTCTTTTTTGGCACAACAGATTTGAGATAACGGCCATTTATCTTCATCTCAGTTTAGTTTATTGTCACGTGTACCGAGGTACAGTGAAAGGCTTTCAGGTGCGTGCTAACCAGTCAGCAGAAAGACAATACATGATCACAATCAATCCATTTACAGTGTATAGATACATGATTAGGGAATAACGTTTAGTGCATTCTTCCAATAGTTTAGTCTTCTCATAAGATCATGAATTCAATAAATTAAAACTCTCTGCACTCTCCATCAGTGTGGTTGATGGTTCTTACCTCCATGAGTCACCACTCTCATGTATGGCCTGATGATCTTCATGTCGATCCTGTGCTCCTGCTCTCCGATGATGATTGTCCTCCACAATCTTCCATTGGTGGCTTCCCCATCCTCACCTGCACCATCAAAAGAGCCCCCTTTTGCACTGGGAGAGTTTTTAGCACTTGCAACCGGAGTATCATCTGGAAGACAGGCAGAGAGAGGATGTGTTGTGAATGTCCTTCATTCACCTACTTCAAATATCACATCATCATCTGAGCAAGAAACAAACTGCTTGAGGGACTCAACACATCAGACAGCATCTACGCAGGCAAATGGACAGATGACATTTCAGGTCGAGGCCCTTCATTTTCTTCAAACTCTTCCAACCTTGCTGGTTTATGCAAAGTAAAAAAAAGCACAAAGTGCTGGAGTAACTTAGTGGTTCAAGCAACATCTGTGAAGAACATGATAGGTGATGTTTTGGGTTGGGTAAGGTCAGGAAATGTTCTCCAGAGATGCTGCTTGAACCACTGAGTCACTCCAGCACGTTGTGTCTCTTAGAGATAAATATTACTTGTTTATCTATTGCACATTTCCTGAAAGTGTCATACGTATTTTCATAACTTTACATCGCACTTTATATTCATAAGTTCCTAAGTTATAGGAGCAGAATTAGGCTATTAGGCCTATCAATCAATCATGGTTGATCTATCCCTCCCTCTCAATCCCACAACCCCTGACACCCGTACTAATCAAGAACCTATCAATCTGCACCTTAAAAATAACCTTTGACTTGGCCTCCACAGCCTTCTGTGGCAATGAATTCCACAGATTCACTACCCTCTAACTAAAGAAATTCCTACTCTTCTCCTTTCTAAAGGTCCGTTCTTTTATTCCTGCACGTTATATCAAACACATTTTTGTGGTGTATTTTACTGCCTCCCATTCCTCAGCTATGGTTGCCAACTTCCCCACTCCCAAATAAGGGACAAGGTGACGTCACCGCCCCACCCCAGCCAGTGGCCACATGCTCCCGCTCCACCAATGGCGGCCGCCCGGGCCGGGAGGCGGGTTGCTACGCAACCTCCGCTAGGCGGCGCCCGGGCCTCCAGGCCTACAGCGTCCGGGCCTACAGTGTTCGGGCCTAATACGGGACAAGGGCGGTCCCGTACGGGACAAATCAATTTAGCCCAATACACGGGATGTCCCGGCTAATACGGGACAGTTGGCAACCCTAGACGCAGCTGTTCCGGGCATTGTGTTCGATGCAGCGCAAATCAAATCTATCACAAGGTTGCAATTCACTAGCACGAATATATGAGTTATTCCCTAAATTTGTTCTCTCTTGTAACAATTAATATTTTGCCCAAATGTTATATCGCACAAAATATTCCACTTGTCAGTTTAACGTTTTGTAAGGAGACACAGAGCTGAACTGTTTTTCATGTTTCATATGGAGACAAAAGGAAAGACTCATACACCCACCATTACACTGAAAATGATAATGCTAAATGCTTGCATAGTTACCGAATGAATACTTGTCATATACTCAGGAGACAGCCAAACCACCCCGCAGCTGGCTAGCTTTATTCACATCACACAGGCATTATTTATACTTTATTGGACAGAGATCGTTTCGCAAGACTGACCTGCCAGCGGGGAACCTTATTAGTGATTAGCACTAGCAGGAAAACTGTAGCTACCATCTTTTTATGTTGTCAAGTTGGAAAGAGTGCAGAGAAGATTTACGAGGATGTTGCCAGGACTTTATTCCTTGGAGCGCAGGAGAATGAGGGCCAATCTTATAGAGGTGTACAAAATCATGAGTGGAATAGATTGGGTAAACGCATAGAGTCTCTTGCCCAGAGTAGGGGAATCGAGAACCAGAGGACATACATTTAAGGTGAGAGGGGAATTAATAGGAACCCGAAGGGTAACTTTTTCACACAAAGAGTGGCGGGTGTATGGAACGAGTTGCCGGAGGAAGTAGTAGAGGCAGGGACTATCGTAACGTTTAAGAAACATTTAAACAGGTACATGGATAGGACAGGTTTAGAGGAATATGGGCCAAATGCACGTGTGTGGGACTAGTGTAGATGGGACATGTTGGTCAGTGTGGGCAAGTTGGGCTGAAGGGCATGTTTCTACGCGGTATGACTCTATGATTCTATGACTATAACTCATGTACAGAACTTGATGAACATTACAGAATTATTTCATATGCCCACTCCGGCTCTGTGAGGGAAGATATCTTATTCATGCTGAGCTAAATATCTAGTCCTGGTCCATCTCAATGCAAACTGTAAAGGCGTGATTAGTAGTGACTTCTGGGTGAGATTACATAGCAATGAGAGTCATTTTACAGGTAGTTGGCCCTTTATTTTTCACCATTTGTGATCAGAGTCAGACATTGCAACTTTTAATTCCCCATCGGGATGCTCTTGGAAACCTGTATAAAAGTAATACATCTCAGATTGAAAGACCTTTAGAAAGGAGATGTGGAGGAATGATTTAGTCAGAGGGCGGTGAATCTGTGGAATTCTTTGCCACAGATGGCTGTGAAGGCCAAGTCAATGGGTATTATTCAAGTGGAGATTGACAGGTGTTGATTAGTAAGGGCGTCAAAGCTCATGAGAAAATAGCAGGAGAATGGGGTTGAGGGGGAACGATAGATGAGCCATGTTAAACAGCCGAGTAGACTCAATGGGCCGAATGGCCAAATTCTGCTCCGATTATATGAATTTATATATTAGAAGGATATAAGACCATTTTGGTGAGATCCCTAAGAAATTGTTACATGTAAAAGATGTGCTAATAGCATCAGAATTAAAGGACATTCTTTTAGGAAGGAGATGAGGAGGAATTTCTTTAGTCAGAGGGTGGTGAATCTGTGAAATTCTTTGCCACAGAAGGCGGTGGGGGCCAAGTCAGTGGATATTTTTAAGGCAGAGAGAGATAGATTCTTGATCAGTACGGGTGCCAGAGGTTACGGGGAGTAGGCAGGAGAATGGGGATAGGAGGGAGAGATGGATCAGCCATGATTGAATGGCGGAGTAGACCTGATGGGCCGAATGGCCTAATTCCGCTCCAATCACTGATGACCTTGTGATTGTTTGTAGTGACGTCACGCTCACTCTCGTTTAGCTGCACAGGCAACTCACATTTTATTTAGGGGGGAAAAAGAGATTGAAACCCAAAGAAATGCCCTGGAATTACCTTCCCATTCCAACTCATTACCATTTCCCAAATACTCCAGGGAATCGGTCTCGTCCGGAGTCTCCAGATCATCGACATTGATGTCCAGGTCGTCCGGTGTGTCCAGGTAGTCGTCGGACAAGATGGAGCCCTCACTCTGGTCCAGGGAGATGTTGATCTCTGGGGCCACGAGGGTTTTGCGCTTTGGATGATTCCCGTTGATATTCAATGTGTTCGGGGGAACTGGCGAGGAAGAGAGGCAGAAAAACAGTTACCAGTATCACTGAAAGCTGTTCACTGTACCTGCATGTGACCATAAACTAAACCAAACTAAACCAAACCTACACTAACATCCAAAATTAACCTCTACAGTCACTATAACCCATGGCCCTTCAACTTGGTTTAGTTTAGTTTAGAGATACAGCGCGGAAACAGGCCCTTCGGCCCACTGGGTCATAGAAACATAGAAACATAGAAAATAGGTGCAGGAGTAGGCCATTCGGCCCTTCGAGCCTGCACCGCCATTCAATATGATCATGGCTGATCATTCAGCTCAGTAGCCTGCACCTGCCTTCTCTCCATACCCCCTGATCCCTCTAGCAAAAAGGGCCACATCTAACTCCCTCTTAAATATAGCCAATGAACTGGCCTCAACTACCTTCTGTGGCAGAGAATTCCACAGACTCACCACTCTCTGTGTGAAGAAATGTTTTCTCATCTCGGTCCTAAAAGACTTCCCCCTTATCCTTAAGCTGTGACCCCTAGTTCTGGACTCCCCCAACATTGGGAACAATCTTCCCGCATCTAGCCTCTCCAACCCCTTAAGAATTTTATATGTTTCTATAAGATCCCCCCTCAGTCTTCTAAATTCCAGCGAGTACAAGCCCAGTCTATCTAGTCTTTCCTCATATGTAAGTCCCGCCATCCCAGGGATCAATCTGGTGAACCTTCTCTGTACTCCCTCTAAGGCAAGAACGTCTTTCCTCAGGTTAGGAGACCAAAACTGCACACAATACTCCAGGTGCGGTCTCACCAAGGCCCTGTACAACTGCAGCAGAACCTCCCTGCTCCTAAACTCAAATCCTCTTGCTATGAATGCCAACATACCATTCGCTTTCTTCACTGCCTGCTGCACCTGCATGCTTGCTTTCAATGACTGGTGCACCATGACACCCAGGTCACGTTGCATCTCCCCTTCTCCCAATCGGTCACCATTCAGGTAATAATCTGCTTTCCTGTTCTTGCCGCCAAAGTGGATAACCTCACATTTATCCACATTATATTGCATCTGCCATGTATTTGCCCACTCGCCTAATCTATCCAAGTCACTCTGCAGCCTCCTAGCATCCTCCTCGCAGCTAACACTGCCACCCAGCTTCGTGTCATCCGCAAACTTAGAGATATTGCATTCAATTCCCTCGTCCAAATCATTAATATACACTGTAAATAACTGGGGTCCCAGCACTGAGCCTTGCGGTACCCCACTAGTCACTGCCTGCCATTCCGAAAAGGACCCGTTTATTCCTACTCTTTGCTTCCTGTCCGCCAACCAATTTTCTATCCACCTCAACACTGAACCCTCAATACCGTGTGCTTTAAGTTTGTACACCAATCTCCTATGTGGGACCTTGTCGAAGGCCTTCTGAAAGTCCAGATATAACACATCGACTGGTTCTCCCTTATCCACTCTACTAGTTACATCCTCGAAAAATTCTATAAGATTCGTCAGACATGATTTGCCTTTGGTAAATCCATGCTGACTTTGTCCGATGATTTCACCACTTTCCAAATGTAATGCTATCACATCTTTAATAACTGACTCTAGCATTTTCCCCACTACCGATGTTAGGCTAACTGGTCTATAATTCCCCGTTTTCTCTCTCCCTCCCTTTTTAAAAAGTGGGATTACATTAGCTACCCTCCAGTCCTCAGGAACTACTCCAGAATCTAAAGAGTTTTGAAAAATGATCACTAATGCATCCACTATTTCTGAGGCTACTTCCTTAAGCACTCTGGGATGCAGCCTATCTGGCCCTGGGGATTTATCTGCCTTTAATCCATTTAATTTACCTAACACCACTTCCCGACTAACCTGGATTTCCCTCAGTTCCTCCATCTCTTTAGACCCCCGGTCCCCCGCTATTTCCGGCAGACGGTTTATGTCTTCCTTAGTGAAGACAGAACCAAAGTATTTGTTCAATTGGTCTGCCATCTCCTTGTTCCCTATGATCAATTCACCTGTTTCCGACTGCAAGGGACCTACATTTGCCTTAACTAATCTTTTTCTCTTGACATATCTATAAAAGCTTTTGCAGTCTGTTTTTATGTTCCTTGCCAGTTTTCCCTCATAATCTATTTTCCCTTTCCTAATTAAGCCCTTTGTCCTCCTCTGCTGGACTCTGAATTTCTCCCAGTCCTCTGGTATGCTACTTTTTCTGGCTAATCTGTATGCTTCATCTTTTGTTTTAATACTATCCTTGATTTCCCTTGTTAGCCACGGATGCACTACCTTTCCTGGTTTGTTCTTTTGCCAAACTGGGATGAACACTTGTTGTAGTTCATCCATGCGACCTTTAAATGCCTTCCATTGCATGTCCACCGTCAATCCTTTCAGCATCAATCGCCAGTCTATCTTGGACAATTCACGCCTCATACCCTCAAAGTTACCTTTCTTTAAGTTCAGAACACTTGTTTCTGTATCGACTTTGTCACTCTCCATCCTAATGAAGAACTCTACCATATTATGATCACTCTTGCCCAAGGGGCCTCGCACAACAAGACTGCTAACTAACCCTTCCTCATTACTCAATACCCAGTCTAGAATGGCCTGTTCTCTCGTTGGTTCCTCGACATGTTGGTTTAGAAAACCATCTCTCAAACATTCCAAGAAATCCTCTTCCTCAGCACCCCTGCCAGTTTGGTTCACCCAATCTATATGTAGATTGAAGTCACCCATTATAACTGCTGCGCCTTTAGTGCATGCATTTCTAATTTCCTGCTTGATGCCATCCCCAACCTCCCTATTGCTGTTAGGTGGCCTGTACACAACGCCCACTAGCGTTTTCTGCCCCTTAGTGTTTCGTAGCTCTACCCATATCGATTCCACTTCCTCCAAGCTAATGTCCTTCCTTTCCACTGCTTTAATCTCCTCTCTAACCAGTAACACTACCCCACCTCCTTTTCCTTTCTGTCTATCCCGCCTGAATATAGAATATCCCTGGATGTTGAGCTCCCAGCCTTGGTCACCCTGGAGCCATGTCTCCGTAATCCCAACTATATCATAATCATTAATAACTATCTCCACATTTAATTCATCCACCTGATTACGTATACTCCTTGCATTGAGACACAAAGCCTTCAGGCTTGTTTTTACAACTCTCTTACCCCTTGTACAATTATGTTGAAAAGTGGCCCTTTTTGATTTTTGCCCTGGATTTGTCTGCCTGCCACTTTTACTTTTCACCTTGCTACCTGTTGCTTCTACCCTCATTTTACACCCCTCTGTCTCTCTGCTCCAGCTCCCATCCCCCTGCCACATTAGTTTAAATCCTCCCCGACAGCACTAGCAAACACTCCCCCTAGGACATTGGTTCCATTCCAGCTCAGGTGCAGACCGTCCTGTTTGTACTGGTCCCACCTCTCCCAGAACTGGTTGCAATGTCCTAAAAATTTGAATCCCTCCCCCTTGCACCATTTTTCAAGCCACGGGTCCTCGCCGGCCAGTGACCCCCGCACATTAACTCTCTCCTACACCTACCAGGGAGAATTTTTTTTACATTTACCAAACCAATTAACCTATAAACCTGTACGTCTTTGGAGTGTGGGAGGAAACTGAAGATCTTGGAGAAAACCCACGCAGGTCACGGGGAGAACGTACAAACTCTGTACAGGCAGCACCCGTAGTTGGGATTGAACCAGGTCTCCAGCGCTGCATTCGCTGTAAGGCAGCAACTCTACCGCTGCGCCACCATGATCCCCCTAAAACCTAAGTTGGACATTTTGCAAAGGAATCCAAATATCTTAGAATTTTGACGACTATATATATATATATAATATATATATATATATATATATATATTATATATATATATATATATATTATATATATATATAGCCATCACACCTTCCTGAATATATTCACAGAACAGCTTTTTCATGATCCTATAAATTGATTTTTGACGTCACCAACAGCCAGCATTTATTGCCTCGAGATGGCAGTAGGCAATAAATGCTGGCTGTTGGTGACGTCAAAAATCAATTTATAGGATCATGAAAAAGCTGTTCTGTGAATATATTCAGGAAGGTGTGATGGCTATATATATATATAATATATATATATATATATTATATATATAATATATATATATATATAGTCGTCAAAATTCTAAGATAGTTGGATAAGTTTACTTTCTTTTTTAACAAAAGAACATTTATTTCACATAAGTTTAATTTCATTTACAACAAAGACATAAGCTGCTGCTCTATAGATAACTTTAATTTCTTTTTCAACAAAGAATGCTGTTTATTTTAAAGTAAAATAGACCGCTCTCCTCTCTCCCCCCCCTCTCCTCTCCTCTCTCCGCCACTCTCCTCTCCTCTCTCCCCTCTCCTCTCCCCCTCTCCTCTCCCCCTCTCCTCTCCCCCTCTCCTCTCCCCCTCTCCTCTCCCCCCTCTCCCCTCTCCTCTCCCCCTCCCCTCTCCTCTCCCCCCCTCCTCCCCCCTCCTCCCCCCCTCCTCTCCCCCCCCTCCTCTCCCCGAAGCGGAAGTGTAGTCGCCGTCGCCTCTCCCGCTGTTTGATTTCATTTATAACAAAGACATTTATTTTAAATGAGGAATGTGATTTTCATTAAGTTTGATTTTATTTATTTTTAAAAAGCTGCTGCTCTATAGATAAGTTTATTTCCTTTTCAACAAAGAACTTATTTTAAAGTAAAAACGCGTTTTTTTTCATTGGGTTTCACCCTCCCTGTTAGCGCCCGATTGGTTGGGTCTTTACGTGGTACCTCCCCTCCTCCCTCCACACCTCCCTCCCTCCCCCTTCCCTCCCTCCCCTCCTCCCGGTTACAATGGAAACCCTACGAGGACGGGCCCAACGGGGAAAGAGGGGTACTGGGAAAAGGGGAGTTCCCCCATCCTCCCCCCTTCCCCCCTCCCTCCCCCCTCCCTCCACCTCCCCCCTTCCCCCCTCCCCCTTTCCCTCCCCTCCTCCCTCCACACCTCCCTCCTCCCTCCCTCCCCCTCCCTCCCCGCCTCCCGGCTACAATGGAAACCCTACGAGGACGGGAACAACGGGGAAAGAGGGGTACTGGGAAAACAGGTGGTCCCCCTCCCCCCTCCACCCTTCCCTCCCCTCTCCCTCCCCCTTTCCCCCCTCTCCTCCCCCTCCCCCCTCCCTCCCCCTCCCCTCCTCCCTCCACCTCCCCTCCTCCCTCCACTCCTCCCTCCCTCCCCCCTCCCTCCCGGTTACAATGGAAACCCTACAAGGACGGGCACAACGGGGAAAGAGGGGTACTGGGAAAAGGGGAGGTCTTCCTCCCTCCCCCCTTCCCCCCTCCCCCCTCCCCTCCCCTCCCTCCCCTCCCTCCCCCTCCCCCCTACCCCCTCCCTCCCCCTACCCCCTCCCTCCCCTCTCCCTCCCCCTCCCCTCCCCTCCCCTCCCCCCTCCCATCCCACAACGGGGAAAGAGGGGTACTGGGAAAACATGTGGTCCCCCTCCCCCCTCCCCCCTCCCTCCCCGCCTCCCGGTTACAATGGAAACCCTACGAGGACGGGCCCAACGGGCCCACTTTGTCTAGTATATATATATATATATATATATATATATATATATTATATATATATATAGCCATCACACCTTCCTGAATATATGTTCCTGAATAAATGTTCTTTTGTTAAAAAAGAAAGTAAACTTATCCAAATATCTTAGAATTTTGACGACTATATATATATATAGCCATCACACCTTCCTGAATATATTCACAGAACAGCTTTTTCATGATCCTATAAATTGATTTTTGACGTCACCAACAGCCAGCATTTATTGCCTCGAGATGGCAGTGATTATCTTTCTTCTCGAACCTCTTGTTTTGATACAACCAAATTCCTTGTCAGACTATTTGGATGGCATATGAAGTATTTATTGTTTTGCCTCAATATTCATTCAGCCATTACTAGGAGGGTCAGTGGCATTTCCATTCATATTGGCAGCCCAATCCCCCTCCGGGGATGAATAAAGTTCTATTGTATCGTATCATATCACAATCACAATCACCAAGTATGTTTTGCAACATACGAGAAACTTCATTTGCCATAGTTATAATAAAACGCAACAGGACACGCAAAATACATTTTAACATGAACATCCACCACAGTGACTCCTCCACATTCCTCACTGTGATGGAAAGCGAAAAAAAAAGTTCAATCTCTCCCTTGTTTGTCCTCCAGCGTATCATATTTATTGTCCACCCCTAATTGCCCTAGAGAAGATGGTGTTCAGCACCATTCTTGAATTATTGTTGTCATTCAGGGGAAGATATGCCAACAGTTTTGTTGACCACTTAGTTTCAAGATTTAGGTCCAATGTCGAGACCTTCTTGAAAGGAACCAAATGGGTTCAAAAGATCAAAAATGTCATACTTCTCGATTTTTCTTAAAACGGAATTCAGATTTTTCAAAGAGCCATGACTGGATTTGAAATCATGTTCTCTGGATTTGCAGATACTGGTTTAAACCGAAGACAGACACAAAAATGCTGGAGTAACTCAGCGGGACAGGCAGCATCTCTGGTGAAAAGGGATTAGTGACATTTTGGGTTGAGACCCTTCTTCAGACTGGTAGATGGATAGTAAAGGTTTAGAGGGTTGTGGGCCAAATGAGGGAGAATGAGATTAACAGTCAGGTTGCAATTATTGTGTAGGAAAAAAACTGCAGATGCTGGTTTAAATCGAAGGTAGACACAAAATGCTTTAGTAACTCAGCAGGTCAGGCAGCATCTCGGGAGAGAAGGAATGGGTGACGTTTCGGATTGAGACCCTTCTTCAGACTAGAAGGGTCTCGACCCGAAACGTCACCCATTCCTTCTCTCCCGAGATGCCGCCTGTCCCGCTGAGTTACTCCAGCATTGTGTGTCTACCAGGTTGCAATTATTGGCAGGCATTTTATTGCAACAACGTATTTAAAATTATGAGAGGCATAGATAGGGTCGACAGTCAGAACCTTTTCCCCAGCGTGGAAATGGCCAACAATAGAGGGCGGAGTAATAAGGTGAGAGGGCAAACGTTTAATGGGGACGTGTGAGGCAAATTTTTTACACAGAGGGCGGTGGGAGCTGGGAACGCAATGCCAGAAGGCAGTGGAGGCCAATTCTCCGGACGGTTTCATAAGAGAGTTAGATAGAGCTCTTAAAGATAGCGGAGTCAAGGGATATGGGGAGAAGGCAGGAACGGGGTACTGATTGTGGGTGATCAGCCATGATCACAGTGAATGGCGGTACTGGTTCAAAGGGCCGAATGGCCTACTCCTGTACCTATTGTCTATTGCCAGGGGTGCTGGTGGATCAGATACAATAGTGGCATTTAAGAGGCTTTGGATAGTCACATGGAAGTGCGGGGAATGGAGGGATATGGATCACGTGCAGACAGATTAGATCAGTTCAGCTTGTAGGCATCATGTTCAGCACAGATATTGTGGGCAGAAGGGCCGTTCCTATGCCATATTGTTTTATGTTCTAATGGCCAACTGTTTTAATTCTGCCTCTAATCGGTGTTCCGTGTGGCCCATCAATGCTAAATGGAGCATAGTTGGGTTAGAGTTATGCTGTATTTAATCGGTATTGTAGCACATGACTGCCCACTAGTTGTTCAGTTTCCCCACCGCCAGCAAGTGCCAGGCTGAAGAGTTCTACACGATTTACTACAAGACACAGCAGACGGACTCACGAGTTCTGTTTTCTAGCGCTGGTAATCGTCCAAGTACATCCATCACCTGTTCCTCTGGTATTGGTCTGTAGAGCAAAATCACAATTATCGCATTTCATCAGAAATGTAAAAGAGGTTACACAGTGACACAGCTCATAATTCAGCAGTGATCGGAACAGAATTAGGCCATTTGGCCCATCACTCCGCCATTCAATCATGGCTGACCTATCTCTCCCTCCTAACCCCATTCTCCTGCCTTCTCCTCATAACCCCTGACACCTGTATTAATCAAGAATCTATCTATCTCTGCCTTATAAATATCATTGACTTGGCCTCCACAGCCTTCTGTGGCAATGAATTCCACAGATTCACTGCCACACAGCTGGTAGAGCTGCTGCCTCACAGTGCCAGAGACCCGGGTTCAATCCTGACCTTGGGTGTTGTCTGTGTGGAGTTTGCAAGTTCTCCCCGTGGGTTTCTTCAGATGCTCCGATTTCCTCCCATATCCAAAAGATGTGTGTGCGTTTGCAGGTTAACTGTCGTCTGTAAGATTGCCCCTTGTGAGCAGGGAGTGCATGCAAAAGTGGAATAATATAATATCTGTGTGAATGTGTCATCGATGGATGGCGTGGACTCGGTGGGCCGAAGGGCCTGTTCAATGCTGTATCTCTAAACTAAACTAAGTAGGTCGGGCAGTGGCCTGACCTCTATTACCTTGCCAAATGGCCACTGTTTGTTTGTGAGCTTAGTTTAGTTTAGTTTAGTTTAGAGATACAGCGCGGAAACAGGCCCCTCGGCCCATGGAGTCCATGCCGGCCAGCGATCCCTGTACACTGGGACTATCCTACACACATTAGGGACCATTAACAATCTTTACCGAAGCCAATGAACCCACGTACCTGCACATGGAGAAGGATTTAACTCTGCGGGCTAAAGGATTTAACACAGCCGGAAACAGGCCTTTTCGGCCCTCCAAGTCCGTGCCGCCCAGCGATCCCCGTACATTAACACTATCCTACACCCACTAGGGACAATTTTTACATTTACCCAGCCAATTAACCTACATACCTGTACGTCTTTGGAGAAATGGGGAAAAAAGCAGGAACATGATCATATTGAATGGTGGTGCTGGCTCGAAGGGCCGAATGGCCTACTCCTGCACCTATTTTTCTGTTTCTACGTGTGTGGAAACTGGAGCACTCAGAAAAAACCCACGTGGCCACATGAAGAACGTACAAACTCCGTACAGACAGCACCCGTAGTCAGGATCGAACCCTGGTCTCTGGTGTGTGAGGCAGCAACTCTACTGCTGAAGCCACTGTGCCACCATTAGGGACTGAATGAGATGCTATTCCACAATGTTGTGCATCACATAACCAGCTTATTACTAAGACAGAGAGTATTCGTAGCTGTGTCAACAAAGGAATCATCGTGAGCTAGCTTTGTGTCGATGTATTCCATGCACACAGTTTATGAAAAGACCAGAAAGAAAATGACCAGAGGCAAGAATTCCAGCTCCATGCTACTTTTTCTATTTCTGACACCACGACTACAGACTGGGGGAGTGCAGGCCCGGCACTCAGTTCCATGCCAGGTTGTCCATCCATTCACCCACAGAGAGAGTCAAAGCTAAATTCCTAAGGTGCCAGAATGAATCTGCAAATGTTTCTTTGCACTGCACACCAGCTGGCAGTTTACATTGATCGGCGTGATATGTGGAGGGCTCTCCCAATGACCCTGGGACTGTGCAGGCTGATGCATGTATTTGCAGCGGTGCGGGGTAGCAAGAATCACAGCAGCCTACAGCAGGGAAACCCAGCTTTGAGCATCGCAGCATAACTGGATTCAAAATGGAAGCCCACTACAGACGAGCCAGACAGCACTGCAGTTACCTGCACTGATCCAATAATTAAACACTGTCACATCATCAAATATTCATAACGCTGCAACCATCATCAGAATTAAAATCTTATAAGCCCAGGAAACGAGCCAGAAGGACATTTTAAATTGTTCACATATTCACATATTCCTTTATTTCCACTGAACTGTTCAGATCACAATGCTATCTTACCTTGTTGCAAGGGCTTTTTTTTTGCCATCAGGAGACAAGTAAAGACAATGTGCAGAAATGTGCCTTTCTTTGCAGAAGCATGTGTGGAGAGGCAACTGGGGCTTATGGCCCCGTCACTGCATTTCTGACGTTACTGTCACACGCAGGGGATATTTTGCCTTGTAAGGAAAGATTAAATTAGCAAAGCCTCGCCCCGGTTGTGAAGGGAATGGGAGAAGCTGGGCAGTGCCAAGGAGAGGGCTGCAGACTGAGCATGTCCCACATCACCACAGGGATCGGCATTGCTGTACGCTGAGAGGACAAAGCATTAACCCTCCACACAAAAAGCACAGAATTCTATCTGTCCGCTGTATTTCACAGTGTCTTCCGTTCATCACACAGAATGATTCTGGTGACAACTGCTATTAAATCACTTATATTTTGAATGACACAGGAAGCAAAAATTAAAAGTGCCTTTGATTCTGGTTGAAATATTTTACGACTGTAATTTCAGTTAATGGAAGGGTTTCTTCAGCTGTCAAAAAGATGCTAAATTCTTGCTGCTGTCGAGTGCTATTGTTACTCTCTGATACAAGAGTGTAATCATTCACTTGTGAGTGCAGAGACTATGATATGAAGCTGAACGCCCCTGAACAGAATCATCTTCAGAGAGAAGGGAATAAAATTCAAGTGTAATTTAGAATGTTGACATTTTATGTTCTCTTTTTTAGCATGCATTCACCACCCATACATGCTATGTAATCCAGCTTAATGCCAGGACCAGCACTGCAGAAAGATGTTGACAATCCAATCAGTAAGTTAAAATCCTCTGTGATGCTGTACCACACAAAGGAAAGGCTTAACATTACATGGGGTGGAGGCCAAATCAATTAGAAGATATATAATTAATAAGTAGTCTATTTGGAACTCCATTTGAATTAGAGAGGGCACTGCATCGGTAACAAATGGCATCTTTAATGTCACCGTGTCAGTGTAACGCTAATGCTGACCAGCTCTACTGTGACCTCAAGCTCCTGTCATTAACTCAATGAGGCTGATGTTTCCATTTCAGTCGCACAGACAGGACAACCATCTGTTGATCTCGGTGACTGAGACAAATGACCTTAATAGCAAAGTATTATCTAGCTTTGTGGAAAGGATCCACATATCGTTTGAGGGAGAGTTTGCTGGAACATGCCAAAGAGTTATTCAGTGCAACTGTCCAAGGATATTTAAGAAGCATTCAGATACATGCACGAGCAGGATAGGTTTAGAGGGAAAAGAAGAGTCTCCCCCCGAAATGTCACCTGTTCCTTCTCTCCAGAGATGCTGCCTGGCCCGCTGAGTTACTCCAGCATCTGGTGTCTATCTTAGGTTTGGAAGGATATGGGCCAAACGCAGGCAGGTGGGACCAGTGTAGATGGGGAATGTTGGGCGGTGTGGGCAAGTTGGACCAAAGGGCCTGTTTCCACACTGTATGACTCTATGTCTGAAAATATCAAGACTTGAAATGTCATTTGACCATTCCCTCCACAGATGCTGCCTGACCCACTATGGTTTTTGCTCAAGATTTGCTGGATGTTTGGTTATTTATTTGTTTCCATTTTTTTGTTCTTTTCTCACCCTGCTGGCGTCTCACCGCTGGGAAATTTAAGAACAGACACTGAATGTTGATTTCCCAAAGGTTCCCTGGGTTCCCACTCACACACACTACCTCTGATTCCAATATATGCTGCAGAAAAGAAATTCTACCACTTGCATTAAGTTATTACAGGGCATTGGATCGTCTTCACAGTTCCCGAAAACTCACATTAAATTGCCAGTGGTCTTCTCTTAGTTAAGCGCAATATCTGAGCTATTCTCAGAAATTTTCCAGATAGTTATAGAGCCCTACAGTATAAAATCAGGCCCTTCGGCCCACCTTATCTATGCCGACCACGTTGGGATACTGGGGTAGTCCCATTTGCTTGAATTTGGGCCACAGCCAAATTATATATATATTGTTATATGTATTCTAAATTATATATCTTATAAAATACTTAGTAGGCCAGGCAGCAGTTATGGATGGCAAAAATAGAAAAAACATTTTAGTTTGATGCTATTTTGTGATCTCCTTCTCTCTGCTCAGATGTTGATCTGTGGAATTCTCTGCCTCAGAAGGCAGTGGAGGCCAATTCTCTGAATGCATTCAAGAGAGAGCTAGATAGAGCTCTTAAGGATAGCAGAGTCAGGGGGTATGGGGAAAAGGCAGGAACGGGGTACTGATTGAGAATGATCAGCCATGATCACATTGAATGGCGGTGCTGGCTCGAAGGGCCGAATGGCCTCCTCCTGCACCTATTGTCTATTGCATGGTGCACTAGGAATGTCCAGGAATATTTCAGAGGTCCACACTCTGGATAGTAGTGGCCATCTGCAGGGCCACCTCTGCACAGTGCCGACCTTCCCTGTTGGCTCGGTCAGCTGATTTCAGACGTCTTGCGTCGGGTAATACTAAATTAATACTAATACAGCCCTTTCCAGATGTTGCTAGGGAATCAGGATTCTTGTTCAATTAGCATCACATGGTCATTATTCTCAGACTCTCTAGTTTGGCCACAATTCAAAATTATTTCATTTGCGATAAAGCTCTTTGGGATGTTATTACAATGAAAGGTACCATATAAAAGCAAAACTATTCCATTGTTGCTTTTGGAATAAAAGGACACAGAGTGCTGGAGTAACTCAGCGGGTCAGGCAGCATCTGTGGAGAACATGGATAGGTGACGTTTCACAGAGTGCTGGAGTAACTCAGCGGGTCAGGCAGCATCTGTGGAGAACATGGATAGGTGACATTTCACAGAGTGCTGGAGTAACTCAGCGGGTCAGGCAGCATCTGTGGAGAACATGGTTTATTTTGCTTAACAGCAAGGAATGAAGAGGGAATTTAAAAAAAATTGTGATTACAGCACTGGACTAATGATCTGGAGAAGTGTTCAAAGAGATGGAGAATTTAAATTCAGTCAGATCTGAAATTTAAAGCTAATCTCAATAATGGTGAGCATGAAACTCAAATAGTTCGTTAATGGCCATTTGGGAAGAAAATGTGCCATCCTTATCCAGCCTGTCCTACCTGTGACACCTAACCTCGATCAATGTGGTTGACTCTGAAATGGCCAAACAAGAACTCAGCTCCATCAAAGCCACGATAAAAACAAATATAAAACTTAACAAAGCATGATTTATTAGAAATACATTGTGCAGAATCTGCACTTTGTAATCTGACATTTTGGTTACAAATTTCTGCCAGCATTTACTACTCTAGATTGTTATGATAACTTTGGAGATCATGGTACAGCTGTAGATCCCAGCCACTAGGTGGCTCCATGGAGTGAAGCTATGAAACCTCCTGAACCCAGTGGTACAGGGAGAGGTGAGATTAGGGCTGCCATCTACCCCGTATTAGCTGGGTCATCCTGTATTGCGGGCTGAGTTGGTTTGTCCCGTGCGGGACCGCCCTTGTCCTGTATTAGTAGGGTTGCCAACTTCCACACTCCCAAATAAGGGACAAAGGGTGACGTCACCGCCCCATGTGACCTCACCCAGCCAGCGGCCACGTGCTCCCGCTCCACCAATGGCGGCCGCCCGGGCGGGGAGGTGGGTTGCGTAGCAATGGGAGCACGTGGCCGCTGGCTGGGTGAGGTCACGTGGGGCGCGGGGCACTGTCGTCAGCCTTTGTCCTGTATTTGGGAGTGAGGAAGTTGGCAACCCTAGGTGAGATCAGAGTCCGGTGGTCCAATCTCACTGCAACTTCTCCACGTCCAGTTGCAACTTGATAGCAACTGGTTGCAATGATTGCAATTATCCAAGGTTTGACATGGAAAATAGCTCAACATTAAGCATTGACACAAAAAACTGGAGTAACTCAGCAGGACAGGCAGCATCTCTAGAGAAAAGGAATGGGTGACGTTTCGGGTCGAGACCCTTCTTCAGACTAGAAGTGTCTCAACCCGAAACATCACCCATTCCTTCTCTCCAGAGATGCTGCCTGTCCTGTTCAGTTACTCCAGCATTTTGTGTCTGTCATCCTTCCTTTAGTTGGATACAGTTGTCCAGGACAGAAGGTGGCTATTTGGCCCATCATGTCAATGCTAGCTATTTCATCAAATCCCCTTTTTCCCCCCCTTTTCAAATACAGGTCTATATAACTAATTCATTCTTAGAAATTACATTTGTATCTTTTTCCAGCAACCTTTCACACAGTGAATTCTCCTCATCTTGCATAACAAAATAATCTTTCATTTTTAATCACATTGCTCTAATTGGTGATTAACAACTCTCCTGCCAGTGGAAACAGTTTCTCCTAATATGTACCATCAAACCATTCCATAAATTGAAATGTGCTGGAAGGAACAGCAGATGCTGGTTTAAACCGAAGATAAACACAAAAACCTGGAGTAACTCAGCGGGTCAGGCAGCATCTCTGGGGAGAAGGAATGGGTGACGTTTCGGGTTGAGATCTTCTTAAGACTGATTCTGATTCCTTCTCTCCAGATGTTGCCTGGCCCGCTGAGTTACTCCAGCTTTTTATGTCTCCCATAAATTGAAATGTTCTCCTAGCCTTTCCAGAAAGGTACAATACTCTGGTTAAACACTTACAGGTGGCTTATAAAGGTTTATATCCAGTTCAAGGTTTATACTACTTGCTTTTATGTTCTATGATACCATCTATGAAGCTCTGGGCCCCTCAGGTAGTTTTTAGCAGGTTTTTGAACCTGTTGATATCCAGTTGTCTATTCCAATAGTTCAGTTTGTGGCTATCACAACTGGAGGAGCGGGGCGTAGAGTAAAAACCTGCAGATGCTGAAAATCTCAAACAAAATCCGAGAATGCTAGAAGCAGCTGGCAGATCCAGCAACATCTGTCGGGGTAGAGACTCACTGACACTTTGAGACAAGCATCCTTCATCAAAACTGGAAGGTGTTAATTCACAAGTTCCCAAGTTATAGGAGTAGAACTAGGCCATTCAGCCCATTGGGTCTACTCCGCCATTCAATCATGGCTGATCTCTGCCTCCTAATCCCATTTTCCTGCTTTCTCCCCATAACCCTTGACATCCATTCTAATCTAGAATCTGTCTATCTCTGCCTTAAAAATCTCCACTGACTCGGCCTCCACAGCCCTCTGTGGCAATGAGTTCCACAGATTAACTACCCTCTGACTAAAGAAGTTCCTCCTCACCTCCTTTCTAAAAGAGCCCCCTTTAATTCTGAGGCCTCTGGTCTTAGACTCTCCCACCAGTGGAAACATCCTCTCCACATCCACCCTATCCGTCCCTTTCATTAATAATTGTTTTCTGATTAACTGTGTTCCTCTCTTCATTCGTGCAGTTTTGACTAGCTGACTGTTTCCGGCATTTTCTATTTTAGTTTTGCACCAGCAGGTAGTTACATGTCCGATATCAGAAGACATAGAAGCAGAATTAGAATATCCAGCCCATCAAGTCTGCTCCACCATTCAATCATGGCTGATCTATCTTTCCCTCTCAACCCTATCTTTTCCTCTCAACCTGCCTTCTCCCCATAACTTTTGACATCCTTACTAATCAAGAACCTAACAATCTCCACTTTAAAAGTAACCACTGACTCGGGCTCTACAACCATCGGTGGCAATGAATCCCACAGATTCACCACCCTCTGATTAAAGAAATTCTTCCTCATTTCCATTGTAAAGATACATTCTTTTATTCTGAGGCTGTGCCCCCCTGGCCCTAGACTCTCCCACCAGTGGAAACATCCTCACTATAGCCACGCTGTCCAGGCCTTTCATTATTTGATAGCTTTCAATGAGATCCCCCCTCATTCTTCTAAACTCCAGCGAGTACAGGCCCAGAGCCATCAAATGCTCCTTGTATGTTAATGCTGGGAACATTCTCATAAACCTCCTCTGGACCCTCTCCTGCAACCATTCATGGTTAAATTGCTGTTTCTGGCAAATTAAAGGAGTACTTGGCTGCAACTGCTCATATAAGATTGGTCAGTGTACGCCCATGTCACTGATTGTATGCAGTTATTCGGCTGCAAGGAACAAGGGGAATGCAGATATTAATATTTATCATGAACTGATTCAAAAAGAGTGGGCTGTGTTTAGGGTTGCCAACTGTCCCTTATTATCCGGGACATCCCGTATTCTGGGCTAAATTAGTTTGTCCCGTACGGGACCGCCCTTGTCCCATATTAGTAGGGTTGCCAACTTCCTCACTCCCAAATACGGGACAAAGGGTGACCTCACCCAGCAAGCGGCCACGTGCTCCTGCTCCACCAATGGCTGCCGCCCGGGCTGGGCGGTGACGTCACCTTGTCCTGTATTTGGGAGTGAGGAAGTTGGCACCCCTAGGTGTATTACTTGATCCATGGCTACAAAGACTACCTTTAAGTTAGAAATTATTTTTTCTCAGATATTTTCTCTCCTTCTCTCCTGAAGACACCAATGGACGTTGGGCCCAACATTGTCCAAGCTCGTTACCAGTTTGATACATCACGTAGACTACTGGACTGCCTGAACATTGCAATGCTTCACTGTAATACATTCTCCAACATTCACCCACCCAGAGCACATTTCCCACCAGGGATCCACGTTATAAGAATAAAGGGGAGGCCATTTTAAACTGAGGTGGGAAGAAACCTTTTCACCCAAAGAGTTGTGAATTTGAGGAATTCTCTGCCACAGAGGGCAGTGGAGGCCAATTCACTGGGTGAATTTAAGAGAGTTAGATAGAGCTCTAGGGGCTATCGGAATAAGGCAGGCACGGGTTACTGATTGTGGATGATCAGCCATGATCACAATGAATGGCGGTGCTGGCTCGAAGGGCCAAATGGCCTCCTCCTGCACCTATTCTATATGTATCAATGTATGTATCTTATCAGGATTTGAAATCCAATGGTTCCCATTTCCTACCTGAACCCTCTTCCACTCTTTGGTTCAGAGACAAGATTGTCATTCCTTCCAAAAGCAACTGTAGTTGTGCTTACAGATACAGCATGGAACAGGCCCTTCAGCCCGCGCCTACCACCGATCACCCATTCACACTAGTTCAATGTCATCCCACTTTCTCATCCACGCCCTACACACTTGGCAGCAATTTACAGAGCGCCGATTAACCTACAAACGCACGTCTTTAAGATGTGGGAGAGAAACTGGAGCAAACCCATGCGGTCACAGGGAGAACGTGCAAACACCACACAGACAGCACCCAAGGTCAGGATCGAACCCTTGTCTGCAGGTCAGTCTTGACAGGCGATGCATTTGAACACACTCCAAAGACGTGCAGGCTTGTAGGGTAATTGGCTTCGGTAAAAAAGTGTAAATTGTCCCTCGTGTGTGTAAGGATAGTGTAAGTGTGCGGTGATCGCAGATCGGCGTGGAATCAGTGGGCCGAAGGGCCGGTTTCCGTGTTGTATCTCTAAACTATACTGACAGTGGTGAAGCAGGCAGTGAAGGAGTTAAGATGATAAATATTGACAGCCCAGCTTTGTCTCTGAGGACTTGCAGCTTCAGCAGCAGTCACGCCGCTGGAGAACGAGGCGGGTGTCAGCGTGCATGGACATGGTAAATGTGCAAATGTGGGCAGCTAACTAACCTGGGGAAGTCATCATCTTGCCATTCCTCTTTCAGCTCAACGTTGTCCATCCGAAGTGCTGCCTCGCTGGTCCCCATCACGATCCCAAAGATGGAGGGCAAACAACATCCAGCAGCTAGGCGGACGAAAGAGACAACATTTATTACAAAACCTGGAAAAATCAACCTCCAGCAGAGCTGCACAAAATGATAACGGGGGAGCCGTTTGGGCAGCGTGGAAATAACAATTAAAATGCCAAAGTAAAAAGGATACTTACATTCTTTGTGTTATCCTTTGTGGCTCGTTATTTTAATAAAAAATGTTCCTTTTGTCCATTCCCGGTGTATCACTCCCTCCGTTTGTTTGTCTGTTTGTTTCCCGAGTACACAATCTAAATTGTTAATTGCAAAAAACAGCTGGCTCTAAGCTCCACACCTCATCGACAACCTCCATCGGCCGGGTCCGCTTCTCAGCAACATTATGAGTGTAGATGCCAATCGCAAGCTTGTTTTATTTCCCTCCCTGCCAGCAGATTGCCGTTTGGGTCTGTGCTGCGTAGAGAGGTGGTTATCAGCTCGGCAGTCACATCAACAGTAGCCTCATTCCCCCATTGGTGGCACGCCGTGATGAAATCTGTGCACAACATCCAATCGCCAAAAGTCATCAGAATATATTATTCACTCTTGATTTCCACATCACACCTTTCTTTATCTCCACACGGTCTGATCCTGTTTGAAACACTCTCCCCTCTCCCTCCTTTATTTTTTCTACTCCACCTGCCTTCCCCAACCGGCAAACAATATTCTTCACCGAACAGAAAGAAAATGGCACAGGTAGAGGATGTTTGTGGTGTAGACGCAAACTGCACCTAGCAGCTGCAGAGAGTATGCAAGCGTGTGACCATTGGCCCAGGGCTGGTGGAGGAGAACCAGGCTCTTACATGCAAATAAAAAGTGATGCTCTAATTATACTTTCAACATTCTACGTTTTCATTATCCCTCCCTTCAAAAGATACTCGCCAAACAATTAAGCTCCTAATCACCTGTGTTTCGAGTTCCTGATGCCCACACGCTTATTTGTCCGATGGACTGAGCTGGCGGGGGGGGGGGGGGGGTCGGATCGGGGGGGGGGGGGGGGTCGGATCGGGGGGGGGGGGGGGGTCGGATCGGGGGGGGGGGGGGGGTCGGATCGGGGGGGGGGGGGGGTCGGATCGGGGGGGGGGGGTCGGATCGGGGGGGGGGGGTCGGATCGGGGGGGGGGGGTCGGATCGGGGGGGGGGGTCGGATCGGGGGGGGGGTCGGATCGGGGGGGGGGTCGGATCGGGGGGGGGGTCGGATCGGGGGGGGGTCGGATCGGGGGGGGGGGGTCGGATCGGGGGGGGGTCGGATCGGGGGGGGGGTCGGATCGGGGTGGGGGGTCAGGTGTGGGGGGGTCAGGTGTGGGGGGGGGGCAGGTGTGAGGGGGCTTGTGTGGGGGGACATGCAGGTGTGGGGGGGTCATGCAGCTGTGGGGAACATGCAGGTGTGGGGGACATGCAGGTGTGGGGGACATGCAGGTGTGGGGGACATGCAGGTGTGAGGGGGCAGGTGTTGGGGACATGCAAGTGTGGGGGGCGGGTGTGGGGGGTCATGCAGCTGTGGGGGTCATGCAGCTGTGGGGAACATGCAGGTGTGGGGGCATGCAGGTGTGGGGGGACATGCAGGTGTGGGGGACATGCAGGTGTGGGGGACATGCAGGTGTGGGGGGGGCAGGTGTGGGGGACATGCAGGTGTGGGGGAAATGCAGATGTGGGATATGCAGGTGTGGGGGACATGCAGGTGTGAGGGGACACCTTGAGCTGTGGTGCTGGGAGAATCAGGGTAACTTTAAGGAATGGTGAAAATAGACAGAAAGTGCTGTAGTAACTCAGCGGGACAGGCAACATATCTGGAGAAAACGAATGGGTGACATATCGGGCTGGGATCCTTCTTCAGACTGTAAGTGGGGGATGGGGGTTAAGGGCTGGTGGTGAGAAACTCCACAGTTAAGCAATAGTGTTTAGATTCAACTGAAGTTCTTGAATATTAACCTTGAATATTTGTCATCTCAATGGCCATCCTGTCTTCAAAGTGATCTACTTTGGACCGCACTTTCTGCTGGAAAACCAGTCCATTATAATTGCCGATAGACACAAAGTGTTGGGGTAACTCAGCGGGACAGGCAGCATCTCTGGAGAGGTGGAATGGGTGATGTTTCGGGTCGAGACCCTTCTTCAGACTGAGAGTCGGGGGGAAAGGGTAACGAGAGATATGGACAGTGATGTAGAGAGATATAGAACAAATGAATGAAAGATATGCAAAAAAGTAACGATGATAGGGGAAACAGACCATTGTTAGCAGTTTGCTAGGTGAGAACGAGAAGCTGGTGTGACTTGGGTGGGGAGGGATGGAGAGAGAGGGAATGCAGGGGTTACTTGAAGTTGGAGAAATCAATATTCATACCACTGGGTTGTAAGCTGCCCAAGTGAAATATGAGATGGCTGACTGTCGTCTGGCATCCAAGTGTCTCATACTTCACCCGTGGATCCAGTTTAAGATTTTTTGCAGCATATTCAATTACAAGACATGATTCATGTATCGGAAGAGACCCGAGCTGAAAAGTCACCTATTCATTTTCTCCAGAGATGCTGCCTGACCCACTGAGTTACTCCAGCACTTTGTGTTTATCTTTGATTCTGTACTTGTCTGATATCTGCATTTCTCCGAAGAGTCATCAGGAGTGATCAAAGACAATAGACAATAGGTGCAGGAGGAGGCCGTTCGGCCCTTCGAGCCAGTACCGCCATTCAATGTGATCATGGCTGATCATTCTCAATCAGTACCCCGTTCCTGCCTTCTCCCCATACCCCCTGACTCCGCTATCCTTAAGAGCTCTATCTAGCTCTCTCTTGAATGCATTCAGAGAATTGGCCTCCACTGCCATGAACAATTGGGCAGATCTAAAATTATGAGTTTGTGAGGCAATAAGATATGGGCGTCTAAAATTATGGAAAATTAGGATGAAGTTGTCTGAGGCAGAACAACAAGATTATTTAAGTATCTAGTACGAGGAAGCATGGATATATTAAAACAGATTTACAACAGCAAGCAAGAAAAATAACTTCCTATTGGGGGTTGTGAGGTTGTGGATTTCACCTCCAGGGTGAGCTGATGAAAAAACAATATTTAACATCCAAGATTGCATGAGGGAAAAGGTGACAAGGTACAGCAAAAGTGATGAGGACCGTTAGGTCAGGTCCCATTCCTTCTCTCCAGAGATGCTGCCTGCCCCGCCGAGTTACTCCAGCTTTTTGTGTCTATCTTCGATTTAAATCAGCATCTGCAGTTCCTTCCTCAACATTTAGTTCTGTTACAGGCTGGTTGGGCTTGTATTTTCAGGGGCAGAAATGCTGGGTGATAGGGTTTTTTTTGTTTCTGTCACTAGATGAGATAGGACCAAGGTGACATGTGATGTGAATGAACTGATTGATCAATGGGGTATTGTTTAAAATGTCACCATTTATGGGTGCTCGGAGGAAGTGGGGAAATAGTGGTGCGATACACACAAACACCCTTTCCTTTGTCTACTGCAGTCTGTCAGTATTCTCTGAATATTGTGCATCCTCCAGATGCTGTATTTTGGAATTATGAATATTCATTTGAGTGGAGTGCACAGCGAGGTTCTTGTTCCACTTTCACGGTTCCAGGGCAAATGTATTATTGCAGTGTGTGCAGCTAATGTGTAGCAATCACTTCAGGATTTGGCAAGCGTGCCCACATCATGGAAATGGCACAGGACCAGTAAAAGGAATTGAAGATTGGCAGTGTGCTCATTCACGAGCCTTACAAATGCTACTACTCACGCACAGATGTAACATCAATTGTACGTTTCTCATTTCCTTCTCCTGATGAAACTTGACTTAAAACATTTTCCAAAGTAACAGTGTGAGATGTCTGTTGTCCAACCCAAGATACACATGTGTATCTCTGACGATGATTATTGTAGGTAAACAGAGCTAAGCACGGTGTTTTATTGCATTAAAGGTCTTCCTCAATTTGGTTCAGTTTATTGTCAGGTGTACCGAGGTACAGTGAAAAGCTTACAAATGCCAATTCGTGTACGACCTGTGCACATGAACAAGCGTTTGGGAGACTGGCAGGGTGGGTTTGCTGGTCACTGCGGGGCAGCAGGCACCTTCTGCCATGTGGAGTCTGAATGGTTGGGTTAAATGACCTGGTTCAACTCCACTTTGCCCTTGGTTGGTCTATGTTTTTATTTAAATATATTCCCAGGCCACCATATTCCCGACGTGCACACTGTTCAGGAAACGTAACCCTGTCTTAACCTGGGAAGGACTTTTATAGGGTGTGTAGGAAGGAACTGCAAATGCAGATGCCGGTTTAAATCGAAGATAGGCACAAAAAGCTGGAATAACTCAGCGGGTCAGGCAGCATCTCTAGAGAAAAGGAACAGGTGGGTTCCGGTCAAGACCCTTCTTCAGAACGAGAGATATAGACAGTGATTATAGAGAGATATAGAACAAATGTATAGGTTGTATCTTCAGGAATCCTGTATACTGGCTGTATGAAACTAGCATTGTAGGTCTACTCCTCTAAAGCTACAAACTGTAAATATGAGATAGTCACTAATAAATCCAAGGAAGAATTAAGGTAAACCTCTTTTCTTGCAATCAGTAAGAAAAATGTCTTACAAATTGTGAACAAGTCTTTTAAAAAATCCAATGGTCAATCTTCAACTCAATTGATCTTCAGTGAATTTGGAGAAAGCGCACCTGCTCTCTAAAGCAGGAATTTCCCAAAGGGTTTGAGCCAGCCGCCCTCTGCAGATTGGCATGCAAGGACTCTGGAATGAAAAGACACAGGGATCTGCTGCAGATGCTAACAAATGCCGCAACCATTTCCCCAGCACTTTCCACTCGTTGTTGCCGTACAAATACAGATTCCTTCACAAGGACGTTGCAAATACACATGCACGCCCAAAGATTATCTCCAAATCTTCAGATAATCCAATATTTCAATAAATATTTCAAAAACCTAATTTGGCATCACCAATGTTTGAATGTTCCCTTTCAACTCACCAAGTTCCCATGTCCCCTTCCAAAGTTCTCTTGGTCCTGGTAAAGCCACTGTGGACGGTGCTCACTCTGCCTTCAAACTAACCAGAGCCCCAGTTCCCTCACTTCCTTTAAACTGACCACAGTCCCTGTTCACACGCTCCCATTATACCATCCAGGGCCCCATCTCAATCACAGCCTTTAAATTCACTGGGAAATATTATATTGTGTACAAGATTAATTAAAGGTATGTTGGGATACAACATCCAATATCCCAGAATATCTGCCAATCTGGGACAAGGTCCTGAGCATACCTGATTATCAGAGTTACACTGCGTTTGCTGGAAGGCCCCTTAATTAAATTTATTGGCTACCGCGTGATCCCATGTGCTGGCAAATCCTCACTGCTCCCTGTTGGGATAGGCTGGTCTGTTAGAGAAAAAACCCTCCTGCACTGTCCTCTTTTGCGATGGGTTGGTTTATTGGGATGGGTTCATCTATTGGAGCAATTGCACAGTGCACTTTGTTGAGGTGTGGTTGCCTTTTGGGCAAATATTCAAGGCTTTCTGTTGGGATGGGTTGGTCTATTGGAGTGAATGCTCATTGTTGAGGTGGGTGGGTATGATGGGATGAGTTAGTGACTATTGGGGTGGGTTGGCATATTGGGATAAGTGGTCTACTGGGATCAGTTGGAATGTTGGGATGAGTGGTCTGCTGGGGTGGGTTTGTATGTTGGGATGGGTGGTCTGATGGGATGGGCTGGTCTGTCTATTTGGGGCAAATGCTCACTGCACTCTGTTGGGGCCAATATTTACTGTTGGGACAGGCTGCTCTGATGGGATGAGTTGGTCTATTGGTATGGGTTGGCCAATAGGAACGGGTTGGTCTGATGAGATGGGTTGGTCTATTGGGGTTGGTCTATGGGAATGGATTGGTCTATTGGGATGGGATGGTCTATGTGGATGGGGTCGGTCTGATGGGATGGGGTTGGTCTATTGGGATGGGGTCAGTCTGATCGGATGGGGGTCGGTCTATTGGGATGGGTTGGTCTATGGGGATGGGGTCGGTCTGATGGGATGGGGTCAGTCTATTGGGATGGGTTGGTCTATGGGGATGGAGTTGGTCTATGGGGATGGGGTTGGTCTATTGGGATGGGGTCGGTCTATTGAGATGGGTTGGTCTATGGGGATGGAGTTGGTCTATGGGGATGGGGTTGGTCTATTGGGATGGGGTCGGTCTATTGGGATGGGTTGGTCTATGGGGATGGGGTCGGTCTGATGGGATTGGGTCGGTCTATTGGGATGGGTTGGTCTATGGGGATGAAGTTGGTCTGTGGGGATGGGGTTGGTCTATTGGGATGGGGTTGGTCTATGGGGATGGGGTTGGTCTATGGGGATGGGTTGGTCTATGGGGATGGGATGATCTATGGGGATGGGTTGGTCTGTGGGGATGGGCTGGTTGGTCTATGGGGATGGGGTTGGTCTGTGGGGATTGGTTTGGTCCGTGGGGATGGGCTGGTCTGGTCTATGGGGATGGGTTGGTCAATGGGGTTGGTCTATGGGGATGGGTTGGTCAATGGGGCTGGTCTATGGGGTTGGTCTATGGGGATGGGCTCGTCTGTGGGGATGGGCTGGGTTGGTCTGAGGGGATGGGCTGGGTTGGTCTGATGGGCTGGGTTGGTTTATGGGGATGGGTTGGTCTGTGGGGATGGGTTTGATCTATGGGGATGGGCTGGTCTGTGGGGATGGGCTAGGTTGGTCTACCGGGATGGGCTGGCCTGTGGGGATGGGCTGGGTTGGTCTGATGGGCTGGGTTGGTCTATGGGGATGGGTTGGTCTGTGGGGATGGGTTTGATCTATGGGGATGGGCTGGTCTGTGGGGATGGGCTGGGTTGGTCTATGGGGATGGGATGGTCTATGGGGATGGGCTGGGTTGGTCTATGCGGATGGGATGGGTTGGTCTGTGGGGATGGGTTGGTCTATAGGGATGGGATGGTCTATGGGGATGGGTTGGTCTGTGGGGATGGGTTTGATCTATGGGGATGGGCTGGTCTGTGGGGATGGGCTGGGTTGGTCTATGGGGATGGGCTGGTCTGTGGGGATGGGCTGGGTTGGTCTGATGGGCTGGGTTGGTCTGTGGGGATGGGTTGGTCTGTGGGGATGGGTTTGATCTATGGGGATGGGCTGGTCTGTGGGGATGGGCTGGGTTGGTCTATGGGGATGGGATGGGTTGGTCTATGGGGATGGGCTGGGTTGGTCTATGGGGATGGGCTGGGTTGGTCTTTGGGGATGGGATGGGTTGGTCTGTGGGGATGGGTTTGGTCTGTGGGGATGGGTTGGGTTGGTTTATGGGGCTGGGTTGGTCTATGGGGATGGGCTGGTCTGTGGGGATGGGATGGTCTGTGGGGATGGGCTGGTCTGTGGGGATGGGATGGTCTGTGGGGATGGGTTGGTCTATGGGGATGGGATGATCTATGGGGATGGGTTGGTCTGTGGGGATGGGCTGGTTGGTCTATGGGGATGGGGTTGGTCTGTGGGGATTGGTTTGGTCCGTGGGGATGGGCTGGTCTGGTCTATGGGGATGGGTTGGTCAATGGGGTTGGTCTATGGGGATGGGTTGGTCAATGGGGTTGGTCTATGGGGATGGGTTGGTCAATGGGGTTGGTCTATGGGGATGGGCTCGTCTGTGGGGATGGGCTGGGTTGGTCTGATGGGCTGGGTTGGTTTATGGGGATGGGTTGGTCTGTGGGGATGGGTTTGATCTATGGGGATGGGCTGGTCTGTGGGGATGGGCTAGGTTGGTCTACCGGGATGGGCTGGTCTGTGGGGATGGGCTGGGTTGGTCTGATGGGCTGGGTTGGTCTATGGGGATGGGTTGGTCTGTGGGGATGGGTTTGATCTATGGGGATGGGCTGGTCTGTGGGGATGGGCTGGGTTGGTCTATGGGGATGGGATGGTCTATGGGGATGGGCTGGGTTGGTCTATGCGGATGGGATGGGTTGGTCTGTGGGGATGGGTTGGTCTATAGGGATGGGATGGTCTATGGGGATGGGTTGGTCTGTGGGGATGGGTTTGATCTATGGGGATGGGCTGGTCTGTGGGGATGGGCTGGGTTGGTCTATGGGGATGGGCTGGTCTGTGGGGATGGGCTGGGTTGGTCTGATGGGCTGGGTTGGTCTATGGGGATGGGTTGGTCTGTGGGGATGGGTTTGATCTATGGGGATGGGCTGGTCTGTGGGGATGGGCTGGGTTGGTCTATGGGGATGGGATGGGTTGGTCTATGGGGATGGGCTGGGTTGGTCTATGGGGATGGGCTGGGTTGGTCTATGGGGATGGGATGGGTTGGTCTGTGGGGATGGGTTTGGTCTGTGGGGATGGGTTGGGTTGGTTTATGGGGATGGGTTGGTCTATGGGGATGGGCTGGGTTGGTCTATGGGGATGGGCTGGTCTGTGGGGATGGGATGGTCTGTGGGGATGGGCTGGTCTGTGGGGATGGGCTGGTCTGTGGGGATGGGCTGGTCTGTGGGGATGGACTGGTCTGTGGAGATGGGATGGTCTGTGGGGATGGGTTGGGTCTGTGGGGATGGGATGGTCTGTGGGGATGAGATGGTCTGTGGGGATGGGTTAGTCTGTGGGGATGGGAGTGGCGGGTCTGTGGGGATGGGCTGGTCTGTGGGGATGGGCTGGTCTGTGGGGATGGGATGGGCTGGTCTGTGGGGATGGGCTGGTCTGTGGGGTGGGCTGGTCTGTGGGGATGGGCTGGTCTGTGGGGATGGGATGGTCTGTGGGGATGGGATGGTCTGTGGGGATGGGATGGGCTGGTCTGTGAGGATGGGCTGGGCTGGTCTGTGGGGATGGGCTGGTCTGTGGGGATGGGATGGGCTGGTCTGTGGGGATGGGCTGGTCTGTGGGGTTGGGCTGGTCTGTGGGGATGGGATGGTCTGTGGGGATGGGATGGTCTGGTCTGTGGGGATGGGATAGTCTGTGGGGATGGGCTGGGCTGGTCTGTGGGGATGGGTTGGGTCTGGGCTGGTCTGTGGGGATGGGATGGTCTGTGGGGATGGGATGGGATGGTCTGTGGGGATGGGCTGGGCTGGTCTGTGGGGATGGGTTGGGTCTGGGCTGGTCTGTGGGGATGGGATGGGCTGGTCTGTGGGGATGGGCTGGTCTGTGGGGTTGGGCTGGTCTGTGGGGTTGGGCTGGTCTGTGGGGATGGGATGGGATGGTCTGTGGGGATGGGTTTGGTCTGGTGGTCCATTGAGGCCAATGACTGGTTGATCCAATGAGAGCGGCCCGCTGTCGAGGCACCTCCTCCTCCCTCCGCCACCCACAGTGGAGCGGACGCGCACCGGTGGACGTGACGTCACCACGCCGGACGGCGGGCGCCCGTGACGTCACCGCGCTGGGCGAGAGGTCGCGGGGCAGACGCAGGGACGCCCATGATTCCCATATGTCCGATAGTCTCGTTCGCTTACGGTGAGTTACCGGGGGCATCGGAGCCGCCCGCCGCCGCCGCCTTCCGTCCCCCGCCGCCCGTTAGGTGGGAGCCGCCGTGAGCGGGAGGCGGGCCGCTGATCGGCGGTGAGCGCTGGCGGAGGCCCGGGTGGGGTTGGGATTGTGCTGGGGCTGGGATTGGAACTGAGGCTGGGGTGAGCAGCGGTGCTGGGTCGCAGCTTTGTCGCCGGTGCCGCCGCCTCAGCGCCGTCGCTTCTCCCTCCCTCCCTCCCTCTGCTCCTGCCGGAAGTGTCCGTGATAGACGGTCCCCCCCACCGGAAACACGGGCAGTGGGGGCGGACACTTCCGTTCCGGGCTCCACCACTGGTGCAAAGAATAGATAGAAAAAGTGCTGGAGAAACTCAGTGGGTTGTGCAGCATCTGTGGAGAAACTCAGCGGGTCGGGCAGCGTCTGTGGAGAAACTCAGCGGGTCGGGCAGCATCTGTGGAGAAACTCAGCGGGTCGGGCAGCATATGTGAGAAACTCAGCAGGTCGGGCAGCATCTGTGGAGAAAGTCAGCGGGTCGGGCAGTATCTGTGGAGAAACTCAGCGGGTCGGGCAGCATCTGTGGAGAAACACAGCGGGTCGGGCAGCATCTGTGGATGCTCCCCAGGCACTTCCCACCCCCTCCCCAGGTACTTTCACCTGCAACCACAGGAGATGCAACACCTGTCCCTATACCTCCTCCCTTGACTCCATCCAAGGACCCCGACAGTCTTTTCAGGTGAGGCACCTCATTTACTGTATCCACAGTTCCAGGTGTGGACTCCTATATATCGGCAAGACCAATCGCTGGCTCGGCGATCATTTCGCTGAACACCTCCACTCAGTCCACCTAAACCTACCTTATCTCCCAGTTGCTAAACACTTTAACTCCCCCTCCCATTCCCAAATTTACCTTTCTGTCCTGGGCCTCTACTATCAGAGTGAGGCCTAATGCAAATTGGAGGAACAGGACCTCATACTTTGCATGGGCAGCTTACAGCCCAGCGGTATGAATTTTGATTTTTCTAACCACAAAATCCTTGCTTTCCTTCTCTCTCCATCCCTCCCCCACCCTAATTCTCCGACTAGTTTCACTGTCCATCTGATTAATTTTACTGATTGTATGTCTCCTTGTCACCTTCCCCTCTGCTAACAATGAACCATTCCATATTTCTTTAACAGCATCTGCTTTGATCTGTCATTTTCACACCTTACCCCTCCACATCTCTAGACTCACTCACCCCTGACTCTCAATCTGAAGAAAGGTCTCGACTCGAAACATCACCCATTCCTTCTCTCTAGAGATACTGCCTGTCCCGCTGAGTTACTCCAGCATTTTGTGTCTATCTCTGGAGGACAAGGATAGGTACAAAGTGTTGGAGTAACTCAGTGGGTCTCGGGAGAACATGGATAGGTAACATTTCGGTCAAAGTTCTGACGAAGAGTCCCGACCTAAAACGTTGCCTATCCTTTTTCACCAGAGATGCTACCTGATCGTCTGAGTTACTCCAGCATCTTGTGTCTATCTATGGTAAATTGTGGAACTGGTTAAACGACTACTGTGGAGGAAGGGGGCAAGGGATGGGATATAGGTAGAAGTTAAGATTAGAGAATTCAACGTTCATACCAAAGAATAGGCACAAAGTGCTGGAGTAACTCAGCAGGTCAGGCAGCATCTCTGAAGGCCGTGGATAGGTAATGTTTTGAGTTTGATCTGAAACGTCACATATCCATGTTCTCCAGAGATGCTGCCTGACCCACTGAGTTACTCCAGCACTTTGTGCCCATCTTTGGTATAAACCAGCATCTGCCGTTTTTTTGTGTTTTCAATGTTCATACCGCTGGGTACCCAAGCCAGATAGGTTCCTGAGCCTCTACTTCCCCGCACTCTTTCTTAAATCAGGCTGTGAACTGCATCTTGCGTGGGAAACTGGTTCACATGCATTGAAAAATAAATTCAGCACCAAAACAATGCAGAAAGAATGAACGGCAGATGCTGGTTTACAAAAAAAGGACACAAAGTGCTGCAGTAACTCAGTGGGTCAAGCACTAGTTTAGTTTATTTTCACATGTACAGTGAAAAGCTTTTTGTTGTGTGCTATTCAGTTAGTGGAAAGTTTATGCATGAATATAATCAAGCTGTGTACAGATACAGTATAAAGGGAATAATATTTAGGGCAAGATAAAGTCTGATTAAGGATAGTCTGAGGGTCTCCAATGAGGTAGATGGTAGCTCAGGACCACTCTCTAGTCGGTGATAGGACAGTTCAGTTGCTGGGAAGAAACTGTCCCTGAATCTGGAGGTGTGCGTTTTCACACTTCTCTACCTCTTGCCTGATGGGAGAGGGGAGAAGAGGGAGTGGCTGGGGTGAGACTCGTCCTTCTTTATGCTTAGTTTAGTTTATTGTCGCGTGTTCCGAGGTACAGTGAAAAGCTTTTGCTGTGTGCTAACCAGTCAACAGAAAGACAATACATGATTACAATTGGGGTATTCACATTCACTGCAGCTAGTGGCCTTGCTGAGGCAGCATGAAATGTAGATGGAGTCAATTGGAGATGGAGTAGATGGAGGTTGATTTGTGTGATGGAGATGGTCTAGACTGCGTCCTCTGGAGCACATAGATAGGATGTTACTGAGCTCTGAGTTACTCCAGCACTTTGTCTTTGGTATCAACCAGCATCTGCAGTTCTTTGTTTCTACATTTCAGTATCTGTGGAGGAAAAGGATAGGTGATGATTTGGATTGAGACCCTTCCTCAGACTGCCAAAGGATGCACATGGTGCCCTTGTGCACCGTGTTGCTCCAGATTTAATTCACAAGATTTGCAATGATGTTGAGCGGTGTTTTAAATCGCAGCATTGCTCGAGTTTAGTCGGTCGGAATACTTCCTGGAGACTCAAGGAACTGCAGATGTTGGAATCTCAAGCAAAAGGTGCTGGAGGAACTCAGCGGATCAGACAATATTTGTAGATTGAATGCAGTCACTTCGGTTGGGTTGGGACCCTTTGGTTAATCTAAGGAAGGGTCCCGATACGAGGTTTGTCCTCTTCATTCGGCCATTGGGAAGGTTGTACAAGAGCCTGAAAAATGATCACCAGGTTTAAAAATAGCTTCTTCCCAACAACAATCAGACTCATGAACACTGTACAACACTAAACTCAACTATGAGCTTCTATGGAATATCTTTGATTGCACAAAGAGTTTATCTGAAGATTGGTCCCGACCCGAAACGTCAGCTATCCTTTTTCTGCAAAGATGCTGCCCGACCCGCTGAGTTACCCCAGCACTTTATGTCTATCTTTCTAAACTTTGGAGTTTTTATGCACCAGTATTGTGGCTATTAATTGATTGCTTTTTTATTATATATTATCTGTGTGTATAGTGTAGTACGTTTACTGGCCTTTTATGCTGCTGCATGTAAGAATTTCGTCATTCCATTGTCAGTGCATGTCAGAATTTTACTCTTGACTGAGCAAAGATGGACACCAAATGCTGGAGCAACTCAGCATGCCAGGCATTTCTGGAGAAAAAATGATGGGTGATGTTTCGGATTGGGACTCTTCTTCAGACACATGATTCATGCCCATCAAGTATGGTTGCTTAATTCTGGTTTATGCCAAGGCCTGACCTAATACCCCAGTCACATACAAATCCCAAAACAGCAGCCTAGTGATTTATATCATGTTGAGTATAAAATGCAACTATTAATAAGACACCTTGAGAATACAGATTATATAAAAGTCCATCTATTTTCCTAATGTCATAGGGTCATAAGGAATAGGAGTAGAATTAGGCCATTCGGCTCAAAAAGTCTACTCGGCCATTCGATCTATGTTTCCCTGTCAGCCCCATTCTCCTGCCTTCTCCCCATAACCCCTGACACCCGTACTATTTTTCATTCATTTGTTCTATATCTCTCGACATCACCATCTATATCTCTCATTTCCCTTTCCCCTGACTCTCAGTCTGAAGAAGTGTTTCAACCCAAAACGTCACTGTGTCACCAGTAGAATTCTTTACCACAGAAGGGATGTGGAGGCCAATTCAACGGATATTTTTAAGGCAGAGATAGATAGAAAGATGTGTAGGAAAGAACTGCAGATGCTGCTTTAAATCGAAGGTAGACACAAAATGCTGGAGTAACTCAGCAGGTCAGGCAGCATCTCTGGAGAGAAGCAATGGATTAGGTAATAGATAGATAGATTCTTGATTATGGGATTCTTGATTATGTGTCAGAGGTTATGGGGAGAAGGCAGGAGAATGGGGTTGAGACAGATCGGCCATAATTGAATGCTGGAGCAGACTTGATGGGCCGAATGGCCTAATTAGAAACAGTAAAATAGGTGCAGGATTCAGCCCTTCGAGCCAGCACCGCCATTCAATATGATCATGGCTGATCATCCAAAATCAGTACCCGGTTCCTACTTTTTCCCCATATCCCTTGATTCCTTTAGCCCTGAGGGCTAAAATTCCACTCCTATCACTTATGACCTTAACCATGTTGTCCAGAGACGCTGCCTGACCCACAGAGTTGCTCCAGCACTCTGTGAAACGTCACCTGTCCATGTTCCCCAGAGATGATTAGAGATGTTTAAAATTATAAAAGGACCAGACAAGCTAGATGCAGAAAAAAATGTTCCCAATGTTGGGGGCGTCCAGAACCAGGGGCCACAGTCTAAGAATAAAGGGGAGGCCATTTAAAACTGAGGCGAGAAGAAACTTTTTCACCCAGAGAGTTGTGAATTTGTTGAATTCTCTGCCACAGAGGGCAGTGGAGGCCGATTCACTGGATGGATTTAAGAGAGAGTTAGATGGAGCTCTAGGGGCTTGTGGAATCAAGGGATATGGGGAGAAGGCAGACATGGGTTACTGATTGTGGATGATCAGCCATGATCACAATGAATGGCGGTGCGTACAGGCTCGAAGGGCCGAATGGCCTCCTCCTGCACCTAGTTTCTATGTATCTATGCTGCCTGGCCCACTGAGTTACTCCAGCACCCTGTGTCTCTGTGTCTTGTCGCCACATTGTTCGTTGTCCGCCGGCTTGGTACTAATAAAGTTTCCTCCCCCACGTGACCAGTGCCCGGCCGGTTGGGCGAAGACGCCAAGATGGCGGCGAGTAACTACTACGGCTTCGCGCATGGCGGCGCCCAGTACAGGTACGGGCAGCGGAGCGGGCGGGACAGGCCGTCACAGGAGTCCCCCTCATCCCCTCCCTCCCCCCTCATCCCCTCCCTCTCCCCCCATCCCCTCTCTCTCCCCCCTCATCCCCTCTCTCTCCCCCCTCATCCCCTCTCTCTCCCCCCTCATCCCCTCTCTCTCCCCCCTCATCCCCTCTCTCTCCCCCCTCATCCCCTCTCTCTCCCCCCTCATCCCCTCTCTCTCCCCCCTCATCCCCTCTCTCTCCCCCCTCATCCCCTCTCTCTCCCCCCTCATCCCCTCTCTCTCCCCCCTCATCCCCTCTCTCTCCCCCCTCATCCCCTCTCTCTCCCCCCTCATCCCCTCTCTCCCCCCTCATCCCCTCTCTCTCCCCCCCCCTCATCCCCTCTCTCTCCCCCTCATCCCCTCTCTCTCCCCCCCCCTCATCCCCTCTCTCCCCCCTCATCCCCTCTCTCCCCCCTCATCCCCTCTCTCCCCCCTCATCCCCTCCCCTCCCCCCTCATCCCCTCCCCCCTCATCCCCTCCCCCCTCATCCCCTCCCCCCTCATCCCCTCCCCCCTCATCCCCTCCCCCCTCCCCATCCCCTCCCCATCCCCTCCCTCCCTCCCTCCCCAAACCCTCCCTGCCCATCCCCTCCCTCCTCATCCCCTCCCTCCTCACCTGATCCTTCAATACGCGGCGACCCCACCGGTACCTCCCTCCCCACCCCACGGGCCAGCAACGGAGGGACTCTGTGTGTGTGTAAAATGGAGGTAGTGATGGCCCTGGCCTTGGGATCCGCTCTCCCTGCCAGGTGTGCAGAAACACTGTGCATATCCCCCCTCCCCGCAGGGCCAGAACCAGACCCTGGCCCCCGGACTGCATCTGTACTCAGCATCCTCCCTCCCAGCTCCGAGGCCGGGTGGGGATGAACCAGGGGGATCTGTCCAGCCCTTTAATCCCGCTACAGACTCGTTCCCCGTTTACCGAAGACATTGCTGCCCCGAGGATGCACCGTTACTGCTTCAAGGGAGGGGCATAGCGTTTGTTTGTTTTTTTCTTCTCTCTCTTGAATGAAACCCGTTTTTCTAGTACATGGTGCATTTAGTTATAGTGTTTTGTTGTCTACCCAAGCATCGACAATTTAGATTTTTTCACCACAGGCCTTCATGTACAATACGGTTTTGAATTAAAAGATGCTGAATTGTTTGTTAAAGGTGTTCAGGTTGCACCTTAACTTCGAAAATATAACTTAATCTCGAGATACAAAAGTCCTCTGTCAGAATGTCCTCTGTTAACAATGTCCTCTGCTAGAATGGGCTACAGTTTGCCTTTGATTATTGCGAAGGGCAATGGTAGATTTTAAAAATGCTGAAGGAAACTTGTTTGAATGAAAAACTGTTTAGCAATGTGACTTGTAATTCTCGGTTTCTTTGTCCCCATTTCTCTTGTACGGATATAGATCTTGTTATGGATTTGTGATATTGTTGAATGACTGATTCAATTGTGAGCTTTGTTACAACACATAATATTCAGAGAATGTAATTATTTGTTGAAGAGAACAGTGTTTTTGAGTAGGAAACATTTGAGTAGCCTACATTTATTATCCCAAAACATTATGTTACCTGTGGCTATGTTGTAAGTGAGCAGTGTTATATTAAAGTTTAATTGATGGATTTCAATGTGGTGGTTTATTTGAATGAAATTTGGACACAAAAGGTTGCCAATCTTTTCCACTAATCTGCATATCTCAGCTGTTTTTACCCTGTCTAACCTGAATTGGGCTCCTATATCTGACATCTTTTGTCTTAAACTTAATTTTGCAGATCAGAATTAGATAGGATTGTTTTGCCCCAATTTTATTGTTAAATTGTGTCACCTAGCCAGTGTGCCAAGAGATGTTGTTCCCTCTCTCTCCATCCCTCCCCCACCCAAGTTGCACCAGGTTTCCGTTCTCACCTAGCAAACAGCTACAATGGCCTGTTTCCTTTATCATTGTTACTTTTTTTGCATATCTCTCACATCAGTCTGAAGAAGGGTCTCGACCCGAAACGTCACCCATTCCCTCTCTCCTAGATGCTGCCTGACCTGAGTTACTCCAGCATTTTGTGATACCTTCGATTTGTACCAGCATCTGCAGTTATTTTCCTACACTATTCATTTGTTCTAAATCTCTCTACATCACTGTCTATAACTTTCCCCATGACGAGTCTGAAGAAGAGTCTCGACCCGAAATGTCACTCATTCCTTCTCACCAGATATGCTGCCTGTCCCACTGAGTTACTCCAGCATTTGATGTTATTTAGGTGCACAGTTATCCTAATGAGATACAAGAAGTCATAATTTAACGTGAGAAATTTTGCTACTTTCATAATTGTGGCTATGTTTTTAATTTAAATTGAGAATTATGGATACATTGCGATAGTCATCAAGTTTTCAAAGTTTTCCATAAGAGTGACGCTTCTGCATTAATGGAACAGAGCTGTACAGCGCAGAATCAAGCCTCTTATCCCAACTCATCCGTAAATTGGTGCAGTTACCATGTGTAAATCATTCCTATGAATTTGATATTTTTATAAATATGCAGTGTCAGATTAATTTTATTAGCTACCACCCACCTTTTTCTTAGTTCTATTTAGTCATGATATATTTAAGATTTAACTTGTAAAGTTTCCTGCTTGATTATATTAGTTATATTTGACACCTGGAATTGTAAATTGTTCCATAAGTATAAATGTGAAATGAAGTGTGACAACTCACGTAATGTTTCAGGAGAAATATACCTATGCAGTATCCACTTTGTCATGCCAGAGTTTGTGAAAAATCATCAAAATTCCACATACATTTTCAAGGTTATGTAGTTCAGTGTTCATTCCAGCTATCAACTAATCTAAAAATGCTTCTCTTCATTGGGCAGAATATTGAACATTTGACAAGTGTGTCATGACCCCACAGCAGAATGTTGATAGTTCTGAGGTAGACACAAAATGCTGGAGTAACTCAGCAGGACAGGCAGCATCTCTGAAGAGAAGGCGTGCGTGATGTTTCGGGTTGAGACCCTTCTTTAGACTCCGTTAGAAAGGATGTTGCTGAACTCTCGTCGGAGAGAGGAGGAGAACTTCTTCAAAGTAGACATACCTTGAGGAGATTTCACAGTGGAGCGAACAAAATGTGTAGGAAAGAACTGCAGATGCTGGTTTAAATCGAAGCTAGACATAAAATGCTGGGGTAACTCAGTGGGACAGGCAACATCTCTGGAGAGAAGGAATGGGTGACGTTTCGGGTCGAAACCCTTCTTCAGATAGTTCTAAACTGCAAATAGAGATGGATATATGTTTTGCTTTTCAGATTTTTACCATAATCAATTTTTGTGATTGGTGTCATTAGACTTCATTCGTTTTTTCCAGATTTTAAAAAAGCAACTTATTTTATCTCTCGCTATATTCTTTCAATTTTGCTAATTTCTTTGTAAATCTTCCTAGCTTTACTCCATAGCTTCAATACCTTTAATGAAATCTGGGGACCAGAAATATACATTCGATTTTCTGTGTGGTAACCCACAATTCTCCACAAATTCACAATTAACTCACCTTTTAAATTTAATTACATGCCCAATCGTACCTAGGCTGCTGGCTTAACAGTGAGGTAAATTGTAGTCAATACAGAATGGTAAATTGCAGTTAAACAGAAATTTCTGTTATTTTTATGATCAAGTAAGGCAGTTAATATTTATGAAAAATTCTTCATGATTCTCATGTGGATTCTTTAATGGGGAGGATTAAGAAATTATGTTAAAATGGCGCACAGTAGTAATAATTACAAGTAGTTAAATCTCCACCATTGAACCCTAATACGTTATTTCCTTTATAATTTATCTCTTCCTAATTTAAAAAAATCATGTAAATAGTGCCTTCTATGACTGTGGGACATCCCAAAGTGATTAACGGCCAACAGGTAGGAAATATTGTAAGCGAATTGTAGATGGAAAGTTCCAAAAATAGCAATGTGGCAATGACTGACAATTAGCTTCAGTGATCTTTGCTTAGGGATAATTAATTGCCATGGGGAATCTTTTATTCAGCTTTTATTGTCACATGATCCATTGCATCTGTCTGAGCATGCAGAACCATCTTTGGTTCCGCAAAATGCAAAAATCAGTACCTCTGAAGTTCAGCAATCTCTTAGCCCTCTATCGGACTGAACTTTTTCATTTGTGGATTTGCATCCATAACCAACTAGTATTAGAATAGTACCAAGTGAGCCATGACTGGTATCTCTTTACAAGAGTTAGTGACTAGCTGTTTCCAATCTTTAACCGTGGTTTTCATGGGAAAGTTTTTAACAAGACTTGTTGCTTAAGCATTTCTGTGATCCTATTCAGTAGATTGCTTTGTAACAAATAATTAACCAAGTATACGGACCTCTGGCAATGTAGTGACTGGTCTTTATCCAGTTTCAATAAGTCATAATCGGTGCAGTGATTAATACCGTTTAATATTCATTTTCTCTGTGAGAACTTTTATATCTATCTGGGTGATAAAAATATTCCATCTTAATGGACACAACATACTTACTCAACATACCTTTTTAAGCGTACTTCATGCCAGCTGAGAATGTTGGGGGGTGGGGAGGGGGGGCTGGGACTGGAAAACAATAGATTCCATTTGTAAAGTACAGTAGTTCAGGCAGTGTATCATATCATATCATATATATACAGCCGGAAACAGGCCTTTTCGGCCCACCAAGTCCGTGCCGGGACAATTTTTACATTTACCCAGCCAATTAACCTACATACCTGTACGTCTTTGGAGTGTAGTGCCATTTTAAAGGAATGTTGACTGCAAAAGCCACAAATACCCTAAATTTAAAATTGTGATTTGGGGAATAGATTTTGAGGATTCTCCCAATCTTCAAAAATTGTAATGATAAATGAATAAGTTTATTGGCCAAGTATGTGCATATACAAGGAATGTGCCTTGGTGCTCCACTCACAAATGACAACACAAACATACAGTTAACAATTAAGAATAAAGCATAACCACATCAAAACAAATGCCAATAAAGCTTTTAAATCCATTTGAGAAAGTATTAAGATTCAATTTTAGTATGTTCTCAAGAAAAATGCTGACAATGAGAAGGAAGATAAAGTTTCCCACAAACTATAATTTTAAATGTGTTTTTTCCTTGCATTCTAGGATGTTCGTTTGAATTACGCAAAATATCTCCTTCCTAACCTGTCCCATTCAATCACACTGTAAAACCAGTTTCTATAATTATGAATGACCTCTGATTGTCTGAACAATAAATTCAAATACTAATCCCTATGGAATGAAAAGGACTGCTCATCTTAAATCAAGGATTGTTTTAAATTTTCACATTTAGGAGTACAATTTTAATTTGATTATATAACATGCAATAGCTATTACACATTATGCTTGGTAGACTCTATTCTTGCCTGATTTAATTAACCAATTATAAATCCCCAAAGTTTCCAACTGGGTAACAGATCATGACTGATAATAAATGTCTTTGGATGTAATTGTAGAGCATAGTCTGCCTTTGGTACAAAGATTTATTGGCAGATAAAAATCCTCATTAGTTTCAGACGTAATTGTACGTCTACTCTTTTGTATTGGTAACATAACTTAGAAGAAATGTATCATTCCCATATAGTCATTTATTTTGCACAACATCTCACAATTAGTTTAGTGTGTAGGAAGGAACTGCAGATGCTGGTTTAAACCGAAGGCAGACACAAAATGCTAGAGTAACTCAGCGGGACAGGCAGCATCACTGGAGAGAAGGAACGGGTGACGTTTCACAAAATGCTGGAGTAATTCAGCGGGTCAGGCAGCATCTCTGGAGGGAAGCATTGGGTGACGTTTCGGGACTTTATACTGGATTTGGAATTGAAAATTGCATTGAATAAGTGTTGGAACATATCTAATGACGGACTTTTGGATGTGGTAGATGTAATGTGATGGGAGAGGAGATAGAAGCAGAAATTCAAAGCTCATAAATGAAAGAAAATGGGAGTGAGAAGCCAACAAATCTGCAACTGGTTGCTTGCATGCCAGAGTTCAAAGATGCTGGTTGTATTCTTGTTTTGAGGAAAATGTTAGAATCTCGCCCGTGATGTTGGAATACATAAAAGAAACACACAAGCTAAAATTGTACCTTAATCAGGAGTCAGGCTTCATGAGGAATCAAGAAAGTTTCATTGCCATATGCACAGTGAATAGAACCATGAAATTCTTACTTGCTGCAGCTTTACAGGCACATTAACACAACAACACAACAAATAAGCATACAATAATTCATAAATTATCTGTAATACTAGGTAACCCAACCATAATAATGCAAACTGAAATACCTACTGCAATGTCTATAGTAGATCATGCTGAGGTAGGGTTGTGGTTAGGGTTGCTTAGTGTGGTTCAAGAGCCAGGTGGTTGCTGGGAAGAAGCTGTTGTTCAAAGTGGCGGCCACAGTTCTACTGTAGCTCCTTCCCTTTGGGAGCAGCGATGCAAGAACATGGCCAGGATATTGTGGGTCTTTGATATTTGCTGCCTTTTTGAGGTCCCCCCTCTAGATCCCATCAATAGTGGGAAGTTCAATACGTGTAATGGATTGGGTAATGTTCACCAGTTTCTGCAGCCTCTTTTTCTTGGATATTTGAGTGACTTAACCAGTCCATGATGCACCACTCGGTAGGCTTTTTAAGGTAGACCTGTAGTCATTTGATAGACTATTTGGTGACATACTGAATCTCCTCAATCTTCTAAAGGAATAGAAGCGTTGATGAGCTGCTGTTGTGATTGAGTGTTAAGCCCGGGACAAATCTTCAGAGATGTGCACCCCCAAGAACGTGAAGCTGTTAACTTCACCGGCGTCCTTTCAATAAAGATAGATTCATGGATCCTCGGCTTTCCCTTCCTGAAGTCGACAAGAGGCTCCTTGGATTTGCTAACGTTGGGGGCAAGATTGTTCTGGCACTATTCAGATTATTAATCTCCCTCTGTACTCTTATAATGGATGTCCTTTCAAAGAACCAGTCTGAAGAAGGGTCCCGACCCGAAACATCACCTATCCATGTTTTCCAGAGGTGCTGCCCGCTGAGTTACTCCAGCATTTTGCATCTATCCTTTCAAAGGAGCTAGGGTTGAAGGTATTGAAGATGCTATTTGTCAAGCTCTTATAGAAAATAATAGTTCATAGAGTTTTGTAATGTATTTGTATGATAAAGAAGAACAGGAACCGAGTTGAGATAAATGGATCATATTCAGATTGCCAGGCTGAATCATTGTTACTTTGAGGATTTGGCTAATTTGTAAATTAAATGCAGGTAGATTAAATAGTAAGGAACAAAATGATATGTTGAGCTTTATTGAATGGACTATCTCATTGGACAAGTGCTCTTTGTAAGTGCTATGATGAGATCATATGTACGACGCTGTAATCATTAAGAAGATATTGGAGTGTGAACAAACAGCCTAGACTAACGATTTGGAGACCCATTGAGAGTTTAATCAGTTCTCCATTATCATGGACATGGATTTCCAGTCATTGATTAAGTGACTCAATCTGGCAAAGCCACATAAACAGTGTGGCTACATAGGCTAAATAGGGTGTGAGCAGGTCAAAGGCTGTATGGCCAATGGCACATGCCTTATCTTCCATCACCCCAAGTGGTTTGCTGCTTATTTGTTAAAAGGCAGGACTGCCATGGAATGTTCTTTGTTGTTTTTGGCTCAGTGCTGTTCTAACAATAATCGGGAAGCGCAATATCTCCCAGAACAATGCAGCCCAATTAATGGTAGATTATCCACAATCCTAAAATATTTTTTCTGACCCACTGGTAAATATTGGATGTGCTCCGGTCAGTATTTCAGGTCAAGCTCAAGAACATATTAAAAGCAACTCCCACATCTGTGAGCTCAGCCATCAAAAGGCCAACCCATATGGGAATATCATCACTTGCATGTTCTACTTCAATCTGTGCTCCCTGCCAGGATTATCTTTAAATGAAGGAACAAGTCTTGAAACTCCCTGCCTAACAGGAATGGTAACCAGTAGCTTAAGCACAATTGGAGGCAGATGTAAATTCTGGTAAACTCTTGACAACCATGTCCTCTTCCTATAAATAAAACAACGTGATTTTCGTGCTTCAGGATGCACTTCACTAAACGCATTGCAGTAAAGGTTCACTAGATTTATTCATGTGAACATGAGGAGCAACAGTAGGTGACGTAGGCCCTTGAACATACTGTTCATTCAATTAGATGATTGATCTGATTGCTGGCCTCAACTCTGCTCTCATGCTTGATGTCCATAACCATTGATTCCGTTGTAACAGCACAATTTTTCCTCATCCTTGAATATTCTTAAAGACTAAGCATTCATTGCTGTGTGGGTGATTCATAAGACCGAGGAGTAACTTCGCCTAATTTCTGTCATTAATGAATTTCTGCTTTTTCAAAAACTGTCGCTTTGTTCTAGATTTTACCAGAAAGAAAACATTCGCCCTTTGTCTTGCCAAACGCAATCATATATTTCAATATCAGCTTTCCCTCTAAACTCAAATGAATGTAGGCCATGCCCGCTCACCTTTGTAAGGTGACCCTTTGATTCCATGAATTGGTGAATCTTTTCTTTCACTCCTTTTAAATAAGAAAACGAAAACCATTTGCCATATTTGAGCTGCAGTTTCACAAATACACTGTACGAATGCAACAAAAGTTGTGCACCATATCCTGTTTCTCAAAGGATGACATTCCAAGTACTGTACGAATGTCTTACTGCTCCCACAATCCAAATGCACTAATGTCATTTATTCATTGAATCATATTTACCCATAGCCACTTGAATCTACCACGACCATCACACAGCCATTTACACAGATCCAATGTTCTTTTTATTCTCCTCACATTTCTATTATGTGAGTAATAATAATTTCTATCTAGTGGGTGGTCTAGATAGGGCAATTAATTAATGTGTTTGTGGAAAGACCCAGGACTCAGTTTGGATGTTAATTTAGCACCTCAATACTCAATACTCAATACTCAATACTCAATACTCAATACCTCAATACTCAATCACTATATCATCCAATTTATATTCTGAATGTTCCCAATGTTGGGCGAGTCCAGAACCAGGGGCCACAGTCTTAGAATAAAGGGGAGGCCATTTAAAACGGAGATGCGAAAAAACGTTTTCACCCAGAGAGTTGTGAATTTGTGGAATTCTCTGCCACAGAGGGCAGTAGAAGCCAAATCACTGGATGGATTTAAGAGAGAGTTAGATAGAGCTCTAGGGACTAGTGGAATCAAGGGATTATGGGGAGAAGGCAGGCACTGGCTCGAAGGGCCGAATGGCCTCCTGCACCTATTTTCTATGTATGTCTATTAACTCTATTAATGTATGTCTAGACTGTGGAACAGCATCCCTCTCCCCATCAGAACTGCCCCCTCCATCGACTCCTTTAAGTCCAGGCTCAAAACATATTTCTACTCCCTAGCGTTTGAGGCTCATTGAGGAGGCGCTGTGAACTGTTTGCGTGCTACTGTATGTTTTCATTTTTTTTCTATTGGAACCTAATCAAATGTACAGCACTTTGGTCAACGTGGGTTGTTTTTAAATGTGCTATACAAATAAAATTGACTTGACTTGACAAGATTCTGCCATGCTCCTAGATGAGGCAATTCAAATGATAGGTGTCTATTTAACCTACCCACCTGCAGGTCTTATTTAAAGGAAAGTTTAGCCTCTGGAGGAGACCCACATAGTCACTGTGCGAGCTATGTAGCATTGGAGGTCAGAACTGAACATGGTCACTGGAGCAATGAAGCAGCAGCTATGCCACCCACCCACCAAGCTAGTCGCTTGTATTTAGAAGCTTCTGTGGATACCCATGTTGGCCAGTAATGCCATATCTCCTCTGTACAAGTCGTAAACAGCTCATTCTGAATGTTACAGGCGTTCAATCTCAATGAAACATATATAAACGAATAAAAATTATAATTGAATTTTAAATGTATTTTTTAATAAAACAAGTACTTTCAAACTAATAGGGCAACAGTTTGAACAGACAGATTTCTCAACGTAAGTCCTGAGATATCTCCATAAGTTTGCACCCTACTGTTGATTCTGTACGGAATCGATGCTTTATTAAGTGGAAGATCTATGGTTTTCCTGTTCTTCCCAACATAGCACGTAATCTTGCATTTCACTATCTCCCATCTTTGGCCCATTTTCCCAACACGTCTGATCTCCTTTATGATTTTTTTTGTGTGCTCTCGCAATTTGCTTTTGTTCCGATCCTTGAATTCAATCAGCTTTGTAAAAGTTTTGCAGGAGGTGCCTGGAGTCTAAGATATGGAATTTGGAGCATATTTTCAGAATAAATTGTTAATATTTAGGACTGAAATGAGGTAATGGCCCATTTTGGGTTACACAAGGACCACCTGGGTGCAGATCCTCAAAACAGCCTTGGTCCAAACATGGACTAAAGAGCTGAAATACAAAAGTAAACTGAGAGTGATAATACTTGTTTGAAGAGAGTTTTGAATCGGGTGTGGCGTCAAGGAGTCTTGGTAAAAGTATACTCACTGGGGAAAGCTCCTCAATGTTTGGAGTCTAGCCCCACGTAATGAAGGCTTGTTGTTATGGAAGATCAGTCATCGCAATTCCCAATCATCACTTCACGAGTATCTTAAGGCAATATCCAATGCCGAGCCATCTTCATTAATGATCTAACTTAGAGGAATGCATGTCTAATAATGCTCAAGAGGCTCATTGTCATCTAGAGCAAAGTAGCTTGCTTGATTGGTAACCCATTCACAAACTTAAATATCCATTCCCTCAGATCTTCAAGTGCGTCAGAACATCCCATCACATTTGTGTTTCGTCACTGCCACAGCGTCCTGGTGGAAATGTACTACAGTCCTTTTTTATTGCTGGGTATAAATCGTGGAACTCGTACCATGCCACTGGAAGCACCCTCACCACAATGATTGCAACAGTTCAAATAACTAAGCATCTTGGGCGCTTGCCATGGATAGTCAATTCCTAAAAAATGAATTGAAATAATCAAGTCAGTTGAAGCTTTGGTATTTATGCTTCAAAACTGTATTTTCCACGCTGCTTGTCAATCGAAAGTTACAGTGAGTTAGAACTGCGAGTGAAATGTACTTTGGCACTCTCCATCAAAAGCTTGTTAGCTTTGTATAGAAAAGGGATGGAGTTCCTGGTGCCAGCCGGAGGTGGGCCACGTATACCTCCACTGAACGTGACCAAGAAAGTCTAAACTCTAACGTTCATTTTTCCAACTTGTCTTCAAGAGCAGCTAGTGGTGTGTAAAAGTGAAGTCAAGCAGAAGCCAATTCATCATTTCTCAACCAGTATTAAGAATAAAGTGTCTAACAATTAAACGTTCACTTTCTGTGAATTTTGTAGTTCATTTGCATCCCTACAAAATGCTGAAGGGGGGGAGGAATCTAGTTTGAAATTTGATACCTCTTTGAAAGTTGCTAGAAACATAGAACATAGGTGCAGGAGGAGGCCATTCGGCCCTTCGAGCCAGCACCGCCATTCATTATGATCATGGCTGATCATCCATAAATGGGTGGCCTTGCTATCTGCTGCATTCCATGGACAGCCATATGAACAGTGCAACCAAAGCCCATTCACAACTGGCGTCAAGTCGATTCTTCTTCATCACCACCTCATAGATTTTACCTTTGTTCTTTCCACCATTCTTACACCTCTGCAACTTCAAACCTGTTTCATCACTAACTGTTCCTCTTTCAGATGATAGATCATTGTTCTAAAATGTTAACTGTTTCTCCTTCTATCATTTTCGGTTTTTATTCTTATTTGCAATATGCTGATGAGTCCTGCAGCACGGAAACAGGCCATTTGGCCCAACAAATCCATTCCAACCTAGATGCCCCATCTTTGCTAATCCCACCTGCCTGTGTTTGGCCCATATCCCTCCAAACCTTTCCTATTCATGGACCGGTCCAAATATCTTTCAAATGTTTTCGTACCTACCTCAACTATCTCAATGTCAGCAAGACAAAGGAGATAGTGATGGACTTCAGGAAGTGAAGCGGTACACATACCCCAGTTTGCATTGATGGTACCAAAGTAGAGATGGTTCAAAACTTCAAATTCCTAGGAGTCAATATCACCAACAACTTCTAGACCACCCGTATTGAAGCAAAGAGCAAGAAAGCACACCAACGCCTCTACTTCCTTAGAAGGCTTAGGAAGTTCGGCATGTCCCCTACAACTCTCACCAACTTCTACAGATGTACCGTAGAAAGCATTCTATCAGGATGCATCACAGTTTGATTTGGGAGCAGCTCCATCCAAGATCACAAGAAATTGCAGCGAATACTGTTGTGCTGCCCTTTAAAGACAAAGTCTACTTTTAATTTCTAAATTCTTTCCCTTTTGTTTCGACTGACTGGTTTCTTCTGACTTTGTTTTCATTAGTGCTCAGCCTGCCACTGGCATTGCATATTCCCATCCATCCACGCCGGCCACTTACACCGTACAGCAAGCCCCACCAACGGCCCATGCAGTCACTGCAGCTTATGCTCCTGTGCCTGCCACACAAGCAGTAAGACCAGTGACCTCGGCAGCATATGGAAGCTATCCAACAGCACATTCTGTGGCAGACTACAGCTATGGACAGAGGCAACCGGAAGCTGCACCACAACAAACACCGGCTACAACACAAAACTACCAGGTAACCAATATAGCATTTCCTGCTCCAGAGTAAAGTCAGCAGTTTACCTGCAGGGCACCCTGAGGGGGGTCCTGTGTTTTGGAGGTAGGTTCTTCAATCATATTCTGTTATAATGCTTTCTGCTCTGTAATGGGAAATGCTAAACTATTTTGCCTGTGCCCCACCCAATGCAGTCATTTTGATTGGACCACTTGCAAGAATTTGGTCATGGCATGAGACTTGCTAACATTATTGTGAGGTTTTCTAATTGAAATAAAGCTATTGCATTTTGGTACCCACTGAAATGGCTGCATACCTTGTCAGTACTGTACAGGTAAACGCAAACTTTGGAATCGTCCACTGTCGAAGGGAAATTATGAAACAAATTGCTGTGTTTTGGGGGTTACTGTTATATGGATATTTCTGCTAATTTAAATAATGGTTACATGCTGGGGGGGGGGGGGGGGGGGTGGAGATGTAAAGGTTTGAGGTGATATAATATTACATCTGAAGGAGGCGTTGCGATTTCAATTAAAAGCTTATCATTTGAAGCAGAGACCAACCATTCATGAATAAAATTGGAAAGCAATTTGACCTGAAAAGATTATTTGAAATCTGGAATTATTTCTACAAATCTCTGTCAATTAGAAATTTCAAAACTGAACAACAAGCATTTATCAGGGGAGGGGACTGTGGAATGAAGATCGCTCCATGGAGTTGCAGATTAGCTGTGATCTAACTGAATGATGGAGTGTGATAGGGCCTGGATGGATCACTCTTATAGATCCCTTCTGTTCTGTCAGTTTTGCAAATCTCATTTATGAATTGTTTCCTCAGACCAATTTTTGAGATCTGCATTGTCTCAAATTACGTAAAGAACTGAAATCTGCAATGTTCATACTTATGCCCCAGAAATGGCAAATGTGCAATGCCTTAACTAAGTTTTTGTGAAGAGTTTGGTGTCAAAATATATTTGTTGCTATATTTTATTCGTTGTAAAGAGCAATTAAAAAATAAAAGTTTGTCACCTCATGTAGATTTTATTTCTTGCATTCGTATAGTTTCTGATTCTAGTTTTGGCAATACCAGAATTGATACGTGTGATAACCAGAGGCTAATCTGGAATGTCCAATTGGTGTGCGTTGCTTCCTTCTGTACAAATAGAAAACTTGTTTGCTCCATTTTAAATAACCTTTTAATTCTACAGTAAAGCAGTGTTTGGCTCTACTCAAAGCTGGTACGGTTTTTTCTTTAACTTGGTGAAGAATGTAATGATAGTAAAAGTAATTTCAATCTTTTGAATAAAATGCCGGTTCCAACAAAAATTGTGGTAATCCAGAACTAGTGACTGGAAGGTTACACAGCCGGAACTGATTGGAAACCTGTGGAATTGTCTTAATGAAATGTCTTGCAGCTGACAGGAGGGAATGGCATGCATAGGTAGTGTAACTGATGCCCTGCCTATATTAGTTTTGATATTTGTAGGAAGTAATTGGCCAACATGCTTTATTGTAAAATTGAATTAATTTCTTCCCATGCAAAAAATACTGTCTCAATGCATTGTTAGATTAAGTACTCTTTCTTTGTTTTGGAAAGCAATCTGCTCTGTTTGAATGGTTACTACGGGTAAGTCTGTAATACATATTACAGATGTATGTACCTGCATGTTTACTTTCAACAGGTGTACAAAAACACCCAAAGCCTGTGGCACTTCATCTTTTCCTAATCTCTGGCCACTCAGATAGTACATGGCCTTCCTGTTTTTGCCGCCAAAGTGGATTATCCCTCATTTTCCATTTATATTGCATTTGCCATGCATTTGTCCGTTGACTCAACCTGTCCAAATTGCACTTGAACCTCTGTATCCTCCTCACTGCTCAAACTGCCATCGAGCTTTATCATTCACAGATGTGGAGGTAATAGTTTTCTTGTTTGAACCATCATTGTGGAGTCCTAACACTGCACCCTACATTACCACACTAGTCACTGCCTGCCACTCAGAAAAGGACCTCTGTTTCTCAACTGCATACAGTTCTCTGTCCATGTTAGTGCATTATCCCCCAAACCCATTGCTTTAACTTTGCACACTAATCACCTAATTGTAATCTTATTGAAAGCTTTCAGGTTGTGTCCCATTAACTCTGTTAGGTACATTCTCAACAAAATTGTAGATTTGTCTGGCATGATTTCTCTCTCATGAATGACTATAACCGGTTATGTTATTGATTTCCAAATACTCTGCTATCACATCTTTAGTAATGAATGCTAACATTTTTCCCACAAATGTCTGGCTAACCAGTCTGCAATTTCTGTTTTCTTTCTCATTCTTTTAAACAGTGAGGTTAATTTAGTTACTCTCCAATACAAAAGAACTGATCTAGGAAATGTTGAAAAATGGTACCAAGGCATTCACTATTTTTAGGGCTACTTATTGGAATGCTGTCTATTAGGTCCTATTAATCTTTTGGTCTTTAATCCCTTAAATTTCCAATCCCAAATTTCTTAATATTGATTTCAATCAGTTCTTCCTTCTCACCGGGTCTTAGGTTATTTGTGTTCTTTGTTAAATATTTGCTGAAATGACCTGCCATTTCTTTGTTCCCCTTTATAAATTCCCTGATCTGACAGTAAAGAATCCACAGATGTCTTCTCTAATCCTTTTCCCTTCACATATTCATAAAAGCTTTTTCAGTCAATTATTAATGAAGCTTACCAGCTTGCTGTTGTGTATTTTCCTCTTTGTAATTTATTCCTTGGTCCTCTTTTTGCCGAGTTCAAAGTTATTCCCAGCCAAACGCTACTTTTATTGGGACACTTCATGTCTGTTCCTTGGATCTGATGCCATCCCTAATTTCCCTCCTTAGCCACTGTTGATTCCAGGTGAAGTATAGGAATTTCAGTGTAGGGAAAAAAACTGCAGATGCTGGTTTAAATCGAAGGTAGACACAAAAAGCTGGAGTAACTCAGCGGATCAGGCAGCATCTCTGGAGAGAAGGATTGGGTGACGTTTTGGGTCGAGACCCTTCTTCAGCTTTTTGTGTCTACATATAGGAACTTCATGAACTATTTTGTCCAAAAAATTAAGGGAATGAAGAGCTGATCCAAAATTGTTGAAGCCATATGGAGCCAGATTAAGTTAATCAAATTTAACTAATAGCTCAACACCAAAAGCTAAATGTTCCGAAGAGCTAACATCTTCTTTCTGATTTTCAAAGCATAATAATATAAATTACAGTGGCTTTCTCAAATAGCATGGGAGTGGCACATTTTTCAATTTCATTACCAGGAAATGGTGCAATTCAGATTCAAAATTTGGATAGTGGTCTTGTGTTTAATATATGTAACATTCAATTAACATCTTGACAGTCTGAAGAAAGGTCTCGACCCAAAACGTCACCCATTCCTTCTCTCCTAGATGCTGCCTGACCTGCTGAGTTACTCCAGCATTTTGCGATACCTTCTTGACCCACAGTATGTTTCTAAAATTTGCAAGAAACTAAGGCAAGTGCATTATGGAGTGCAAATGTTATTAGAGACTTAGATTGGTCAAAACTCAAAATGCACCAAGTGGAAATGTTGTGGAAAGAAAAACAATTGAAAGTACATCTAGTCTGAAAGCCATTTGCTTTGGAAGAGTAGAAAATCAAGCTGATCAGATTGTCTCTTTTCTTTTCTGTTTTGCAAAAATTGTTTGCAAACATCTTTGTGGTCCCTACCTACATCTTAAGAGTTAGAATGTTGGTGACTGAATTTGTGGGAATTCATTTGCAAAAAATAGAAGAAAACTATTCAAATGTGTGGTTTTAAAGAAATTCCAATTTGAAGAAGCTTGCAATATCTTATGCAACAATTAATAAGCAAAGGTGGTAAATTCTGACTCCAGTATTCTTGCTCCAGAAAAAAAAAGTTTTAACTTCCTCCTCCTCCTGCTTCTACAGCTGTTGTCGTTTGCAAGCAGCATTGTAGTGTGTGCCTGTATGATGAGTGTTGAGCTTTTAGTTGAGAAAGGTGAATCAAGAATCAGATGCTATGCTGCACAATGATACTTTGACGTGATGGGAAGCCTGGGGTGAGCGTTTATGCCTGAGCCTTGCACCCTGGGGACTGGTATTCATTGTACATGCTTTTAACATTATTTGGGGTGTATGTTTTTTAGTTATGTCAGTTGATGGATTCATAATTTTTAACTAGGGTGGCTGTTCTTAGCTTGTGCACACATTAAGACCAACATTAACAGTGGTCTCTGGAAAATAAGTATGTTGTTCTTGTTTCTTTTTACTTATTGATAGATCAAACTAATTGGATGTAAACTACCGCTAAAATTGTTCAACATTTTGGTAGCTTGAGAGTTCAGGCTTCTATGTGAAATGTGTTCATGTAGTATTAATATTTTCTAGTTCAACATCTGTTTGCCGATCCTATTGATGCTACAGAATGACTTGTGGACAAAGGGGATAAATATCACACTGTCAACTTGTACGGTCCTCATCAAGACTCTGATCTGACACATTGAGAAGAGCACAATGTTGCTGATGACTACTTAATCTCTGAACAATTTTATTCCAACACGAGAATACCTCAACATGACTAACCAAAACGGACCTTGTTTGAATATTGTATTGTAATTAATTTATTAGCCAAGTATGTAAAAACATACAAGGAATTTGATTTGCCATATAGTCATACCATAAAAACAAAAAAAACAAACAAAAAAACTTCCCTCCTTTTCTCCCGTGGTCGGGGCAGTCGAACCATTGAAGCTCCTGCAGCCGGTGATCAAAGTTCCCGCAACGGGGCGGTCGAAGCTCCTGCAGCTTGGAGCTCCCGAAGTCGATCCCTAATTTCTCCTCAATTTCTCCTCAAGGTATGCCATTACCTAACCAAGGGACTGCCAGCTCCGTGATGTTAAGTCCGCAGGCTCCCGTGGTTGGAGCTCCCAAAGTCGATCTCTAGCAAAGGGACCGCCAGCTCCGCCATGTTAGGCCGCAGTGCGGACGGAGATGCGATATGGAAAAGTCGCATCCCCTGCGAGGAAAGAGATAAAACTAATTTCCTCCTCCCCCCCCCCCCCCCACGCCCCACATAATACAAAACTAAAGATACACTAAAACATACATTTAACAACAGACTAAAAACAAAAAAGAAGAAACGGACGAGACAGACCGTGGGCGAGGCTCCAAATGGTTCACCTTATAGATGTGGTTACTTATCTGGGAAGCAAGCAATATCTTAACAGCATCATGACAACAGTGTATTAGTATCCCAGCATGACTATAGCAGCTGCAGTGATCACTTTGACTAGCGACCATCTACAATGCTAATGTTAGAGTTGTATATCTGGATGCTTATTATGAAAAGTGGTGGTAGATTAAACCTATTCTCTGCTAATAAATGTAATATATTTATTATGAATGTCACAATATTTCTTCAATGTTGCCAGATGTAACACGGCATGTACTATCATCTGCTTTTCTTATCATTGAATGAGTGTTACATGGACTATCAGACACTCATCTAATGTCCAATAGTGTAGACCTATGACAGAAAATAATTTATCTTCATGTTTCAACCACATAAGGATTGCAAACTCTGCTAAATTTTTTATTTGTTCAAAAATAACATTTAAACTATCAAACGGTGGCGCAGCGGTAGAGTTGCTGCCTTACAGTGAATGCAGCGCCGGAGACTCAGGTTCAATCCTGACTACGGGCGCCGTCTGTACGGAGTTTGTACGTTCTCCCCGTGACCTGCGTGGGTTTTCTCCGAAATCTTTGGTTTCCTCCCACACTCCAAAGACGTACAGGTTTGTAGGTTAATTGGCTGGGCAAATGTTTAAAAAAATTGTCCCTAGTGGGTATAGGATAGTGTTAGTGTGCGGGGATCGCTGGGCGGCGCGGACCCGGTGGGCTGAAGGGCCTGTTTCTGCGCTGTATCTCTAAATCTACAAAAAATCTAAATTCCAATCTATCCCAACCACCATCCATCCATTCACCAACACCCCAATCTAAACAATCAAGTATTTGAAAATTGTCTTCTGCCTTATAAAGTGAAATCAGATTAATTAGTCTAAGCAAGTTTGCATTTTGCTTAATTGTGCAATTTTAGATTTTTATCAAAATAGATGTTTTGTTTACACAAGTGTAGCCAGCGAAGAATTGTATTAAAGGCACTAAAGGAAAATCTTTTAACCCACATCAAGATCTTTACTGAATCTTAGTTTGTGTGTTTATATCTATATATATTTGGGCATTGATCTTGCCACGATGAATCACAAAGTTTCTTTCTGCAGCAGTACTACGCACAAGGAGGAAATTCGGACAAGACAGAGTGGGGGTGGATGACAGACTTGATCTATGGTTCACCTAAGGTGCTTGTGGAGAAAGCTTAATTAACTTTGTATGTAAGGTAGATAGCCGCTAAACTGTCAGCTCAGAACATTGCGTATCTCCTTTTTAATGCAGTTTTTAAAAATTAGTGTAAAGCAAATAAAGTTTAAGAATTGGATTTTGTTCATTTGCAAAACTCCTGTCTTTATTTTAAGAGAAATATATGCTTATAAAATGGACAAAAGGCACACAGCTGGCTTCTGTATGATTGTGCTTTTATAATACCAGTGGTGACCTTGACCATCTAAGTAATCAGCAACAAAGCTGATGGTGCTGGTCCAGGTCACGAATGGTATGACAGTTTCACCTGACAGGTACTTGGCCAAATTTACAACTGTACTTGGCCAAATTTTTGATAACTTTGACGTGTTATTTTTGCGGCCGTAGACTACTCTGCATTTTTACATCACAGTGGGCTTGTAAACAGTTAATAGCTGGTCAGTATTGTCTAGCCATATCTACTTATCAAATTCATATGCTCTATAAGAAATCTCACACTTGCCTCAATCCTCAGTGGTATGTGAGGTTCTTAATCCAAGCCAATACTTTGCTTGTCATGTCTGCTATTGTTAATTCAGTAATTCAGATCAAAACCCCCTTCTGCTCACTGTGTTTGTTAGACTAAGATGTTTAAATTCACTGGATTATTTATTTTCAAATCTCCAGATCTCCAATCCATCACCCACAGTTCAAATAAATAATTTGATTTTTACACAGACCATTCTATTACACTTTCTTACTAACACTTGAACCATGTTGGTCTGGTTCATGAATTGTGCACACTTGCACTGCAAAAAGGAATATGCACCCCGTTCAAATGGTTAATTAAAATAGTTGAGTGAGGAAATAGCCCACCCTCTCCCTGATGATAAAAAGGTGTGAGATGTCATCCTTCCTATGTGATGGCCATGGCATAACGCACCTTCAATGGGTGACTGCACGCATGTGGTGCACATGCCAGATGCTCAGAGTTTAGTGCAGAGTGTGAAAGGCCTTTGCAAAATGTCAACACCTCCTGGAATACACGTAGGATTCTTTTCGGTGGAGGATAGTTTAATGTGTGGTACCGTGCAGGTGTTGTGTTGTGGTCATTAATGTATTTCCCTTGTCTGTAATGTAGGACAGTTACAGTTACGCACGCTCCACAGCAACTGCACCGACCTACGATAAACAATATTATCAGCAACCTGTCTCCGCTGCTGCTCAACCCCAGCACACCGCCACTGATTCTTACTATCAGACAAGTAAGTGGCTTGTTTCCTACATTTAGTGTTACAGTGAGCATTAACTAAAATTCAGAACTTGGCTTCCTGACGACCTAGCTAGGTGAGCCTGAGCCTAATAGCTTGAAAAGGCTTCATGTTGCATGTTGGCCTTTGTTGAGCTGCATGATTTCAATGGTCAGTGTTGCTCTCCTATCACGTCCAAGCCCGCAGTGGAACACTTTTTTTTTTTTTGCATTCTGTTAATTAAAGTATTGCCATGCCCAAGCACAATTCCCGATTAACAAAGTGTACAGAAATAATCTCCTGAGACTGCATGCAAGAGGTGCCAGGTTTTGGTGCCATTCCACAGGTCAGTTGGTGCCATTCCACAGGCCAGTTGCTGGCATTCCACAGTCCAGTCCATTCCATGCTCTTGATCTTGTGGACTGGGGCGCGATCCAGGGGCCTCAGCCCTCGTCTTCATCTAGATGAGAGGGGATCTTATCGAAACGTATAAGATTATTAAGGGGTTGGACACGTTAGAGGCAGGAAACATGTTCCCAATGTTGGGGGAGTCCAGAACAAGGGACCACAGTTTAAGAATAAGGGGTAGGCCATTTAGAACTGAGATGAGGAAAAACTTTTTCAGTCAGAGAGTTGTGAATCTGTGGAATTCTCTGCCTCAGAAGGCAGTGGAGGCCAATTCTCTGAATGCATTCAAGAGAGAGCTGGATAGAGCTCTTAAGGATCGGAGTAAGGGGGTATGGGGAGAAGGCAGGAACGGGGTACTGATTGAGAATGATCAGCCGTGATCACATTGAATGGCGGTGCTAGCTCAAGAGGGCCGAATGGCCTCCTGCACCTATTGTCTATAGATGGTCCAGTGAACCAACGTCCCTCTCCTCGCCCGTCCACGTGTGTAGGCGACTGGTCGCACCCAGTCAGCCTTGAGGATGCGGAACGCACGAACCTGATTATCTCTTCTACTAGCCTTGTTCCTCGTGTCTGTCATTACTGGCTCCTTTCTCTCGGTCCCTGGTCTTTGGCGGACGGGCAGGGATCAACCTGGCGGCTTCCCCCCTCCTGGTCTTCTGCATCCCACTGCACGACCCACCTCCTCTGCAGGAGAAGGTGATGGGGAATCTGAATTGGCCTTGGTTCTCCAAAATTAAGAAGGTAGTCAAAACACCTCGCTTCTGATCAGACTCCTTTTGACCATTGATGAGGATAACCAGTGGTCGTGCCAGCGAGCCTTGGCTACATAATACTTCAGAGAGCAGGGTAACGTGGGCATACAAATGGTAGCCTATACAAGTTGGAATTCCTTAGCTGCTGGAATAATTTGTTTTGGCATTTAAAAAAAATTGTTGCATTATTAGTTCAAGCAAATGTGTGTTCTGATACATAATATTAAAATCATATTTGATATTACTTAAATATATTATTTTACAAAGACATACAATAATATAATATTTGCATATATAGTTGACTTTTTTATTTAAATCATCGAGAATTGCTCCAACATTTACAGTTATTGCATATCAATCTTAAATTTTCTGAACATAATATTTTTTAAATCATGACTAATTTTCCACCCAAAAAATCTGAAGAGACAATGTTCCGTGGGAAGATCAAACGCAAAATATAAATAAAAATAACCTCATAATTCTAAATAACAATTGGATTTCACACTTTTTCTAAAGGCAACATAGTAATATTAATAAGTGGTATTATGTCCCTCTCCTTAAGTTCCAGTACATCGTGTGACTTAAAAAGCGCAACATAATAAAAATTGTTTGCAACTTTGGATCTACTACTTTAGATGTTTAAATACGCGACAGTTTCTTTCAACAGTTTAATTTAATGTCACGTGTGGTGCAGTAATAAAAAAATGTTGTTGCGTGCTATCCGACTGCCCTATCTAGTTGCTCATCATTTAGATATAGTTGGTTTTAATACATACATTCTGACAGAGTAAGAGAGAGAAGAAGGTGTCTGAAGAAGGGTCTCAGCCCAAAAAGTCTCCTATTCCTTTTCTCCAAAGATGCTGCCTGACCCGCTGAGTTACTCCAGCATTCTGACAGATGATGGTGATCTCAGTTCATTAACTAAGTCATGCCAGTGAGATCATGCTGACACACCATCTATCCGCACACTGGAACACACTGCTGTGAACTGGCATTTCTCTGTAGACATGCCAATTAGCTGTTAAAGCATTTGGCCTAATGCACTAAACTTTTTGTGAGAAAGAGGGGCAAGGAACAGTGAGCTCATGTATATACCAATGAAAATGAGTATCCTTACGCAAGGACAAGAACAATATTTACATATACCAGTTCATATTTTGGTGATAATCAGACATGCTTAATATTCATGTTTGTGCCAAGAGTGGCACAAATGCATTTGAGTGCATTCTAGTCAAACCTGAAATTAAAACCGCCGTGTTTGCGTAATCAAGTTATGTCAACCAGTCAATGTTTTCCTCTTTTTTATTTTTGTCTTTCAGTAGCTCCAAAAACCAGTTTCAGCCAGACCACAACACCGTACACACAAACGCAACAGTCGAGGCAAGTTACTGCAATAAAGCCAGCACCTGCTGCAATCCCAGTCACAACGAGCTACACAGTGTATCCCGTGGTGACAACTGTGCAACCCACCGTGCAGCCCACTGCAGCAGTGGCCACCGCGGCTGTATCTTACACACAGACACCCTCGTACAACACTACACCTGTTAGCTATTCAGGTAAGTAAACCTCCTACTTGAATTCATCGATTATCGTTTTGGGATGGCACTAATCTATGCCTTTAGGACTCTTGAGCAAAATCATTATGCCCCTTTTGTGTAGATTTCTTTCTAGAGTTCCTATGCAATGTATATTATTTTGATGCATTCCTGCCTGTGTCCTGATAATTTTACAGCTCCTATGTAATTATACACCATATCCCAACACTTTCTGTGTTGACCAAGCTGATGTTTCATGAATGCAGAGTTGCTTATCACCAGTTGTTACTGACATGTGATAGGTTTTCCAGGTTTGCGTTCCCTAATGCAAAGCAGAACGACATCAGGAAGTGTTCTTTTGTTGGGAAATTAACACTAAACTAATAATCGCAAGGTTGAGGTATTTAACCAGTGACACTCTTACCACTTTGGACGTTGCTAATTAAACCATAATTGGCAATATTCATACTGTGAAGTGGTTGAAAGTCACCTTCACCCTCTCTCTTAGGATCAAGTTACTCTGGTTATGAAGCTGCTGTCTACCCTGCCGTTACATCGTATTATCAACAACCACAGAAGCCCCCCGCCACCACCTGGACAACCACTGGAACTGGGACGAGCAGCGCCAACACAGGAAGCACTTTCATCAAAAAACCTGCCTTCCAGAACAAACAGCAAAAACCAAAACCACCACCGAAACAACCACAGCTGCATTATTGTGATGTCTGTAAAATTAGCTGTGCTGGTCCACAGGTAATTGCTTTGGAAGGAACCTTGTTACTATCTAGATATTTATTTTAGGAAAGAACGATTCCTCTCTCTAAATCCATGCAATTAGTTTAGGTCCTACAAGCAACACTAACCTTAGTCTGTCTTCAAAACATTTGAGCATCTGTCTTTTTAATTGAACTCTTTATTCAAAATGATTCTTGTATCTTGCTAACCCAATTTATCCATTTAAAAAGCTTCACACCTATTTACTATTGTACTCAAAATCATCTCACAATAAGGGCCAATGTACTATTTGCCTGCAACATCTCTGTGTTAGTTAGCTTTCATTGACTTGTGTAAAGGAATGCCAAGGTATATTTGATCATTAATGTTTCAATCTCTAGCTATTTGAGAAGTACTCGGCATTTTGTTTTATCTTGATTAGTACGGGTGTCAGAGGTTATGGGGAGAAGGCAGGAGAATGGGGTTAGGAGGGAGAGATAGATCAGCCATGATTGAATGGCGGAGTAGACTTGATGGGCCGAATGGCCTAATTCTATCGCTATGATCTAATGATCTACCAAAATGGGTAACTTCATGCTTTTCAACTTTGTTCACTATTTGCCTTATTGCTGCTCACTCATCTGAACCTATCATTCATGTCTCTTTATAGAAAATAGGTACAGATGGAGGCCATTTGGCCCTTCGAGCCAGCACCGCCATTCATTGTGATCATGGCTGATCATCCACAATCAGTAACCCGTGCCTACCTTCCCCCCATATCCTTTGATTCCGCTAGCCCCTAGAGTTCTATCTAACTCTTTTAAATTCATCCAGGGAATTGGCCTCCACTGCCTTCTGTGGCAGAGAATTCTACAAATTCACAACTCTGGGTGGAAAAAGTTTTTTCTCACCTCAGTTTTAAATGGCCTCCCCTTTATTCTTAGACTGTGTGGCGCCTGGTTCTGGACTCCCCCGACATTGGCAACATTTTTCCTGCATCTGGCCTGTCCAGTCCCTTTAAACTAATGTGGCAGGGGGATGGGAGCTGGAGCAGAGAGACAGAGGGGTGTAAAATGAGGGTAGAAGCAACAGGTAGCAAGGTGAAAAGTAAAAGTGGCTGGCAGACAAATCCAGGGCAAAAATCAAAAAGGGCCACTTTTCAACATAATCGTACAAGGAGTAAGAGAGTTGTAAAAACAAGCCTGAAGGCTTTGTGTCTCAATGCAAGGAGTATACGTAATAAGGTGGATGAATTAAATGTGGAGATAGTTATTAATGATTATGATATAGTTGGGATTACGGAGACATGGCTCCAGGGTGACCAAGGCTGGGAGCTCAACATCCAGGGATATTCTATATTCAGGCGGGATAGACAGAAAGGAAAAGGAGGTGGGGTAGCGTTACTGGTTAGAGAGGAGATTAAAGCAGTGGAAAGGAAGGACATTAGCTTGGAGGAAGTGGAATCAATATGGGTAGAGCTACGAAACACTAAGGGGCAGAAAACGCTAGTGGGAGTTGTGTACAGGCCACCTAACAGCAGTAGGGAGGTTGGGGATGGCATCAAGCAGGAAATTAGAAATGCATGCACTAAAGGCGCAGCAGTTATAATGGGTGACTTCAATCTACATATAGATTGGGTGAACCAAACTGGCAGGGGTGCTGAGGAAGAGGATTTCTTGGAATGTTTGAGAGATGGTTTTCTAAACCAACATGTCGAGGAACCAACGAGAGAACAGGCCATTCTAGACTGGGTATTGAGTAATGAGGAAGGGTTAGTTAGCAGTCTTGTTGTGCGAGGCCCCTTGGGCAAGAGTGATCATAATATGGTAGAGTTCTTCATTAGGATGGAGAGTGACAAAGTCGATACAGAAACAAGTGTTCTGAACTTAAAGAAAGGTAACTTTGAGGGTATGAGGCGTGAATTGTCCAAGATAGACTGGCGATTGATGCTGAAAGGATTGACGGTGGACATGCAATGGAAGGCATTTAAAGGTCGCATGGATGAACTACAACAAGTGTTCATCCCAGTTTGGCAAAAGAACAAACCAGGAAAGGTAGTGCATCCGTGGCTAACAAGGGAAATCAAGGATAGTATTAAAACAAAAGATGAAGCATACAGATTAGCCAGAAAAAGTAGCATACCAGAGGACTGGGAGAAATTCAGAGTCCAGCAGAGGAGGACAAAGGGCTTAATTAGGAAAGGGAAAATAGATTATGAGGGAAAACTGGCAAGGAACGTAAAAACAGACTGCAAAAGCTTTTATAGATATGTCAAGAGAAAAAGATTAGTTAAGGCAAATGTAGGTCCCTTGCAGTCGGAAACAGGTGAATTGATCATAGGGAACAAGGAGATGGCAGACCAATTGAACAAATACTTTGGTTCTGTCTTCACTAAGGAAGACATAAACCGTCTGCCGGAAATAGCGGGGGACCGGGGGTCTAAAGAGATGGGGGAACTGAGGGAAATCCAGGTTAGTCGGGAAGTGGTGTTAGGTAAATTAAATGGATTAAAGGCAGATAAATCCCCAGGGCCAGATAGGCTGCATCCCAGAGTGCTTAAGGAAGTAGCCTCAGAAATAGTGGATGCATTAGTGATCATTTTTCAAAATTCTTTAGATTCTGGAGTAGTTCCTGAGGACTGGAGGGTAGCTAATGTAATCCCACTTTTTAAAAAGGGAGGGAGAGAGAAAACGGGGAATTATAGACCAGTTAGCCTAACATCGGTAGTGGGGAAAATGCTAGAGTCAGTTATTAAAGATGTGATAGCATTACATTTGGAAAGTGGTGAAATCATCGGACAAAGTCAGCATGGATTTACCAAAGGCAAATCATGTCTGACGAATCTTATAGAATTTTTCGAGGATGTAACTAGTAGAGTGGATAAGGGAGAACCAGTCGATGTGTTATATCTGGACTTTCAGAAGGCCTTCAACAAGGTCCCACATAGGAGATTGGTGTACAAACTTAAAGCACACGGTATTGAGAGTTCAGTGTTGAGGTGGATAGAAAATTGGTTGGCGGACAGGAAGCAAAGAGTAGGAATAAACGGGTCCTTTTCGGAATGGCAGGCAGTAACTAGTGGGGTACCGCAAGGCTCAGTGCTGGGACCCCAGTTATTTACAGTGTATATTAATGATTTGGACGAGGGAATTGAATGCAACATCTCTAAGTTTGCGGATGACACCAAGCTGGGTGGCAGTGTTAGCTGCGAGGAGGATGCTAGGAGGCTGCAGAGTGACTTGGATAGATTAGGCGAGTGGGCAAATGCATGGCAGATGCAATATAATGTGGATAAATGTGAGGTTATCCACTTTGGCGGCAAGAACAGGAAAGCAGAGTATTACCTGAATGGTGACCGATTGGGAGAAGGGGAGATGCAACGTGACCTGGGTGTCATGGTGCACCAGTCATTGAAAGCAAGCATGCAGGTGCAGCAGGCAGTGAAGAAAGCAAATGGTATGTTGGCATTCATAGCAAGAGGATTTGAGTTTAGGAGCAGGGAGGTTCTGCTGCAGTTGTACAGGGCCTTGGTGAGACCGCACCTGGCGTATTGTGTGCAGTTTTGGTCTCCTAACCTGAGGAAAGACGTTCTTGCCTTAGAGGGAGTACAGAGAAGGTTCACCAGATTGATCCCTGGGATGGCGGGACTTACATATGAGGAAAGACTAGATAGACTGGGCTTGTACTCGCTGGAATTTAGAAGACTGAGGGGGGGATCTTATAGAAACATATAAAATTCTTAAGGGGTTGGAGAGGCTAGATGCGGGAAGATTGTTCCCGATGTTGGGGGAGTCCAGAACCAGGGGTCACAGCTTAAGGATAAGGGGGAAGTCTTTTAGGACCGAGATGAGAAAACATTTCTTCACACAGAGAGTGGTGAGTCTGTGGAATTCTCTGCCACAGAAGGTAGTTGAGGCCAGTTCATTGGCTATATTTAAGAGGGAGTTAGATGTGGCCCTTTTTGCTAAAGGGATCAGGGGGTATGGAGAGAAGGCAGGTACAGGCTACTGAGCTGAATGATCAGCCATGATCATATTGAATGGCGGTGCAGGCTCGAAGGGCTGAATGGCCTACTCCTGCACCTATTTTCTATGTTTCTATGTTTATAATTTTATGCGTTTCTATAAGATCCCCTCTCATCCGTCTAAATTCCTGTGAATACAGTACAGTCCTCAAAATGTTAAGAGGTTTGTGTTTTCTGATGTATGTCTCCTTCTCTCCCCCCCACCCTCCAACCACCAAATTCCATTTCCCTCCCCCAAGACTTACAGGGAACATTTGGAAGGCCAGAAGCACAAGAAGAAAGAAGCAGCATTAAAGGGTGGCAGTCAGACTACCAGTGGACCACGCGGTGCTCAAGGCCAGTTGCGGTGTGAATTGTGTGACGTGTCCTGTACAGGGGCAGACGCCTATGCTGCTCACATACGTGGTGCCAAGCACCAAAAGGTACTTGTCAACAGTCACTGAGCGTAGAAAACGCTGAAAGTACACGTCACATTTAGCAACAGTTAAAATGATAGGTTAACGCATCTAGTCTCCAAAATCTGATAACCGCTTTAACCCCAGGTTGTTAATTTGTTTATTTTTCATTTTAGATGCTGTAGGTATTTGCTGAGTAATTCTAATGTTAATAATCTTGTTCAATGCCAAAACCTTGATTGGGATTGATTCATCGCTGGGTAATTGGGAAAGGTTCAGGTTGAAGTAAGATTCCCAGGTAATCATAACAATTAATGCATGCAGCTTTCTTGTTGCGTATGAGAGGCTAAATCCACTCTCTCCTGACCTTCAGCTCAGACTCCAGAGCTTGAGACCCTACTTCAAGAATCTTTGTTAATTGTTTACAGATTTTAAAAGCTTAATTTTCTCGTTTATTTCATTTGTAAAAAAAAAAAGTCAATTAATGTAGAATTCAGGATCCTAGTCTTGTGATGAGGAATCAATCATTTATAACTGAATGGGAGAAGAATGGAGCATTGTAAATATTTGGAATTTTTCACCACTGAAAATTGTGTTTGATTTGTGCTTATTTATGAATCGCACAAATGTAAAGACTAAACATCAAACATAAGGGGAAGGGTGGGGTGGGGAAATTCTCATTAAAATTAATAATAACATTGCATGGCAGGGACGGGCTCAGAGACATTTGTGGGCGAGTTATGGGGAAAACAGTCTTGTTTTGGAAATTTGTTTTGTATCTATGATATGCAGCAGAATGAATGGTGGTGAATCTGAAATTTAAGAACGTCAATTTGTGAGGCAGATTTGTACCTGTTGCCAAATCACTATTTTCTAAGTTTCCCATATTGAGCATTATGCATTGTCTCTCTTACATGCTGACGTAAAATCAGGAATGTTAAATCTGGCTCGCTATTAAATTGAATATAAAACATCCCTTTCATTGATCTAGGACATATTGCAGAATATACTTGTATATGATGCCTTTTTTTCCACGTCCCCCTGTAGGTGTGAAAGTTCTCAGTAAAGCGATGTGAAATGCTTTGGGAGAGTTTAAGTTTCTTCAGAACAAATGGCAACCTTTGTTCTCCAAGAGTGCCTCCCATTTTCTAATGCAGAGCTGAAATGTGTTTTAACTGTTCTGTGTTCCTTTGCTGCAGGTTGTTAAATTGCACACCAAATTGGGTAAGCCAATTCCCTCTACAGAGCCAGTGGTAGTGAATTCAACATCATCTGCAGTGAATAAAACAGTGAGCAACGCTGCTACCACCACACCCCCGGTACCAGCAGCCAGCCAAATACCTCCAAAGCCAGCTGCTGCCTTCACTAACAGCACAAGCAAGCCACCTACAGTAGCTGTGAAGAAACCTGTAACGCCCAAAATAACATTTGTTGGTATGTTAAAGATTTTGCATTGTTTTAAATGTGTTTTTTTGTTGCTTTGGCCTATTCTAAATCTGAAGGTTGTTACTCTGTTTCGCCAGATTGTTACTCTGTCGAATACAAGAATGATAGTTCCGTCTGCATGCATGGAAAACGGAAAAGTAGCAGTAGGCCATTTGACCGTTTGTGTCTGCTCCATTATTCAATAGGCTTCAACTAGTCTATCGTAGTCTACCATATCTTCACTCTTTCCCCATACATTGATGCCTTTTGTGTCTAGAATTCTATCTTTCTCAGATTTATTCTTCATCTTCTCAGGTAGAGAACTCAGTAGGTTCGCCAAACTAGGTGAAGATATTTCTCTTTGTCTCAGTCCAAATCCTGAGACTGATTTATGGTCCGAGGCCAACCAAAGCCTAACTCGGGGACATTGTGCTCTGCGCCCAGTTTGCTAGAATTTTGTAGTTTGAGATCACTCGTACTTCTAAACTATAGTGATCGATCCATTCTCTTCCAACACAAATCAAGAATCGGAATTGGTAAGCCTTTGTTGCACCTCTTCTAAGGCAAGTGTTTTCTTTCTCGGTAAGGAGTAGAAAAAAACTGAATAAAATATTCTAGATGTGGTCTAAGATGCTGTATAAACGTGGTGAGACATTCATGCCCACATACTCAAAACTACTTGCAATAAAGGCAAATATGCCATTTGCCTCATCAACCGTATGCTGCATCTGCATGTTTTATTAACTAGGGTTTAAGGATATATTTCCCAATCTATCACTTAAATAATCCTCTGCTCTTCTGTTCTATATCAGTGGATACCTTCCTATTTGCCTATGCTATTTTGTATCTGCCACATGCTGGTGATATTTCACCTCTTGCTGAATTCCCTTACTGTTTTTGGTACTTGTGCAAAGTGCTACACAGCATCTTTTCAATAGAATGAATGAGACCTGGGGAGATACTGAGCTGGGTAACTTAGTGGAATCATCTACATATTTTTGTGCTATATATTCTCAGAGGATTGTGTACTGTTATTTTAAGAATATGACTTTTTTTCCAAACTGGATTTCTAATACTAATGTACCAAAATTAACAGGAATCTGGTTTATATTTTTTAATTAGACATGTCCAATAGTCTGGAAATATCTGTTCATTACAAACTCTTCGTTAAGTGGCTATCTCACGATAATCCCTCTATATTGTCAACTCAATGGTGTTTTACAACTTGTTCAGCAATATTTCAACATTTTATTCATAATAAAATCGAGTAAACATGGTGAAACTGCATTGTGTATAAATGTTTTGGGGAACCCAAATTCCTACGGTGCAATGGAAGAATTTTTATATTCTGATGATTAATGAAGAGAAAAGACGTGGATTTCAGGGCAATGGAATAGGAGCGTTTTGCTCCACTCTGGAATAATATTGGTTTTGACTTTAGATTTACACTGTGTGTGTCGATGCTGTAAGTGTAGTAGTGAAGGTAGATCCTGCACCAATTGAAAAGTTCCAGGTCTCGTCGTGTGTTTGATCCCTTAATTTCTAGTTTCAGCATAATAATTGCATGTGGTGGCAAATACACACTGCATTCTGATTTATGTTTGAATAAGTTTCAAAAACTTCCTTTCCCAATTCAAAGGAGGAAGCAAATTGCAGTCGATGGGAAACAAAGTGGAAGATATTAAAGTCCCAAATGCAAAGCCGGAGTCCCAGATGCAGGAATTCAAGAGTGACCAGATGGCAGCAACAGTCCCAGCTTCCACTATCCCAGCGCAGCTTCAGAACGACGTACAGCCAGTGGGCCACGATTATGTAGAAGAGGTACCTGTTCTAGAAATTATATCTTCAATATTTATTCTTCAACGCTCTAGAGAAGGGGAAATTTGAATCATGATTTGAAAATGTTTTATATGTTTTTTTAAAAACTCTTAATGTACAAAATGAAGTTTGAGTTTGAGAAGAATTTATTTATTCATCAGGAACCTCCCATTTGTTTCACCCCTTCATTATGAAAACTTTCCTTTCTTCTAACCAATGTTTTCTTAAATGTGTTATTTTTAACTAAAGTTTTCAATTGACAAAACTGATAAGATTTCACCGTGTTGTAATAGAATAAGTGAAATTCAGTATCCCCTTTGATTATCCGCGGACCTCCTGTAGGTTACATAGTGATTGGATTTGTAGGAGTTTGTCGCCCAGCCCAATGGAATGGGCTGAAGAATGGTCCCGACCCGAATCGTCACCTATCCCATATCTCCAGAGATGCTGCCTGACCCGCTGAGTTACTCCAGCACTCTGTGAAACGTCACCTATCCCGTATCTCCAGATATGCTGCCTGACCCGCTGAGTTACTCCAGCACTCTGTGAAACGTCACCTATCCTGTATCTCCTGAGATGCTGCCTGACCCACTGAGTTACTCCAGCACTTTGTGTTTGTTTTTTGAAGGGTCTCATGATCAATATCGTCATCTGAAGAGTTCTATAGTGAGGTATTCAAAATAACTGGAGCTACAGGTGGGCAGCATGGTGGCGCAGCGGTAGAGTTGCTGCCTTACAGCGCCAAAGACCCCGGTTCAATCCTGACCACGGGTGCTGTCTGTATGGATTTTGTATGTTCTCCCCGTGACCTGCATGGGTTTTCTCCAGGTGCTTCAGTTTCCTCCCACACTCCTAAGACGTACAGGTTTGTAGGGTAATTGGCTTGGTGTAATTGTAAATTGTCCCTAGTGTGCGGGGATCGATGGTCTGCGTGGAGTCGGTGGGCTGAAGGGCCTGTTTCAGGGCCTTATCTCTAAACTAAACTAAACTACAACTGAGTGAGAGTCAGTAGAGAGCTGAGAATATCTTTGACTCTCCAAAATGTATATTGTGCAGCTTGCTTAATGCAGAATTCACCCTCTCCTCCTCCCTAGTCAATGTGTGCTTTAGGACAAGCCGAATTTCCAGCCAAACTATTAGAGTACAGGGCCAACACTGCCATCTATCTACCAATATAGAAAATTGTCCAAAGTAATTCCTGCCTACAAGTATGCACCTGACATCACCTGGCCAAGTATCTCCTTAGAAGTTGATTCATGACCCTTGGCTTTGATGACCCTGAGTTTGTGAACTCAATTTCACTGAATTTCACTTATTCTATTACTCTCAGTTACTATTTGCTCAGCCAATGACATCCAAACTGTTACTCGGGCGGGTTCAGGCAACTTCAGTTCTCATTCCAGTCTTAATCCAAACATGGGCAAAAGGGCTGGATTGTGGAGGTGCAGTGAACGATTGCTCTTGATGTCAATGTAACACTTGACCAAGTACGGTATCAAGTATTTTGACATGCTGTTGAAAGCTGAAGGGACATAATTTAACTATTGTTTTAATTAAACGCACTTTAAATTCTCACCTGCACAATATGACTTGTTCTCATGGCGAAGAATGTAGCCTCAAGTAAAAAAGATAAAGTAAATCAAATAGACCTTGGTGTTCAGGTATTTCATCTCATGAATAACCAGATTTTTACATAGCTATGATTAAAGTATTATGTTGACAATATGATGTTTCATTTAGCACAAGAAGCAGATTTAAAAAAAAAAAAGTTTTAAAAAAAAGTGTTTCAATGACAAACGGTAAAAGAACTGGCCAATAGAATATCAGAAATGGAACAAGGGCAATGCAGGTGAACCGTCAACCCTTGCTGAACATCGTGACTGTCATGATCATGTATCTAGCTTTATCTGTTTCCCAAAACCCTCAAGTCCACTTCAACCAACAATCTGTGTCAATCTCGGACACATTCAATCTCGGATTCACCCTCCTCCATCCCTGGATTACTGAATGCTAACATTTTGCAATTATGAAAGTAGAAATTCCTCCATTTCTTTGAATGGATGGTCCCATATATTGCCATGCATAGCTGACATCATCTTAGTGCTTAACTTCTAACGGCTTTTCAGAATCTTATATGTTTCAACATATTGATGCTGGTTAATAGACACGAGGATCAATAGACAATAGACAAAAGGTGCAGGAGGAGGCCATTCGGCCCTTCGAGCCAGCACCACCATTCAATGTGATCATGGCTGATCATTCTCAATCAGTACCCCGTTCCTGCCTTCTCCCCATACCCCCTGACTCCGCTATCCTTAAGAGCTCTATCTAGCTTTCTCTTGAAAGCATTCAGAGACTTGGCCTCCACTGCCCTCTGAGACAGAGAATTCTGCAGTTTGTGTGTAGTTTTGGTCTCCTAATTTGAGGAAGGACGTCATTGCTATTGAGGCAGTGCAGCACAGGTTCACGAGGCTAATCCCTGGGATGGAGGGACTGTCGTATGAGGAAAGATCATAAAGTACAAGAGTAATTCAGCAAATCAGGCAGCATCCCAGGAGAACTGTATATTTGATTTCTTGTGCAGCCTTTATTATGTTTCTAGTTTGTTCATAGATTTGTCAATTGTATTTGACATAGGTCCGCAATGATGAAGGAAAAGTGATCAGATTTCATTGCAAGCTTTGTGAGTGTAGCTTCAATGATCCTAATGCGAAAGATATGCATTTGAAAGGTCGCAGGCATAGGCTGCAGTATAAGGTAAGGATCTCATTATGGTGTAACTTCAGTACTCCTGCTTATTGTTTTGTTTTGTTGAATAATGTAATTTTGTAAATTGAATATTGTTATACGGGGCATAATGTATGTAGTATGTCTGTGTAGGATACATATCACCCACAAACAGCCTTGTTTTGGATGTATGGAACAAGCCTTATTGACTATTTTGTTTGCAGTTGATCCAGGTTGAAGACAGTGCAGACTAGAGTGGGCCATTCCTTGCACCGTTACTTACAGTTTTTTTTTTGTTGCTGCACATTTCTGAGCGTCTCTCCTCATATTGCATGTAATCCATGACTTCTGCGATATGCTATATTTCTAGTTTCAAAAATCCCTGTTTTCTGGGGAATTTATGGACCCATATGTTTGGTCTACAAATGTTTCTCAGCACCAAAGATGGAGCACAGAAGCACACATTTTCATCATGTTTTATATCTTATATTTAAATTTAGTAAAGCACTCGCATGTACCTAGCAGAAAGAAAAGCGTGTTTATATTAGTAAGTGGCTCAAAATTTTGATTCGAGTCTGCTTACAGTGAATGACTATTTTACACTCTAGTATTAGTGTGAATTGTTTTCCCCCTCTCACTGGCTTGTGTGTTTCCCCACAAACAGACATGCGATGAGTTGTTCACATGATTGCAATGGCGTGAGTACAATGCCTCATTGTGAGCATGTGTAATTAGGTTCTGCCTCCAGTTCAGTCTGGAACATATAAATGAGCTGACTAGATATTTAAACTAAATTAATGGGTGTATTTCTTTCTCATGATTCCACCTGTAGATTGTGGCTTGCCATTGCTTACAATGCCAAATCATTCCAGGCATGTTTTAGCAAAAAACTAAGGTGCTCTTTTATTTTAACACTAAAAAACATTGGCCCACAAATCTGGGTGTGCATACTCAAAAAACAAAACTGAAAGAGAAATCTGAAATACAAAGAAAAAATGTTGGGAATACTCAGGTTGGCGTCTGCAGAGAAAGAGAAATAGTTAATGTTTTAGGTCAATGACCTGTCAAAGGAACAAGAAAAAGTTAAAAATTCAGACATGTTTTGAGTGGAAGGGAGGGCAGCGGATAAATATGATGAGTATAATGAAGGGAATATCTGTAAGAGGGAGGAGATCAAGAGAGATTGGATGATGTGGTGGTGCTGGCTGAGACAGATGTGAAGGCTTTGAGTTGCAGCTGACTCATCTGCAGATACCTGTGGGATGAGGTGAATGAGATCAAAGGGGAGCTGGAGGACAAATGCTGGACATTTTGAGTGGGTGACAATCAGAAAGGTAATCAAACTGAAACTATAACTCAATTTCTCTCCACCAATGCTAAGTATTTCCAGCACTCTGTGTCCACATTTAGTTGGCCAGGCTAAAATACTGCATCAAATAACCAATCTCAATCTGGGCTTTGTCTACTGCCAGCATCTTGCTTAGCTTTAAAATTAGCAAGTGCCAGCGGTAACACTTGAATAAAATCTGAGTGATTGATGCAGCTAATTTACTTCATAACACCCAAAACTCAAGCTGAATGGCATTGCACATCTGCATTAGCGCGGTATAAATATGTGAAATACTTAAAGCAGTTCTTAAAATGGTACTTCAGAGTTCTAAACTAAGTGCCAGCAACCTCTCTCTCTCTTTTTTTATCAGACTAATCCAAGCTATAAGGCCATTCCATTCCATGGAGCTGCTCCATGCTGGGAATTCCATATCTACTCATCCACCGGTGCCTGAGGTCTATTTGTTTGGATTTTTAAGTCTGCTTCTGTCTAAACATTTACTGGGCTTTTGGCAGTCATTTGAGACCAACTCTCAAATCTTGCAACCTCTGTAAAAGTTCCTTTATTGACGACTAATGATTAACCACTGCACTCAGTCACACGCTGATGGTCATCTTGGTCTTAGTAGGGTGGTGTTTTTCATTATGTTCACACGGAGATTAATCTGTGCTCTTGAATTTTCCATCAGTTAAAGATGAAAGTATTTTTTTGCTGGAAACAATGGCTTTTTGCATTGATGTGAAATTCAGGTGAAGATTCAGATATTTAAAAAAAATTAGGTTGAAGCCATAAAATATAAGTAGGTCCAGGAAATAAAACTAAAACTGGTGGAAAAACAAAAGCTGGCCATCAACGTCTGAAAAAAACAGTCTGAAGAAGGGTCTCGACCCAAAACGTCACCGATTCCTTCTCTCCAGAGATCCCGCTGAGTTACTCCAGCTTTTTGTGTCTATCTTCTGAAAAAACAAAGCAGGTTAAGCTTTTGGGTGGATTCTTGTAAATTGCACCTGAAACGTTAACCTTGTCTTTCCATTTCAGACAACTGATCTGCTCTGGCAGTTTTGATATTTTATAATTTTTCCTTCATTGTAAGCAGGAGAAATGTTGATGGAATAAATACTGTTTTAGGAATGGATTTAGGTTGACTTTGGTTTTGTTTAAGTATAAAATCAACGTAAAATCAAACTCCTGTTCCTGCTGAATTGTATGAATGTGAATGTCTGCATTCTCATGTGCTGCAATTTAAAAATAATTATAAAATATTGGTCGAGTCCAGCTGGTAAACATGAAAAGCCTTTTTTAACGCTTTTAATGAAATCTCTCTTTTTGATTTAAAGAAAAAAGTGAATCCAGACCTTCAGGTTGAAATAAAACCAAGTATCCGTGCTAGGAAAATCCACGAGGAGAAGATGAGGAAGCAAATGCAGAAGGAGGAATACTGGAGAAGGAGAGAAGAGGAAGAGCGCTGGCGAATGGAAATGAGGTTAATCAGCAAAACAAACAAATGCAGGGCGGAAGCATGCCCTCCTCTACTGCTTTCTCTAACTCCAAGTAACCCGTGCATCCCCTCTCTGTTTCTCCCCCACCCTAGTGTTGCTAGTTTCACTGTCGTCCTGTTGAGTTTCACTTTCTGTATAACTTGTCATCACCTACTACCCACAGCCAACAACAGACCATTGTGGGTTCCACCTTTCCTTGATCATTGTTACTTTTTGCCTGTCTTGAATTCATTCATTTGTTCTGTATCTCTTTACATTACCGTCTATATCCCTCGTTTCCCTTTCCCCTGACTCTCGGTCTGAAGAAGGGTCTCGACCCGAAACGTCACCTATTCCTTTTCTCCAGAGTTGCTGCCTGACCCGCTGAGTTACCTGCTTTTTGTGTCTATCTTCCTTTTAAACAGGCATCTGCAGTTCCTCCCTGCACATACCTGCTTTAAATGTCTTCTGTTCTCTGTTGCAGACGTTACGAAGAAGAGCTGTATTGGAGGAGGGTGGAGGAAGAACACATTTATTGGGAAGAACAGCGTCGCAGGTTGGCACCAGATTGGCATCCGCCACCACTCATGGGACGATTGGGCATGCCACAAGCTCCTGCACCCATGGTACGTTAGCTCTCATGGTTGTCTCTCATTCATTCAAGAGGCCCTCCATAGTTTAGTTTAGTTTTGTGATACAGCGCGGAAACAGGCCCTTCGGCCCACCGGATCCTCACCGACCAGCGATCCCCACATATTAACACCCTCCTACAAACACCAGGGACAATTTTCACATTTACCAAGCCAGATTACCTACATACCTGTACGTCTTTTGAATATTAAATGCTGTTATCATGTGGAATTAGTTTAATCATATTTGTCTTCTATCCCAAAAATATACTCAATATATATAACCTGTTGCAATGATTGCATTCAAGCATTGAATTCGCTAAACATAAATTAATTCACAGAGAGCCCAATTAAAATTTAGCCTTCCATCTATAATATTAAAAATGTTACTGAAACATTGTCATCTTCGTTTCACAATCCTGAGAATCCCAAGACATGACAGTAAAGGAACACACTACTAATGCACATGGAAATGTTAAATATATCTGAAAGCTTCATGAATCAGTTATGCACTGAAAGAAACATATGCTGTAGACTGGCAGAGGACTGAAGTTCCTGTACGGTTCTCTGGCTCAGTTTTGCCATTTATCAAAAGACGCAGGGACGGTGTACTCTATTGTGACATGGATAAGTGGCTAAACATTGAATCTTGTTTTAAATATTTCAGCCACCACGTCGTCCTGATTCCTCAGACGATCGCTACATCATGGCGAAACACGCTAACATATATCCCACAGAGGAAGAATTGCAGGCCGTGCAACGGGTCGTATCTCAAACAGAGCGGGCTCTCAAGCTGGTGTCTGATGTTATTTCTGAACAGGAAGGCCTTAAAGATGGCGAGAATAAAGAGAAGGGGTAAGAAATATGAGTTGTGAATGCAATGAGCCTTCTGGACAGGCCCATCACATGCAATTGTTATTAAATTGGTACATAAGGCTTTGCTGGTACTTTTTAATATTTTCATGTCACGGGACCTGGGAGTTGGTGAAAAGGCCAGTGTTTATTTCCCTTCCCTCGTGGCCCTTTAGAAGAATGTGGTGTGCCGCCTCCTTGAGTTCCGGTAGTCCTTCTGGTGAAGGTACCCCCACAATGATCTTTGGGCAAGGAGTACCAGGATTAGGATTTACACAGTGACAATGAAGGGCCCATGATATATTTCCAGCTCAGGGTGATGCATGACATGGATGGAAACTTGGACCTGGTCGTGGTGTTCCCATGCATCGGCCTTGGTGGTAGTGGCTGTTGGTTTGAGAGGGGCTGTTGGAGTGTTCTGAGTGAGGAGCCACCGGACAGTTTGTAGGTGGTCTTTGCACCAGCTGGTCAGCGGCCTTTGCACCAGTGATAGAGGAGGTGTCAATCAAGCGGCTGCTTAGTCCTGGATAATGCTTCTTGAGATAGACACAAAAAGTTGGAGTGACTCAGCGGGTCAGGAAGCATCACTGGAGAGAAGGAATGGGTGACATTTCGGGTCGAGACCCTTCTTTAGGCTGTATAAAGAAGTGTATCGACCTGCAACGTCACCCATTCCTTCTCTCCAGAGATGCTGCATGTCCCGCTGAGTTACTTCAGCTTTTTGTGTCTAACTTTGGTTTAAACCAGCATTTGTAGTTCCTTCCTACTCGTGTTGTGATGCTTCTTGGGAGTTGCTGGTGTGCATTCAAACAGACACGAGCAGAGTACTCCCTGACTTGTTTGATTTGTACCTGGTAGATAGATGGGGGTAAAGACCTGGGGGTCAAGCTATTCACCATATCTGCTCCATTGCCATGTTGTTTGTGTGGAAGGCCCAGTTTAGGTTTTGGTTGATGGCATTACCCAGCACTGGTAATGATAGTAAGCGCCAGGAGTAGTGGTTATATTATCTCTTTTTAGGCACTTTGGTGTGAATATTACATGCCATTCTCCAGGCCATCCTTGAAACTCGTCTACAGCTTGCTGTATTCAAGCAGAGGATGTACAGCTTGATTTCGAGTTACTAATGGAATTGAATATTAGGGAGGGAAGGTCATTGGTAAAGCAGTTAAGGAAATCCTTTCATGATGTCCTGAGGCTACAATGGCTGATCGCTGCCAACTACAATCGCGTTCCTTTGTGGAAGGAATGGAATGCAACCTTTGGGATAACATTGACTTCAGTTTTACCAAGATGCCTTAACGTCAGAGGCAGTCATTCTCACCTCTTCTGGGGAGTTCAGTTCTTTGGTCCATGTTTGGAACAAGGGTGCATTGAGATCTGGACTCGTGTGGTCCTGGCAAAGCTCAAGCTGGGCAAGTGTGAGTAGATAATTGATGACTGGGGAACTGGCAAATATGGTTTCCATCAGGGTGCTGGTGATTGATAATAGACTGGTCAGCAGCCAGCCAGGCTGAGTTTGTTCTGCTTTTTGTGAACAGGACCTACCTGGTCAACGTTCCACGTTGTTGGGTGCACAGTAATGTTGTATCCGTGCAGCAAACAATAACTGGAGCTGCAGAAACAAAGAACTGCAGATGCTGGTTTATACCAAAGATAGAAACAAATTGCTGGAATAACTCAGCGGATCAGACAGCATCTCTGGAGAAAAGGAATAGATGACGTTCCAGTTTTTGGTGTCTGTCTTCGGTTTAACCCGGCATCTGCAGTTCCTTCCTACACGTGTGACATTTCGGGTCAGAAGCCTTCTGGAGAAAAGGAAGAAGGGTGCCGACCCAAAAGTGACTTTTCGAGTCCTTGTTCTCCAGAAATGCTGCCTGACCCGCTGAGTTACTCCAGCACTCTATGAAACGTCACTTATTCATGTTCTCCACAGATGCTGCCTGACCCGCTGAGTTACTCCAGCACTCTGTGTCTGTGACTGGAGCTGCAGCTTGTTTTCGAGCACAGATCTTTAATATCATTGCTTGGATGTCTCCTTCTCCCACAGTATTTGTTTATTGGCAGGAAGCCCAGATGGGTCATCTGTTTGGCACTTATTACTGAATGAATTTGGTTCTGAATGTTTCAGACAATTCTTCTGCACTCGCATGCGGTAATGGAATTGCTATTTTGGAAAACACTAAGGGGTACTTGAGTTAAGTGTTCCACTGGCAAGGAAACGTCGAAATCTCGGTGGAATAACCAAAGCATCGTGTAGGAAAGCCGGACTCAATGCAACTTATATCCGGGCTAGACTTTCCAAGAAATGCACGGACAGTTTCATACCACAGGAAAAAAAAATACTGGACAAAGAAGATGTGATCATATCTTTTAAATGAAAGGAAATCACATCAACTCCTTGTTGTGATCAGTGCAATGAGCACCATATAGCAGGAAACAATACACACGTTTGTCCAACCACACTAGGGTAGAAATGAAATGCAGGAGAAATATAATCTCCTGTAACATTCTCAATGTTATAAAGTTCCACCACCACCCCAACAATAAAATGAGTAGATTTTGTGTAAGAACATTTTAACGGGACACTAGAATATAACTCCTGTTTAATGATACCCTGAAATATAACCAGCCGAATGGCCAACTGGGTCCTCAGTTTAATTTCTTACTGTTCATGTTCTCTGCATTGTACTTGATTGTAGATTGCAGACAAAAAAACTTGATTAGTCAAGAAGCATCTTGCCAATTTGCAAGTTAACAATCTCAGCGTTAATGAATAGAAACATAGAAACTAGGTGCAGGAGAAGCCGTTTCGCCATTCGAGCCAGCACCGCCATTCATTGAGGAAAAAGTCGCATCTCCGTCGAGGAAAGAGATTAAAAAGGTTTCCACCACCCCCTCCACCCCCCACATAATATAAAACTAAAGATACACTAAAACAACATTCAACTATAGACAAAAACAACAGAGAGAAAGGGACGAGACAGATTGTTGTCGAGGCTGCCGTCGTACGGCGCCACCCGGTGGTCACGAGGAGAGTGCAGATTACACGCAGTACAAGAGGTCAGAAATGAAACTAGGTTTCTGAAATGTAAGACAGCAGCACCTCTAACGGCCCGTGTGCTGGCCTGGTATGTCAGATTGCACCAATCAGTCGCCTTTAAACGCATTTAAAGATCTTCCTATCATATTTTCACAGAAAACCTGACCTTGGAGCGCGTGTGTTGAAAGGAGTCATGCGTGTGGGCGTGCTGGCAAAAGGATTGCTTCTGCGTGGAGATCGGAATGTTAATCTTATCCTGCTCTCTGCCCACAAACCCACTAAATCCCTACTGGAGAAAATTACAACCAACCTGCCTAAACAGCTCTTGGTAACCATGTTTTTCAATTTAATTGAACTTTTAATTGAAACTGTTTTCTGTGTTTAACGAACATTGGGGGAAATCTGAATGTCTTAGTTTGTCAAAGATTGCATTTCTCGTGTGCAGATTTGAAACCATTTTTTACTGAAGCTCCTTCCATTTTTAAAAAGATTTAAAGTCCAAACCGAATTGTTTTCATTCTGTAAGTTACACAAATTGGGGAAACACAGCCGAATGACCTGATAGGGAGCTGTTTTTATGCCTCTTCTGAAGGTTTGGATGTTGTTCCACAGGCACTCTCTAGTACCTCGGCCAAATGTAAACATGCAAGTTTTTTTTTTATTTTATTTTTTTTTATTTTTTGGTTTTTTGGAAGTAAGCACATTACATTTTAATGGTTCCTTTTTACAGGTGCCAAGAATTATTAAAACATTATTTGTACAACTTCCTTTTTAAAAATAAATGAGAAAGAAAGAAGTAGTGAAGAGTAAAGAATAAATTAGTGAGTATCGAGTGAAAAAAAAAAAAAAAAAAAAAAGGAAATGTGCAAAAGTAAAGCAGAGAGGAGATTCTCCCACGCAACCAATCGATGTTTTTTTTTTTTTTTAATATTCTTAATCAATTTTCAGTCAAACCCCGGATTTTAATTTTATGCTGATATTACACCGCATGATTCCACAAGGTCAATAAATGGAGACCAACTCGATAAGAATTGGTCTTTTTTTTCTATTAGGAGGAGTCTCATTTCTTCCAAATGTGCAGTTTCCAACATATTACCAATCCACAAGTGTTGGTGGAATAGACTTTTTCCACAATTTAAGTATGAGTTTTTTCGCTATTATTAAACCATAATTAAAAAATGAGATTTGGGATATATTTAATTTATTTACATCTCCAAAGATAATCATTTCCATGCTAGGTTCCATTTTTGTCTTAAATAAACTAGTAAATATATCAAATATATCACCCCAAAAACTTTGAAGTTTTATGCACGAAACGAAAGAGTGTGTAAGATTGGCATTTTGTGAAAGACATTTATCACAAATGGGTGAGATATTTGAATAAAATTTATTCAACCTAACTTTTGAGTAATATAGTCTGTGTAATATTTTAAATTGGATTAAATTATGTCTAGAGTTAATCGAACATTTATGTATGTATATCAAATACCTCTCCCATGTTTCTTTAGAAATTTTTATCAGTAATTCTTTTTCCCAGTCTTCTCTAATTGCCTCTGTTGAAGGCAATTCTCTATTAAGAATACTGTTATATAGATATGATATTAATTTTTGTGAGTCCGCCTTAATATTCATTGCTTCTTCCAGTGGGTCTATCATTATATTCTGTGATCTTGGTATATATTTTTTTATAAAGTCACATATCTGTAAATATTTAAAGTATTGGTTATTATTGAGATTAAATTTTGATTTTAATTGTTGAAATGATAATAAATTTCCCGTTTCATACATGTCACCCAACTTTTTAATTCCCTGTCTTTCCCATTGTCTATATGTTTTATCCATAATAGCTGGTTTAAATACCGGGTTATTCACTATTGGTGTTAATGAAGATAAGTTTCTTAATTTTAAATTTAATTTTATTTGTTTCCAAATTCGAATTATATTGTGTATAATTGGATTCTTCTTATATAATATATTATTCAATTTTATCGGGGAGAAGAGGATCGCTCCTAAATCATAAGGCAGACAATCCTCTTTTTCCATTCTTATCCATTCCATCTGTTGAGAAGGACACTCCAACCAATAAATAATATTCTTAATATGCACTGCCCAATAATAATATAAAAAATTAGGCAGTGCAAGTCCCCCTACATCTTTAGGTTTACACAAATGATTTCTTTTAATTCTATGTGCTTTGTAGTCCCATATAAAATTAGTAATATTAGACTCTAATTTTTTTAAAAAATATTTTGGTATATATATTGGTATGGATTGAAATAAATATAATATTTGTGGTAGCACTATCATTTTGATAGCGTTTATTCTGCCAATTAATGATAGTGGGAGCGTTTTCCAAAATATAATCAAAGCGTTCAATTTATTTAACAGAGGACTAAAATTAGCGTTAAATAATGATTTATATCTTCTGGTAACTTGAATACCTAAATACTTAAATTTTTCCGTTGCAATTTTAAATGGAAATTTTAATAGATGATTCGCTTTGAGGATGTAATGACATAATTTCACTTTTATTCCAATTTATTCTATATCCAGAAAAGGAGCCAAATTCCTCTATTACATTTAATACGTTCGGGATACTCGTTTTTGAATTTGTAATATATAAAAGTATATCATCCGCGTATAATGAAATTTTATTATTAGAGTCCTTAGTATTGTATCCATGAATATTCGGATGAGTTCTTATCCTTTCCGCCAGTGGCTCTATCATAAGGGCAAATAGCAGGGGTGATAAAACACATCCCTGCCTATTGCCCCGTGATAATTGGAATTTTTGAGACAACGTATTATTAGTTAATATTCTTGCTGTTGGTTTATCGTATAATAATTTTACCCATCTAATAAAATTATCTCCTATATTAAATTTTTGGAGTACTATGTATAAATACTGCCACTCTACCTGATCAAATGCTTTTTCTGCGTCCAAAGATATAACTGCTAAGTCTTCCTTTTCCCCTTTATGTGAATACATTATATTATAAAGTCGTCTCAAATTGTTAAATGATTGTCTTTTGGGTATAAACCCCGTTTGGTCCTGATTTATCAATTTATTAATATATTTGCTCAATCTTCTTGCTAAAATCTTTGCTAAAATTTTTTGGTCTGTATTTAACAGTGCTATAGCTCTATACGAGCCCGGATCTTCTAAATCTTTATCTTTTTTTGGTATAAGCATAATTGTGGATTCTGCTAAAGTTTCTGGTAATTTCTTATCGGTAAAAGCGTACCTGTATAATTTAAGTAATCGTGGGGCCATTAACTCCTGAAATCTTTTATAAAATTCATTATTAAAACCATCAGGCCCTGGAGTCTTCCCATTTTTCAATTCTTTTATTGTTTCTCTTATTTCTTCACTTGTAATCTGGGTTCCTAATTCCTCTTGTTCTAAGATATCCAATTTTGGCAAGTTACACTTATCTAAAAAATTTATAATTTTATTGTCTTCAATGTTAGTTTTAGATGTATATAAATTTTGATAAAATTGAGCAAACCTTTTGTTAATGTCCTTAGGTAAAGTTAATAGTTCCCCGTTCTCTGATTTGATTTTACTAATTGTTTTTTCCTTTTCTTGTTTCTTCAATTGTCGTGCTAGAAGTTTATGTGGTTTATCCCCAAATTCAAATTGTACTTGTTTTGTGATCTGAAATAATCTTATTACTCTTGCCGATAATATTCGATTAAGTTTAAATTTCAGTAATGTTATCTTATTATGTTTATCTATTGTTGGGTCTTTTGCGTTTCCTAATTCTAATAATTTAATTTCCTTTTCTAACGTCCCTTGTTCTGTCCTGTTTTTTTTATTTAGAAAACTTTGATACGAAATTATAACTCCACGAATGAAAGCCTTAAAAGATTCCCATAATAAAGATGGTGAAATCCCTGGTGTCTCATTTATTTCAAAAAAAAATTTCATTTGTTGTTTTAAATACTCATAACCTTGTGGGTCGTTAGCTATTTGTGTGTTAAATCTCCAAAAAAAAATTGTACCTGGCATTCCCTCAAGTTTTAAAGTAAAAGTCAGCGGGGAGTGATCAGAAATAATACTATTGTGGTATTTAGAATTAATCGTATATGGTATTAGTTTTGAGTCCACTAAAAAATAATCAATTCTTGAATAGGTTTTGTGTACTGATGAGTAAAACGAATATTCCCTTCCAGTTGGGTTAGCTATTCTCCATACATCTATTATATTAGTATTTTTTATATAAGTATTTAAGAATTCACTAGACTTGGATTTAGCACAACATGCAAGTTGAGGTGAGTGGTGGCAAATTGTTCTGACTGTGAGAGTAAAACATCGTTCAGAGCCCTGGCAGCACTCACCCACTGTGCAGTAACTCTCGACGCTTGAGAAACGGTCAGGGATCGTCACATTTTGTCCTCTTCCCTGGTCGTGGGGCACAGAGGGCTTTCACAGTCCCTCCACATCCATATCCCATTGCTGAAATCACCTGACTTTGAACACTAGGAAGCTCCCCTGGCTCACCCCAGGATTATTGCTGTATTGTTACTGGTCTTGCTGCATTGAAGTTTCGCCATCTTCGACAATTTACATGAAAATATTTATAATCTTCAGATCTTTTCACGCAAGGTGTACATTTTTGATCCACAGACCATAACAGAGGAATTGTATGAATTGAAAACCTGCCCAGAGGAATCTTGCATCTTCCTTTCCACGAATAAAGAGCCTAAGATGCAGGTCAAAATTTTGCTGACCTCTCCTGTGATGCGAGATGATGTTGTGAAAGACAAGGGTGAGATTCAAGCAAGAATTATGATCAGTGGGCGGAAATCTGTGTGTCATTGACGTTTACCTGAATCACTGGGCTGGGTATGGATTGGCCGCAACATTTCCCAATAGCTTGGAGTCATAATTATGAAAGGAATACCACAACCTATCTCTAAAGAAATAACACAAACAACATTTCCCTTGTATTTAAAACAAAATGTAATTCTATTGCCTTAAAGCTCTGCTCGCCCGATAGTTTCTCAATTCTCAAAACTGAAGAAAACTGGTTGACGTGGCGTCTTGTTCAGAATTTTAGATGTCGCTTACGATTAACTAATTGGTGCTTTTTATTTTTAAGATGCAACAAGTGCCCCAGTGCAGGATCCATCAGATATATTGAACAAGCAAAAATGCCTTGAGAGTCTCGCTGCCCTTCGGCATGCCAAGTGGTTCCAGGTAAAAAATATACTGTCCAGCACTTTGTTTTTCAATATCTTTCAGGCTTTCTTTTGGGAAGGAGATGAGGAGAAATGTCTTTAGCCGGAGGCTGATGAATCTGTGGAATTCTTTGCCACAGAAGGCTGTGGAGGCCAAGTCAGTCGATTATTTTAAGGCAGAGATAGATAGATTCTTGATTAGTACGAGCGTCAGGGGTTATGGGGAGAAGGCAGGAGAATGGGGTTAGGAGGGAGAGATCGATCAGCCATGATTGAATGGCGGAGTAGACTTGATGGGCCGAAAGGCATAATTCCATTCCTATCATTTATGGCCTTATGAGCTTTAGGCAGGGCTATGATTTTATGATTGTCAATTTTTATCTTCATTAGGGAATTTATGAATCTTTGTTTTCCCCTTCATATCTGGCTTTGGAGTGGCATTACTTGACCTGGTCCTATTATGAACAGGTCCATGAATTGATATTGAGTGACTCAATCAAATCTGTTTACTTTCTTTGAAGAAGGTAAAGGAAAATGCTGGAAATCAAACAGAAAATCCACGAGATGCACAAATTCCCCCAGAATGTGGAAAGGAGCAGAGAAGCTGGTCTTCTGACGGCAATTACAGAAATACAGTCATTAACTTTCCATTTGTTTCTAGAGCTGTTGATGGTGCTTTTTACCAACAGTTTAATCACCTGGGAATACCAGAAAATTAAAATATATTTTAGAAATCAAGCATTGAGCATCAACCTTGGTAGTTAAAAGATGTTTATCTAATCTACAGAACTGGAATTGTTTAATTGAAACTTTCCCTCTGCAATTTGTAGGTGCCTTACAGAGCCTCAACATTACATCCCTGTTTTTGTATACAAGCCCTAATGAAATCATATTTTTTCATATTTCATATTTCAGATACAGCACGGAAACAGGCCTTTTCGGCCCACCAAGTCCGCACCGCCCAGTGATTCCCGCACACTAACACTATCCTATAGACACTAGGGACAATTTTTACATTTACCCAGTCAATTAACCTACATACCTGTACGTCTTTGGAGTGTGCGAGGAAACAGAAGATCTCGGAGAAAACCCACGCAGGTCACGGGGAGAACGTACAAACTCCTTACAGTATAGCACCTGTAGTCAGGATCGAACCTGAGTCTCCGGCGCTGCATTCGCTGTAAAGCAGCAACTCTACCGCTGCGCTACCGTGCCGCCCTACGCTAGTATTGAGTTTGCTTTCTTTACTACTGATTCGACTTGCAGATTAACTTTTTGGGAATCCTGCACCAGCACTCCCAAGTCCCTTTGCACCTCCGATTTCAGGACTCTCACCCCATTTAGAAAATAGTCTACGCCTTTATTCCTACGACCAAAATGCATGACTCCACACTTTGCTGCGCTATATTCCATCTGCCACTTCTCGGCCCACTCTCCCAACCTGTCCAAGTCCTTCTGCAGAGTCCCTGCATTCTCTACACTACCTGCCCCTCCACCTATTTTCGTATCATCTGCAAACTTTGCCACAAAGCCTTCAATCCCTTTGTGCAAATCATTAATAAACAACGTGAAGAGTAGCGGCCCCAGCACCGAGCCTTGGGGCGATCTTGCCTTGCTCAGGGTATGACCAGCACGAGGAATTGTGTTGCTTTTTTTTTTTGTTGCTGTAAATACTCAGGACTTCCAAAAACAATTTTCCATGAATACCTTCCCACTGCCAGTGTCTCCTGTAAGGACCATCTTTCTAGTACGGTAACTTTAAAGTGAAGAGCAAAAAAATGTTCACCTGTTGGAAATCTAGAAATACTCAGTAGGTCAGACAGCATTTGAGGAGAATGATACAGAATTAATATTGCTGGTGGATGATCTTTCACAAATTGTACTGAAACCTCCTCCATCTGAACTGTTAACTCTGTCTTTCTTTCAGTCTGAAGAAGGGACTCGACCCGAAACGTCACCCATTCCTTCTCTCCAGAGATGCTGCCTGTCCCACTGAGTTACTCCAGCATTTTGTGTCTGTCTTTCATTCGCAGATACCAACTGACCTGCTGGATACCTCCAGAATTATTTGTTAATAGTTAACTGTGTGCTTTTTAAAACTTAATATATGTCTCGGATAGTTATGCATGTACAAGCACTCAGTCTTATCTCTGCATTGTGCGTTTGATATTAATGAATGATTTATAATGTCCTTTGCACATGGAAGGCGAGGGCTAATGGCTTACAATCCTGCGTGATCATCATACGAATACTCCGAGACCTGTGCCAGCGCGTGCCGACCTGGGGAGCCCTACCTGACTGGGTGTGTATGCAAAAGCTATCTGAGGTGCTGCTAGTAAAAGCATAAGTTTTTTTTTCTTCCACCCCACACCCCAATTTTTGCTTTTTACCATGGACATGGCAGCACCCAAGTACTTGCCCAACCTATTTACACAAGGCTGTTTACTTGAATTTTGAGCAATTATTCACACAGATCAACACGGCTAAAATTATTTACCTCCTTATTGGGTAGTTTTGTGCAAACCACTGGATAATAGTGCAAGCGTGGAAACCCCTAGTGGTTTTTGCTTGTCTCTGTACTACGGTACGTTCAAAGGTTGTTTTACCACAATGCCTTCAGCCACATCCAGGTTTAGCCCACAATCCTAGCCCACTGGGCAAATAGGACTGGCTTAAAGATGGCATCTTGACCAACATGACAAGTTGGGCCAAATGACTTGTTTCCATCCTGTATGATAATGAGCTCATCAATTATTGGATATTTGAGGGGTTAGTATCACTTTGGTTTCTTTCAATATTTCAAGGATGTAATTCTTCACCAATCAGCTGTATCTAGCAGCCATCTGCTCTTTCCCTGGCACTATCCTTTATTCCCTTTAATTGTTTTTTGCCTATTCATTTATTTTGGACAGGGGGACTTTAGTCTAATGCTCGCCACTTCTATATATGGTTGACGTTCTAAATGGACTGTTACCCTGTTGATTTCTCTCATTTGCTGCCGGTGCCTTTAATTCCTTCTCCCTGTCCTCCAGCACTCCTCCACTTTGGACTGTGAGTTGACTTTCCTGTGCAGAGATTGAACCTGTCTTTATAAATCCAGATTTGCTTTTTCAGTTCAGTAGTTCTGTTCCACTTGATATTTTTAATCCAGTTTATGTGTTGCACTGACTACTGTTCTGAAAAAATAAAGTCAACTTACTTTGTGTATACTGTATTTCACAACTGTGAACATGGGTTCAGATCAGTTTTAATTCCACATTGCTTTTTTGAAAAAAACAGGCTATGGAGCTGCTTGTGGAGAAAGCCATTAGCAGTTCTTCAGGCCCATTGAGTCCTGGTGATGCAATGCGGAGGGTATTGGAATCTATTGCCTCTGGAGTTCTTCTTCCAGGTTGGTGTCTCTTGCTTGTTTTAGGAGTGAATCGTCTTTTGGCCTCTATCTTGTACAAGGCATTTCCTATCCTTTTTTCCCCCAAAATTATACACTTATTTTTTGCATGTTAGTAATGGCCCATCTTCTGTTTCGGGCATCCAATGGCAATAATAAGCACTTTGGCCAAGGATAACTGTATTGCCATTTAAAGTTCAAGCTGTCGCAAAGCAGTCCAAAGTCAGTTTCAGCACCTCGGTTACTGAGTTGACTGCCCCAACCATGGGATTATCTCTTGACTTTCCCTGTAAGGTATTGTGATAGCTTTTCTATGGCTGTGTCAGTTATTCTGGGGCCATTCTGAACAAGATTGCCAATATTAAGCCAAATTATAGACCTCATCAGATGAAAGTAGTTTTACTAATTTCATGCAGAATTTTTGCAGCCTGGATAAGAGTCCAGGTGCAGGAGATAAAAAGGATAAGATCTCGCCCACTGTACATCCACATGGCTGCCTTCCACTGCACCGCTGATAGATGGTTTAGAAGGGGTAATGAGAAGAGAAATGGATTGAATTATTTATCATTCCTGAGTGAATCTTAATTTTTTTAAGATCACATTGAAGGCTTTGTTGCCGGAAGTCCCAATAGTTTATTTAAGAAAATCAAGCAATAGACTCCAGCATGCCATTGTATCACTCTGACTTCTTGTACTATTCTCTGTGTGTGCTTGTTGACTTCACGGTGTATTTTAGCAAATTTAGATCTCCTTCCAACCTTCTTTATATTGACTATTTAAAAAACTTGACAGAATGATGAGAAGTCGGATTTTTGTATTAAGTCTTAATAAAGCTAGAGGTGGGTGTTCTGCCCCTGTTGTTCCTACATCCATTCACTCACAAACGATGTCATTTTAAACGCCAATCTATCGGCCTGTACGTCTAATATAATTATCAGCTGCTATCAACGGGCCAAGGCTGAAACTGCAGCCTGAAGATGAAGGGCCTTCACTGCAGTCGGGAGATGGTGGAGCTGCCTCCTGCTCTCCAGGGTGTTCAGGATGTAGAAAAACCACTGGAACAAAATGGGTCATCTGGGGTACATTTGGATGCTAATTCAATCATTTGCAAATTAGTCTTGAATCATGTATAAATTGCCTAAGATTAATAACATGTGCACAGCAAGGCTTTTGATGCCACAGAAATGATAGGTTTTATATCTGTTACATCAACCAATTTTATGCGTGTTGAGGTTAGTTCATTTTATTTTAATTCACATTTGATTGCAGTGTTTGACCGTGTTTTGTGTTTCCTTGTGACAGATGGCCCTGGGCTTCTAGATCCCTGTGAAAAGGACCAGTCTGATGCACTGTCCTACATGAACCATCAGCAAAGAGAGGACATTACAGCCAGTGCGCAGGTAAGAAACAAGGAACTGCAGTTGCTAGTTTACACCAGAAATCACAAAGTGCTGGAGTAACTCAGCGGGTCAGGCAGCATCTCTGGAGAACATGGATAGGTGACGTTTCACAGAGTGCTGGAGTAACTCAGCAGGTCAGGCAGCATCTGTGGAGAACATGGATAGGTGACGTTTCACAGAGTGCTGGAGTAACTCAGTGGGTCAGGCAGCATCTGTGGAGAACATGGATAGGTGACGTTTCACAGAGCGCTGGAGTAACTCAGTGGGTCAGGCAGCATCTCTGGAGAACATGGATAGGCGACGTTTCACAGAGTGCTGGGGTAACTCAGCGGGTCAGGCAGCATCTCTGGAGAACATGGATCGGTGACGTTTCACAGAGTGCTGGGGTAACTCAGCGGTTCAGGCAGCATCTCTGGAGAACATGGATCGGTGACGTTTCGGTCCAAAGAAGGGTCCCAACCCAAAATCGCACCTATCCATGTTCACCAGGGATGCTGCCTGTGTCCTTTAGTGTCTTCAGGGTTTTTGCTTATGGTACATTCTCTACAGAAATGCAATGGCTACAGGTATTGAGGGAGAGTCCTCTGGTATCTAATGGTCCCACGAAGGTTTTGAGCAGATATTTGAACAGTTCTGATGAAGGGTCTATGACCTGAAGTATTAGCCTGGTTTCTCTTCCCACGACGTGGCTGATGTAGTATGTCCAGCAATATATTTTTTATTTTCATACAACAAGATGCAATGTCAAGCTTCTAGATGTGTAAAAGACGGTGTTGACAAAATGCTTACTTAGGCTGGATTTATATTGTCCAAGTGTACAGAAGATAAAATTGTAACCTATAATTTTCATGAAATTGCCTAAATAATCCTTTCAAGAAAATGAAATAAAGCTGGAAAAATAGTGAAAACTAGAAGTGCTATAAGAACTCTGAACACTTTTTCAGCTGGAAAATGAAGGCCTGAGCTATAGGGAAAGGCTGAGCAAGCTAGGACTTTATTCCTTGGAGCACTGGAGGATGAGGGGTGATCTCATGGATGTGTGATCTCATAAGTTCTTATGATCTAATAGAGATGTATAAGATCATGAGTGGAACAGATGAGTAAATGCACAGTCGTTTACCCAGAGTAGGGGATTCAAGAACCAGAGGACATAGGTTTAAGGTCAAGGGGGAGCAATTAAAAAATAACCTGAAGGGCAGTCTTTACGTGGATGTATGGAACGAGCTGCCGGAGGAGGTAGTTGAGGCAGATACTATGACAATGTTTAAAATACATTTGGACAGCTACATGGATAGGACGGGTTTAGTTGGATATGGGCCAAACGCAGGCAGGTGGGACTAATGTAGATGGGGCATGTTAGTCGGCATGGGCATGTTAGGCCGAAGGATCTGTTTCCACACCGTATCACCAGAGATTGCAATTTGTATCAATTTTATGACATTTTTTGGAAGCTTTTGTTCGAGCACTTTTTCTGTTTGTCTCAATAAGGTCAGCCGATGGGACTGTTGTGGGGAGGTGGTGATAGGTTGCCTCTGTCCATTTATCCTGGCTGTGCCTTTATCCACCAGCACGCGTTGAGATTGCTCGCATTCAGGCAGATTCACAAAGTTCTTGGGATGGACCCGTTACCCCAGCCCAAACCACGGTTCAACATGAGGAACCGCAAAAGGAGACGGGACGCCAGTGAAGCAGCAGAGGGGGAAGGCGATGGAAAGAAGGACAAGAAGGACAGTGACGTGGGAGACGTCTAGAACTCGTCCCACACGCTGAGTTTTCAAGATTGCAATTTTTTTATATGTTGCTGTTTAGTCTGAGACCTTTGCAATTTTAGTGTTTTACTTGAATAACAATGTACTGTAGATTTGTTTTAAACTGCTTATTGAATAATAAATTGCATCATTCCATGAGGATCATGTTGCCTATGGCAACAGCTCTCTTTCTCTTTCCTCACTCCCTCTCTTCCTACCCCACTCTCGACAAAATTAAACCCTTGGCAAGTGAGTCGACCTGGTCTGGAAACCCATCTTCTCATAATTTCAAAACCAAAGTTGACTCCACGCTTCTCTGAATCAGATGAGGCTGTTTTCTTCTCATGAATTAGTAAAAATAGCCGAGATGTTTTAAATGCATTCATATGAAAGATGGAGGGTCTATATTGGCAGATGTCAACATTGAAGTGCATGTGTTCCCCATGTTGAGCCAAGAGCTGCTAAATGCAGCTTATTGAAGGTACTTTATGCTTTATTCATCGTTGTATTCTACAGGAGCACCTTTTTAAGCACATGGGCCTTGTTTAAATAGTGGTGCAAACTTCCCAAACTTACTGATTGGATATGGCTGGTGTTCATTCAGTGTGTGGCACAGTGACAAGCTAGAAAATCCCAAGCAGTCCACAGCTCGGAAAGCCCATTATGTACACTACATTGCTGTGTTACTGACACACGGTGTACACTTAGCCAAAACCAGAGAGGTCGGTTTACAACTTCACACATATGTTTCAGGAAAGATTGGTTTGACTGGCATAACTCCTAATGTGGCTCGTCTGCTTGGTTTGAAGATATCTTTTGCTATTTATTGATGCCAGAATCAGGTCTTTTCCTACAAGTTTTGTTCACTTTAACAAATCCCAACTACTCGGCTTGATATTGGGGTTGGGTACTCGCGTGTTTTTTTTTGTTGCTCTATTTGAAAACAAAAGAGAATTCGTATAATTCTCAACTTTTGTTTGCATGTATCTTTTTCAGCAGTGTTCATCATCTGTGTGTGCAAAAATACCTTTAAGCTTCAAGTCTCTATTCGATTTTTGGAAGAGTTTCAATAGTCGATTCTTTTTTTTTCCAGCTTTGGTAATTCAAGCGATTAAACTTTTTTAAACATTCTTAAAATGTTTATTATCTAGCAGAACCCACAAGTGATTCCTTAATTCAAACCAATTTACTAATCTCATTTTTTTAGTTAAAAAATTAAACTGGAAAATCAACTGATAATCCAGTTCGAGGGCTTCCACATGAATTAGGTTGTCAGACAGGGAAGGAATCAAAAATCTGGTTGTATGTGGTTACAGGTTGGTGTAGTGAGACTGGGAGTGGGGACGGTGAATCTTTTTAAAATTATCTTCAGCTCATGTTATAAAAGGCCACGTCTGCCTTGTGACACCTTTCACCCTTCCGAATATATCTTTCCAGCAGTTGGTTAGGTGCTCAATTGTCCTGACACTGTGGATATCATGACTCAAGAACAGCTCGTGCACCAAAATTGCTTGGCACTCATAACTATAAAATCCCTTGTGCATAAAATGTACAGTTTAACTGGTTACACTATTGACATTTGTATAGGTAGGAAATGCCTCCCACTGTAAGTGTACCTGACTCCGTTTTACCTATGGAAGTGTTATTTCTATTGAAATGTGGCTTTGTCCTCAGCTCTGTGGTATTTAAAAAAAAAAGTGTATTCGATTTTTTGTTGGCTATGTATTACATTATTGAACTAGTGTAAAAGTGCTAATGAGAACAAGAGCAGTGTAGGGATCTTTGTGTACTCGGATCCTTTTTATGTTTGGAAGTAGCTGTTCACAAAATGCAACTCTATGAAGGTAACTGGGAAATAAAATCCTTATCCAATGACTGCATGTTCTGACGGTGCTTTTGTTGCATTCAGATGTTCTGTAAATATGTTTTTGAATGCATCGTGGCCGATTATTTCCCAGTGAGATGCGGGATTTGTTTGCAAGACATACTTTGGTAAGTTAATAAAGTTACTTCAACGTGATATCCCTTTACCAAAGGGTTATTTGTGTGGTCATTTTGTTCTCCAGATACTTCTGGATTAAATATTTGAGATACCTCTGATTAGAATCCAGATTCCAGGATAACTAGTAAGGTGTGTCAGCTGCAACTGGCAGCAAACATTGACAACAGTCAGCCGCCATAGTTGGGAGTGTAAGAAAATAACTGCAGATGCTGGTACAAATCGAAGGTATTTATTTCACAAAATGCTGGAGTAACTCAGCAGGTCAGGCAGCATCTCGGAAGAGAAGGAATGGGTTGGGAGTGTATGTAACAGTACTTAAGCATTGACAGCTGAGTGTAATACCTACTTGAAGCCGTTCTTGGCTCGGCATATTTTATTTGGTATAAGCATTATCTACTAATGGGGCGCAACTCTTGTATGGAGGATGGGACTGACATTCTGATCATTTCTAATATCCATTCGAAGCATATTTTAAACTGACATAACCAGAAATTAAGAAATGTAGATTTTTTAAGATTTTTTTTTAGATTTAGAGATACAGCGCAGAAACAGGCCCTTCGGCCCACCGAGTCCGCGTCGCCCAGCGATCCCCGCACATTAACACTATCCTACACACACAAGGGACAATTTTTTTTAACATATTACCCAGTCAATACCTGGAGTGTGGGAGGAAACCGAAGATCTCGGAGAAAACCCACGCAGGTCACGGGGAGAACGTACAAACCCCGTACAGACGGTGCCCGTAGTCAGGATCGAACCTGAGTCTCCGGCGCTGCATTCGCTGCAAGGCAGCAACTCTACCGCTGCGCCACCGTGCCACCCAGAAATAAAGAACTGCAGATGCTGGTTAATACACAGGGCACAAAGTTCTAGAGTAACTTCATCCGTTCACAAAACATCCCTGGAGAACATGGATCGGTGATGTTTCGGGTCACAGACTTTTTGGAGAATATTTCTCCGCTCCACTCATCTCTCCCCCCCCCCCCTTTCCTCCCTCTGGCTTTACAATGCTCTTTAACCTGACACACCTTTCTTTCTTATCTCTGGATTTTTTTTCCAACCATCTGCTTATCCTAACCATAACCCTCCTCTCTCACCTGTGGCAACCTATTACCTGGCGTGCAGGTCCTGCCTCTCCCCTTTTCCAGCTCCCACCCTCCCTCACGTCTGAGGAAGGAAAGGTCCCGACCCGAAATGTTACCCATCCATGTTCTCCAGGGATGCTACCTGACCCGCTGTGTTACTCTAGCACCTTGTGTTCTTTAGCCAGATATCAATACTTTTAGTTATGGACATGAAGATATATTCTGAAGTACATTATCTGCAATCATGTTGAGATTCCTATCAAATTCCTGCAAGCTAATAACAGTCTCCCTATTTAAAATAAAATGAACAATGATGGGCATGTTTGTATTTGACCTCACAATTTGCTTGAAGTAACAATATCCCTGAACTGTGTTGGATAAGAAGTTGATCCCACCAATATCAAGTTGTGGATTTTAAATACCTCTGGAAAATTAAATACACTGTACAAAGTATACTTCTTAGATATTTACTTTCATTTTCAAATAAAAAGTTTTCAATCTTGCCATCTTCCAAATTATATTAATAGTGCTTGTTTATTTAATATATCATCCACCTTTCATTTGAGAATGATTAACTTTTCATGGAAGGCTGTTCTTGTGGTTGTAAATTGGGAAGATTCTGCTATATTCTGCATATCCTCGTTGCCTACAGTTGGAACATGTATGTAGGGGCTTGCATTTACAATGCAGGCTAGTTTTTGTTATTTAAGAAACAGGTTTGTAAAGTAATGGCGTTATGTTCGGTATATTATGATAATATTCCTGAAGCTGAACGTGCATTATGGTTCATGTGAGTTTTAGGTCAATGTGTGTGCAAGTACACACATGTGTGTATGCGCATGCATACACAGAGCACATGCACAGAACACACGCGTGCACACACATTGCGTGCTGCATACAGCCACATGCACGCACACACATATAGACCACGTGCACACATGTTGCACACATGCACGCATACACTCAGATGTGTAGTCTTCTCAATTTACAGGTAGGAATGCAAAAGCAAAATATTGTTGCTTCAGAAAATCTGATATAAAAATATATATCACTTGTACCAAGCTACAAGGACGTTTCTTTTGCATGTGGTTCGGCAAGATAACCACATGAGCACAATTGCCTGGTTAGTACAGAATGTACAGAACAGCCCTCCGAGTCTAGATGCAGGTGGTGACATTTTACGGTCCAGTCTGCAGTTGGCCACAAAGACCGGTTGCAGCCGTTGCCTTCATTGCGGCCGTCTGACGGAGAAAATGCATTGGTAGACCATAAAATGCTGGAGCAACTCAGCGGGTCAGGCAGCATCTCGGGAGAGAAGCAATGGGTGATGTTTCGGGCCGAGACCCTTCCTCAGACTGATGTCGGGGGAGGGACGCCCTCGGAGAAAAGCCACCCAGTTCGCGGGGAGAACGTGCAGACTCCGTACAGACAGCACCCGTAGTCGGGATGGAACCCGGGTCTTTGGTGCTGCAAGTGCTGTAAGGCAGCAACTCCACCGCTGTGCCATCATCCTAAAGGTATTAGCGATAAGGAAAGAGAGGCCAAATTTGAAACATCATATGCTGAGAGATGTCCTGATGGAAGTGGAGGCATGGATTGGGTGGACTGTCACAACCTTTTCCCCAGGGTGGAAATGTCAAACACCAGAGAGCATTGCTGAAGGTGGAAAAGTTAAAGGAGATGTGTGGAGCAAGTTTTTTATGCAGAGGGCGGTGGGTGCCAGGAGTGGAGGTACCATAGTGGTATTTAAAGGGCTTTTGTACAGGCATGTGGATATGCAGGATTGGAGAAATATGGACCAGCTGCCGGCAGAGGAGGTTGGTGTGAACTGGCATCATGTTTGGCAGGCATATTCTGTGCTGAATAACCAGTTAGCATGACTCCAACTTCTGCTTAATTCACTAAAGTGCTAGTTCCTGTTTTATTTAGCTGCTCAACCCCATTTCATCAGCTGGGAAGTTTGCAGCTATTCATAGAACTTGCGTCAACTGTTTAGAGTTCCCACAGTTGGGCAGTTATGCAAGATTAACCAATCAGATTAACCACAGATCAAGAGCCACGGGGAGGAAGTGCCGTGGAGCAAGGGGAAAGCAAGCTGGAGCATAGGGTTGCCAACTGTCCCGTATCAACCGGGACATCCCGTAGTTTGGGCTAGATTAGTTTGTCCCATACGGGACCGACCTTGTCCCGTATTGGTAGGGTTGCCAACTTCCTCTCCCAAATACGGGACAAATGGTGACGTCACCGCCCAGCACCCCCTGGGTGAGGTCACCCTTTGTCCCGTATTTGGGAGTGAGGAAGTTGGCAACCCTACTGGAGCCGTTTAAAATGTTGCTTAGAAAATCCAATTATTTCTGACTCAGCGACACACTTGCTTAACGAACCAGCTTCTCACCGGAACAGAGAGGACTGTGGTTCCCTCCTAGAGACTTAACAAAATGCCAACGACTTATAAAATGTCATGAAGTCTGAAGAAGGGTCTCGACCCAAAACGTCACCCATCCCTTCTCTCCTGAGATGCTGCCTGACACGCTGAGTTACTCCAGCACTTTGTGAAATAAATACCTTCGATTTGTACCAGCATCTGCAGTTATTTTCTTACACTATAAAATGTCATGAACTGATCATGCTGCTATTTCTAGGTTCTGACTTGTGTGCAGTGCGAGGGGGTGTTGACGCTTTTACAGGAGCTGGCATCTTAAGGCACCTGCCTGTTAGTTTAGTTTAGTTTTAGATTAGAGATACAGCACAGAGACAGGCCCTTCAGCCTACTGAGTCCACGCCGACCTACCATCCCCGCACACTAACACTACCCGAAACAACACTAGGGACAATTTACACATACACCAAGCCAATTAACCTACAAACCTGTACGTCTGCGGTTATCATAGATGACTTTAATCTACATATAGATTGGGCCAACCAGACTGGTAACAGTGCTGAGGAGGAGGATTTCCTGGAATGTATACGGATGGGTTTTTAAACCAATATGTAGACGAACTGACTGGAGGGCAGGCCATCCTTGATTGGGTATTGTGTAATGAGGAAGGATTAGTCAGCGATCTTGTTGTGCAAGGCCCCTTGGGCAGCAGTGACCATAATATGGTGGAATTCTGCATTCGGTGGAGAGTGACGCAGTTAATTCAGAGACTAGGGTCCTGAACTTACAGAAAGGAGACTTTGACGGTTTGAGATGGCAATTGGCTAGGATAGACTGGCAAATTATACTTAACGGGTTGACGTATGATGAAAGAATGGGTCAACGGCTAGTCTTTGCTGGAATTTAGAAGGATGAGAGGGGATCTTATAGAAACACATAAAATCCTTAGAGGAATGGTCAGAGTAGTTGCAGGGAAAATGTTGGGGGAGTCCAGAACCAGGGGTCACAGTTTAAGAATAATCGGTAAGACATTTAGGACTGAGATGAGGGAAAACCTTTTCACCCAGAGTTGTGAATCTGTGGAATTCTCCCCCAAGAGAGTTAGAATAGCTCTTAGGGCTAACGGAATCAAGGGTTATGGGGAGAAAGCAGGAACAGGGTACTGATTTTGGATGATCAGCTATGACCATATTATAGACAATAGGTGCAGGAGTAGGCCATTCGGCCCTTTGAGCCAGCACCACCATTCAATGTGATCATGGCTGATCATTCTCAATCAGTACCCTGTTCCTGCCTTCTCCCCATACCCCCTGACTCCGCTATCGTTAAGAGCTCTATCCAGCTCTCTCTTGAATGCATTCAGAGAATTGGCCTCCACTGCCTTCTGAGACAGAGAATTCCACAGATTTACAAATCTCTAACTGAAAAAGTTTTTCCTTATCTCTGTTCTAAATGGCATTCCCCTTATTCTTAAACTGTGGCCCCTGGTTCTGGACTCCCCCAACATTGGGAACATGTTTCCTGCCTCTAACATGTCCAACCCCTTAATAATCTTATATGTTTTGATAAGAACCCCTCTCATCCTTCTAAATGCCAGTGTATACAAGCCTAGCCGCTCCAGTCTTTCAACATATGACTGTCTCTCCATTCCGGCAATTAACCTAGTAAACCTACGCTGCACGCCCTTAATAACAAGAATATCCTTCCTCAAATTTGGTGTCCAAAACTGCACACAGTACTCCAGGTGCGGTCTCACTAGGGCCCTATACAACTGCAGAAGGACCTCTTTGCTCTTATACTCAACTCCTCTTGTTATGAAGGCCAACATTCCATTGGCTTTCTTCACTGCCTGCTGTACCTGCATGCTTCCTTTCAGTATAAGAAAATAACTGCAGATGCTGGTACAAATCGAAGGTATTTATGCCCCCTCCATCGACTCCTTTAAGTCCAGGCTCAAAACCTATTTCTACTCCCAAGCGTTTGAAGCCCTCTGAGGGGGCACTGTGAACTGTTTATGTATGTGCTGTTATGTTTATGTGCCATTTAGTTGTTCGTTTATTAGTACCTGAACTGATGTACAGCACTTTGGTCAACGTGGGTTGTGTTTAAATGTGCTATACAAATAAAATTGACTTGACAAAGTGCTGGAGTAACTCAGCAGGTCAGGCAGCATCTTGGGAGAGAAGGAATGGGTGACGTTTCAGGTCGAGACACTGACACTGACACCCAGATCTCATTGTACGTCCCCTTTTCCTAACTTGACACCATTCAGATAATAATCTGCCTTCCTATTATTACCACCAAAGTGGATAACCTCACACTTATCCACATTAAACTGCATCTGCCATGCATCCGCCCACTCACACAACCTGTCCAAGTCACCCTGCAACCTCATAGCATCTTCCCCACAGTTCACACTACCACCCAGCTTAGTATCATCTGCAAATTTGCTAATGGTACTTTTAATCCCTTCATCCAAGTCATTAATGTAATTTATATTGTAAATAGCTGCGGTCCCAGCACCGAGCCTTGCGGTACCCCACTAGTTACTGCCTGCCATTCTGAAAGGGACCCATTTATCCCCACTCTTTGCTTTCTGTCTGTCAACCAATTTTCTATCCATATCAGTACCCTACCCTGAATGGTGGTGCTGGCTCAAAGGGCCGAATGGCCTACTCCTGCACCTATTTTCTATTTTTCTATGTCTTTGGAGTGTGGGAGGAAACCGAAGATCTCGGAGAAAACCCACACAGGTCACGGGGAGAAGGTACAAACTCCGTACAGACGGCACCCGTAGTCGGGATCGAACCCGGGTCTCCGGCGCTGCATTCGCTGTAAGGCAGCAACTCTACCGCTGCGCCACTGTGCTTCACAGAGTGGCGTTACTCTCAGAGGCAGTGAGGCTGAGTTCCATGCCGGGCAGGAAGGTGATCCTGGTTGTGCAGTAGGTTGGTGGCCAAAGGAGATACCGTAGGTTCACAAACAGTATTGGAGTTAGATTCACATTCCTCTCACACTGAACAACACCAGAATGACAGTCACACGCGAGGACAAGGATCTTAAAGCCACTGTTTGTAACAGAGAGATGCTGCTCCACGTCAGGCCAACAACCCTGCTGTGAGTTAGACAACGTGGAGATTTCACCTTCCTTGTCCCAACCCACAACGTCACCTGTCTAAGCTGCAAAAGGTGCAGAGGCGATTTACAAGGATGTTGCCAGGTCTTGAGGGCCTGAGAAATTGGGAGAGGTTGAGCAGGCTGGGTCTCTATTCCTTGGAGCGCAGGAAGCTAAGGGTTGACCTTATAGATGTGTATGAAATCATGAGAGCCATCGACAGTGTGGATGTACAGAATCTCTTACCCAGAGTCGGTAAGACAAGAACCACAGGGCAAAGGTTTAGGGTGAGAGGGGAATAAAGCTTAGAGGGGTTTTGGCCAAACGGGGGCAGGTGAGACTAGTGTAGATGGAGCATCTTGGTCAGCGTGGACAAGTTGGGCAGAAGGGCCTGTTTCCACAGTCTGACTGTGATTCTATCCATGTCCTTCCCTGATGAGTGAACCCCGCACTTTGTGTTGTTTCTCTGAGTTAGTTAGAGGCAGTAATCTCAGATCAGTTTCCCTAAACCGGTGCCAGTGACAGAATCTTTTGGCAATAGTTGTCTGAGCTAATATTCCCGGGTGAAGTTGAGAGCCATTCTCCAACGCTGTCGCTGTCATGTCTGGGGTTGAGATCAGAGGGTGTGATCTGATGGACCAGTAACCAATAGGAGGCACAGTCTGGGGGAAATGTGGTGTGGAAATGTTCATTGGCCGCCTTCCTCTCTGAAACCATTGATGCGAGTTCTTGGTAAATGAGAGGATAATCATTTTGCACAGTTTCTGCTCTGCTGGCAGTCGCTCAAGTGTGCTACAACACTGGTCAGTGGCAGTGTGCTTCCTCTGAATGCCGGCAGTCCACAGTCTTGCATTCCTAATCGCCAGTTCCCCGAGAAACTCAAGTGGTAAGTGACTGCATCCATTGCAGCTTGCTCTCTCTCTCTGTGTGTCGTTTGGTTAGCTGGTTGAAAGAAGGTTGCATCAAGACTAACAATGGAAACAGACTTTTTAATGTGAGTTTGTCCTTGTATCATCTCACGATGATTCTGGTTGTTTTCCCGTTGTGTGACCGCGACTGGTGAATGAGGGAGGGAGGGAGGGAGGGAGGGAGGTGGGGGGTGGAGATGCCTCTTTGAATTTCAATACGATGCGATACGATAGAACTTTATTTATCCCAGGAGGGAAATTGATCAGATTATTTAGAAACACAAAAAAAGCTCGATTGAACTAAGGCAGCAAACAATTTTAAATTGGCATTGAGATGATCTGGAAAGTTATTGTTAAGTCGTTATAAACGCGGATTGATGAAGAAGTTATACCAGAGAGAGGAAGAGCTAAAGGACGTTAGCGGTTCCACTGTTCTGAAATCTCAGGCAGATGACAGAGGGGAATATTACAATTCAGTTATGTTTGAGCATCTCACGTACAATGTGTAACCTGGATACAGAGTTCAGCTCACTGTCAGTAGTAATTGATGCTGAAATATTGACGTCTATTGAATTTGAATTGAATTTGAATTTGAATTTGAATTGAATTTGAATTGAATTGAATACATTTTATTACCTGATGGATTGCCAATTTAAAATTGGATTTTAAAAGTAAAACAAAAACCATTTCAGCGATTGGAAAAATGCATTGTGCAGATAGACACAAAAAGCTGGAGTAACTCAGCGGGTCAGGCAGCATCTGTGGAGAACATAGATAGGTGACGTTTCACAGAGTGCCGGAGTAACTCAGCGGGTCAGGAAGCATCTGTGGAGAACATGTAAGGGTGACGTTTCACAGAGTGCTGGAGTAACTCAGCGGGTCAGGCAGAATCTCTGGACAAAAGTAATTGGTGACCTAATCCTTTTCTCTAGAGATGCTGCCTGACCCCACTGAGTTACTCCAGGTTTTTGAGTCTATCTTCAGTGTAAACCAGCATCTGCAGTTCCTTCCTACAACAATATGCTTTGTGCAGTTTGCCCAACCTGCCTGCTGGATAAAAAGCTACGGGAATTCACAAAACGTATTCTATCATTGCAAGGTTTATAGTAATTTGTGCAAAAAAAAATGGTTGGCACTTTCCTTGAGGTGGGCTGCTTATGGTTTGTGAGTCATCTCAGTGACTTGGGACTGACTGGCAACAAATGGGTTGCTGCTTCGGGTAGACACAAAATGCTGGAGTAACTCAGCGGGTCAGGCAGCATCTCTGGAGAGAAGGAATGGGTGACATTTTGAGTGGAGACCCTTCTTCAGACTGGTTTGAGTATTGTTCCTGCCGGCTGAAGCTGGAGACTGATACGCTCCATCTTTGACAAAACTTACATTTTCAGGGAAGTAACAGGCGGCGAGGAAGAAAAATAGACAACACTTCTGTCAGCAGAACCAACGTTAAACTAATTGGGGCTGATATGTAGTGAATTCCAGCCAGTGCTGTGAGGGCGAAGGTGAGCAAGTGTATCAGACCCCAAATGATGTAATAAAATAACATCAAGATTCAGCTACGGTGTCTATATTGGTTTGCAGTGTTTCAAGCTGATAATTCCAATCCTAAAGTTTTCTGCCATATTTTACTGGGGAGAGACACAAAATGCTGGAGTAACTCGGTGAGACATACAACTATAACATGAAGACGGGTCTCGACCTGAAACGTCACCCATTCCTTCTCTCCAGAAATGCTGCCTGTCCCGCTGAGTTACTCCAGCATCTTGTGTCTATCTTCGGTGTAAACCAGCATCTGCAGTTCCTTCCTACACATTTAACTGGGGGGTTATTGACTATCCAGTCATCGGAAAGAGGGATTGGACAGGGTAGATGCAGGAAAAATGTTGCCCATGTTGGGGGGTCACAGTTTAAGAATAAGGGGTAAGCCATTTAGGACTGAGATGAGGAAAGCCCATCAAGTCTACTCCGCCATTCAATTAAGGCTGATCTATCTCCTTCTAACCTTATTCTCCTGCCTTCTACCCATACCCTCTGACACCTGTACTAACAGGTACAGGCACCTGTGCTAACTGTACACCTGTGGTGGTGGATGCAGATAAGATAGTGGTGCTTAAGAGGCTTCTAGATAGGCACATGATCGTGCAGAGAATGCTATGGATAAAGTGCAGGCAGATGTCATGTTGGCATCATGTTGGGCACAGATATTGTGGGTTGAAGGGCCTGTTCCTGTGTTGTACTGTTCTATGATTTGTGTTCTTTTAATCCCTTTGCTTCCTGTTCTTTTATTCACTCTCTCGCTCCCCCCATTCACTCAGTGACCAGCCAGCCTTGTTTATAAACTACCCGAGTCTGGTCTCAGACATCCTTTCTCCCAGACAGACACGGTGCTGGAGTAACTCAGCGGGTCAGGCAGCATCTGTGGAGAACATGGATAGGTGACGTTTCACAGAGTGCTGGAGTAACTCAGCGGGTCAGGCAGCATCTGTGGAGAACATGGATAGGTGACGTTTCACAGAGTGCTGGAGTAACTCAGCGGGTCAGGCAGCATCTGTGGAGAACATGGATAGGTGACGTTTCACAGAGTGCTGGAGTAACTCAGCGGGTCAGGCAGCATGTGTGGAGAACATGGATAGGTGACGTTTCACAGAGTGCTGGAGTAACTCAGCGGGTCAGGCAGCATGTGTGGAGAACATGGATAGGTGACGTTTCACCGAGTGCTGGAGTAACTCAGCGGGTCAGGCAGCATCTCTGGAGAGAATGGATAGGTGACATTTCAGGTCGAGACCCTTCTTCAGTCTGACCCGCCGAGTTACTCCAGCTTTTTTGTGTCTATCTTCGGTTTAAACCAGCATCTGCAGTCCCTCCCCCCACTTCTCTGCAATCTTCCTTTGTCTCCTTTTCCATTGCGATGAAGAGTCTTGGAGCTGAAACATTGGTTCTGTTTCTCATCCCTCAGCACAGGCCCCACCTGCTGGGAAATCCCAGCATCTTCTATTTTTGTTTAAGATGTTTGTGGATTTGTCAGCTTTTAGTTCTATTGATTGATAGAACGCCTGCTGTTTCTCTTTTTCCCATTAGATTCACAGGCTTTCAGAGAATTACACAGGTTCTTTGTTTCTTTTGTGGAAAGGCTAAACCATTTGTCTAACATTTCTGCTGCTTCACTGTTCTCCATTATAATTTATCCAAAGAATCTGAAAAATACCTGGATAGAGTGGATGTGGGGAGGATGTTTCCACCAGTGGGAGAGTCTAGGACCAGAGGGCACAGCCTCAGAATTAAAGGACGTTCCTTTAGGAAGGAGATGAGGAGGAATTTCTTTAGTCAGAGGGTGGTGAATCTGTGGAATTATTTGCCACAGACGGCTGTGGAGGGCACAAGTCAATTGATATTTTTAAGGCAGAGATAGAGAGTTTCTTCATTAGTAAGTGTCAGGAGTTATGGGGAGAAGGCAGGAGAATGGGGCTAAGAGGGAAAGATAGATCAGCCATGATTGAATAGCGGAGTAGACTTGATGGGCCGAATGGCCTAATTCTGCTCCTATCAGTTATGACCTTACGAACATGAAAAATTGAGAATTTTTCTTTCAACAATTCTTTTTTTACATATTTGTAATAGCTCTCTCAATCTTTTCTTCACATTTCAGGTTGATAATCTTTCATCAGAACTGACATCATAAATCTGAACAATAACCTGTGTTTCTCTCTCTGTTGGTACTTTCTGATCGGATATTTTTAGTGTTTTAGAAAATAGGTGCAGGAGGAGGCCATTCGGCCCTTCGAGCCAGCACCGCCATTCATTGGGATCATGGCTGATCATCCACAATCAGTAACCTGTGCCAACTTCTCCCCATATCCCTTGATTCCACTAGCCCCCAGAGCTCTATCTAACTCTCTCTTAAATTCATCCAGTGATTTGGCCTCCACTGCCCTCTGTGTCAGAGAATTCCACAAATTCACAACTCACTGGGTGAAAAAAGATCCTTCTCAGCTCAGTTTTAAATGGGCTCCCCTGTATTCTAAGACTGAGGTGAGAAGGAAACTTTTCACCCAGAGAGTTGTGATTTTGTTATCTATTTCTGGCATGCACGGCGCGATGCTTCAGAAAGGGGAAGTACTCTGTTCACAGCGAACTCTTTAGTTCATATTTAGAGAAACTGCCCACTTGAAGTTTGCAGAAGCAGAACCGAGAGGTGGGGGTCACACCTGCGACGGAGCCACTCAAACGGGAGGAGATCGACTGATGACCAGGGTTGCCAACTTCCTCACTCCCAAATACGGGACAAAGGGTCACGTCACCGCCCCGTGCCCCACGTGACCTCACCCAGCCAGCGGCCACGTGGTCCCGGCCCGGGCGGCCGCCATTGGTGGGGCGGGAGCACGTGGCCGCTGGCTGGGTGAGGTCACGTGGGGCGCGGGGCGGTGACGTCACCCTTTGTCCCTTATTTGGGAGTGAGGAAGTTGGCAACCCTACTAATACGGGACAAGGGCGGTCCCGTACGGGACAAACTAATTTAGCCCAAAATACGGGATGTCCCGGCTAATACGGGACAGTTGGCGACGCTAGCATTGACCCACAGGTTTCAACTTAATAAATATTGCTGCAGACCCCCTCTGCACAAAACCTTTGCCCTGTTTTTTAAATAATATGACTGTAATTTGATTATCTGTGATAAGCTTGCACTATCTGAGAAGCAGTGGTAGATACGAATGTTTAATCCAAGAGGAACTGCAGGTGCTGGAGGAACTTGAGCAAAGCACAAAGTGCTGGAGGAACTCAGCGGGTCAGGCAGCATCTGTGGAGGGAAATTCAGACGGCAGACGGCATTTTGGGTTGGGTCCCTTCTTCAGACTGATTGGAGCAGGAGTGAGAAAGGTGGAAAAGAGAGTTGCGGATGGGACAAGGCCTGACGAGTGATAGGTGGATACAGGTGAGGTGGGCCATTTAGTTTAGTCTAGTATTGACACGTGCACAAAGGTGCAGTGAAAAGCTTCAGTTTGTGTACTATCCTGTCAAAGAAAAGGCTGTATATAGAAACACGGAAACATAGATGCAGGAGGAGGCCATTCGGTCCTTCGAGCCAGCACCACCATCAGTGGGCTGCTGCATGGTTGTCCTGTATTTATGGTCCAGCTGTCTGGCGCTGATAATGCCGGCGTACACGGAGTGAGTTGGGACTTGCAATTATTTTTGTTTCTGTGTTGTTCCAAAATTAGCTGCCAGGAATTTCCCTTGGGTTTCTCCCACTCTGTCTTCATAACTATGAGGAAGTTTGGTGGAGACCGATTTACACACATAATTGCCCTTCCCAACAAAGTCACAGCATCCAGCTGAAGATTGCTGAGGGTATGTGTTCATGAGCTTTATGTTTCTACACTTGACAACTAGGAATTTGGAGGAAGGAACTGCAGATGCTGGTTTAAATCAAAGATAGAGACACAAAAATGCTGGAGTAATTCAGGGGGTCAGGCAGCATCTGTGGAGAAAAGGGATAGGTGATGTTTTGGGTGGAGACCCTTCTTCAGGAGTCTGAGTTATTCCAGCTTTTTGTGTGCACCTATTTTCTATGTTTCTATGGGAGGGGTTGAGAGGGAAAGGTAGATCAGCCATGATTGAATGGCGGAGTAGACTTGATGGGCCGAATGGCCTAATTCTGCTCCTATCACTTATGAACTATGACCTAGGAGTCAAATGGTTAATACACTATGAGAGAAAGTCATGCAGTCAGGATATGAGCACTTCAACCCACCGAGTCCGACTGACCACCAATTACCTGTGCCTTAGTAAACAGATTGAATGCAGTACTAAAGGCGTGAGCCAGCCAGACCACAGTTTCATTACATCATGGCTTCCATTGATCAGCAAACCTCCAAGCCTGCCTTGGTCAACTTGAACTCCAGCCACATAATTCCTGCTTCCTCAGACCAGTGCTTTGCAGGTGGTGCTGTTAATGGATTCAGCTAATGTTCTGCCAACTTATCCACTTGCACAAGTATGAGGTGTAGAAAAGGCAGACTTGGACATTGCTTCACAGTAAAATGTCACCATCAGATGAAAAGCATGGATTACAATTGGTAAAAAAAACACCTTCAGGACTAATGTCGGGATGTTCTCCATAAACTGAACAACGCATGCATTGGAATTTTGAGTGGGAGCACAGCACCTGGGATTTAGATGGGGAGTTAATGGGTATTGTACAGACAAATAACTGCAGATGCCGGTTTATGACAAAGATAGACTCAATGTGCCGGAGTAACTCAGTGGGTCAGGCAGCATCTGTGGAGAACATGGACAGGTGACGTTTCACAGAGTGCCGGAGTTACTCAGCGGGTCAGGCAGCATCTGTGGAGAACATGGACAGGTGACGTTTCACAGAGTGCTGGAGTTACTCAGCGGGTCAGGCAGCATCTGTGGAGAACATGGACAGGTGACGTTTCACAGAGTGAATGAATGAATACGTTTATTGGCCAAGTATGCAGATAGAAGGAATGTGGCTTGGTGCTCCGCTCACAAATGACAACACAAACATACAGTTAACAATTAAGAATAAAGCATAAACACATCAAAACAAGGATACACCATTACGGTCTAAACATGTGGGTGAAAATAAACCAGAGCAAAAAAGAGGCTACAGACTTTGGTTATTGAGTAGTGTGTCTGTGTGTATATGTGTGTATATGTATATGTATGTGTGTGTGTGTGTGTGTGTGTGTGTGTGTGTGCGTGTGTATATGTATATGTGTGTGTGTGTATGTGTATGTGTGTGTGTGTATATGTATATGTGTGTACATGTATATGTGTGTGTGTTTGTGTGTGTGTATATGTTTGTGTGTGTGTGTATATGTGTGTATATGTTATGTATGTGTGTGTGTGTGTGTATGTGTGTATATGTTATGTGTGTGTGTGTGTGTATATGTTATGTGTGTGTGTGTGTGTGTATGTGTGTATATGTTATGTGTGTGTGTGTGTGTATATGTTATGTGTGTGTGTGTATGTGTGTATATGTTATGTGTGTGTGGGTATGTGTGCGTGTGTGTGTATGTATGTGTGTATATGTTATGTGTGTGTGTGTGTGTGTGTATATGTATATGTATATGTGTGTGTGTTTGTGTGTGTGTGTATATGTTTGTGTGCGTGCGGATGTTTGTGTGTGTGTGTATTTGTTTGTGTGTGAATGTGTTGTTGTCGTGTGCCTATTCTGTCTGCATTCGAGCACTTCCTGCTTTGTTACTAGGCTGCAGTTGAACCTGGCGAGTGAGTTCTGCTGCCACAGATTAGCTAGCGGGAGCTTCAGCGATTGCTGGAGGGGACCGTGAGGAGCCAGCCCCATCACTGCATCGTTCCCAAACCCCTCCACTCCAACCCCAGCTGGTAAGAGCTGTTTTCTATTTTTACCTCCCAACAGATGTACTGAGCTAAAGAGTAGCTGGAGAAAGCCAAGACCCCTTTTGTTGCAAGCACAAGGTGGAAATTCATTGCAACTCTCTTCACGGTCACTTCTTTCTGCAAATTTAAACATGCTTTAGAGTCTAAGGGCTTGTAATCAGATCTGTCACCTAAGGCCAGCAGCAGTTTGGCTTATTGTCACTTGTACCGAGGTACAGTCCAAAGCTTTTGTTGCGTGCTAACCAGTCAGTGGAAGGACGATCCATGATTACAATCAAGCCGTCCACAGTGTACAGATACAGGATAAAGGGAATAACGTTTAGTGCAAGGAAAAGACCAGTAAAGTCCGATCAAAGATTGTCCGAGGGTCTCCAGATGGGAGGTCAGGACCGTTCTCTTGTTATTGATAGGATGGTTCAGTTGCCTGATAACAGCTGGGAAGAAACAGTCCCTGAATCTGGTTGTGTGTGTTTTCACACTTCTGTACCTCTTGCCCGATGGGAGAGGGGAGAGAGGGGACCAGAGTGAGACTGGTCCTTGATTATGCTGCTGGCCTTGCCGAGGCAGCGTGAGGTGTCGATGATTCTGCCCGCACTGGGAACAGAACAAGAAACTGGACGGTAGCTGAAAGGGTCAGTGGAGGACAACGACCAGTCGAACGTTGCCCTGTGGAGTAGCCTGACGTTGGGGCTGCGTTTATCTGTTGCACACTCATTTACTTGCAGCAGCACAACACAATATGTAAACATATTGCACTGGAAACAATATCATACACAAAAATCTGTCTCTGTCTCTCAATATAAGATAATTAGGGGATTGGACACATTAGAGGCAGGAAACATGTTCCCAATGTTGGGGGAGTCCAGAACAAGGGGCCACAGTTTAAGAATAAGGGGTAGGCCATTTAGAACGGAGATGAGGAAGAACTTTTTCAGTCAGAGAGTGGTAAAGGTGTGGAATTCTCTGCCTCAGAAGGCAGTGGAGGCCAGTTCGTTGGATGCTTTCAAGAGAGAGCTGGATAGAGCTCTTAAGGATAGCGGAGTGAGGGGGTATGGGGAGAAGGCAGGAATGGGGTACTGATTGAGAGTGATCAGCCATGATCGCATTGAATGGCGGTGCTGGCTCGAAGGGCTGAATGGCCTACTCCTGCACCTATTGTCTATTGTCTATTGTCTAATATATACGTACATACACCGATCAGCCAAAACATTATGACTACTGACAGGTGAAGTGATTATCTTGTTACAATGGCACCTGTCAAGGGGTGGGATATATTAGGCAGCAAGTGAACAGTCAGTTCTTGAAGTTGATGTGTTGGATGCAGGAGAAATGGGTAGGAGTAAAGACCTGAGCGACTTTGACAAGGGCCAATTTGTTATGGCCAGACGACTGGGTCAGAGCATCTCTGAAATGGCAAGGCTTGTGGAGTGCTCCCGGTCAGCAGTAGTGAGTACCTACCGACAGTGGTCCGAGGAGGGACAAACCACACATAGAGAGAGAGAGAGAGCGTTTGGGATGTATGACAATCCACACTCTAGACTCAATAGCGCTGGTACTAATGAGGATATTTCCTGATGTTCTATTGCCGAGGGACAAAAGCTTTAATGCCAAATTTAACTCATTTAAATTAGTTACTAGTTTTTAGTTAAACTTGATAAACCAATTAAACTAAAGGTTTAAGAAGCAATTAGACAGGTACTTGGATAGGACAGGTTTCGAGGGATATGAGGCAAACGCGGGCAGGTGGGACTAATGTAGATGGGGCATGTTGGTCGGTGTGGGCGGGTGGGACTAGTGTAGATGGGGCATGTTGGCCGGTGTGGGCAGGTGGGACTAGTGTAGAAGGGGCATGTTGGTCGGTGTGGGCAGGTGGGACTAGTGTAGATGGGGCATGTTGGTCGGTGTGGGCAGGTGGGACTAGTGTAGATGGGGGATGTTGGTCGGTGTGGGCAAGTGGGACTAGTGTAGATGGGGCATGTTGGTATGGTGTGGGCAGGTGGGACTAGTGTAGATGGGGCATGTTGGTCGGTGTGGGTAGGTGGGACTAGTGTAGATGGGGCATGTTGGTGGGTGTGGGCAGGTGGGACTAGTGTAGATGGGGCATGTTGGTCAGTGTGGGCAGGTGGGACCAGTGTAGATGGAGCATGTTGGTCGGTGTGGGCAGGTGGGATTAGTGTAGATGGGGCATGTTGGCCGGTGTGGGCAGGTGGGACTAGTGTAGATGGGGCATGTTGGCCGGTGTGGGCAGGTGGGACTAGTGTAGATGGGGCATGTTGGCCGGTGTGGGCAGGTGGGACTAGTGTAGATGGGGCATGTTGGCCGGTGTGGGCAGGTGGGACTAGTGTAGATGGGGCATGTTGGCCGGTGTGGGCAGGTGGGACTAGTGTAGATGGGGCATGTTGGCCGGTGTGGGCAGGTGGGACTAGTGTAGATGGGGCATGTTGGTCGGTGTGGGCAGGTGGGACTAGTGTAGATGGGGCATGTTGGCCGGTGTGGGCAGGTGGGACTAGTGTAGATGGGGCATGTTGGCCGGTGTGGGCAGGTGGGACTAGTGTAGATGGGGCATGTTGGCTGGTGTGGGCAGGTGGGACTAGTGTAGATGGGGCATATGGGCCGGTGTGGGCAAGTTGGGCTGAAGGGCCTGTTTCCACGCTGTGTGACTGTGATTCTTTGACTCTATTTGTTGCCACGTGACTGGACACTGATCCCAGATCCCATGAGATTGTCCCGTGTCGGTGTGCCTGTTTCAACTCTTGCTCTGACTGGACAGTTCATTTTTAAAGGGGATTCTGATTGTGCAGATCGAGTGCATCAGGCCCACTTTCTGGGTCCTTTTTCTTGTCAGGATGACTTATTTTGATTAAAAAAAGACACAAAGTGCTGGAGTAATTCGGGGCGGCACGGTGGCGCACCGGTAGAGTTGCTGCCTCACAGCGCCAGAGACCTGGGTTCGATCCTGACCACGGGTGCTGTCTGTATGGAGTTTGTACGTTCTCCTCGTGACCTGTGTGGGTTTTCTCCGGGTGCTCCGGTTTCCTGCCACACTCCAAAGACGTACAGGTTTGTAGGTTAACTGGTTTTGGTAACTTGTCCCGAGTGTGTGGGGATGAATTATTGTACTGGTGATTGTTGGTCGGCGTGGACTCGATGGGCCGAAGGTCTTATTTCCACGCCAAATCTCTAAACGAAGGATCTCAGCGGGTCAGGCAGCAGCCTGAGAACATGGACATGTGACCTTAGGGTCAGGACCTTTCTTCAGATTGATTCAGACATAATTTCATCATACGTTTCACTTTCCAATTCCCTGGGTGTTTATAATTAGTTTTGTTCCTTTCCTTCATAATCTGGTGCAAGTCATCTCTCGAGCTTTCAGTCACATTATTTCCTCGTGCTGCCTCAATAACAGGGTCTTGCTATGGATCCACTAATGGGAGACAAGACTTCCAAAGCAGGGCACCATTGCTCAGGGCAGCCATTCCACGCTCTGCTGATGTTGCAATCAGCCAGTGTGGAATTTTTAAAGTCTAACATCATCGGAGAATAGATTCATGGAAAGTAAACGATTCCACTGCTTTTGAGATAAATTAATGGAATAATTGAGAGGGTGACAAGTTGCAACCAATTCAGACAATGTTCAAATAAAGGATCAACACAAAATAGTATCAGCAATAAATGAAAAATAGAAGTATTGTTTCATGAAATCAAACTCTTTGAGCTTTTACAACTTCCTGTCATTTTAGATTTGTACAATTGTTTTGTGTAATATTATCCTTAATATTCACCTGTTTATGTAGCCTGACCATTTAAAGTGATTTAGTGTGGTGTGACCTTGCGATTTAGTTTAGTTTAGTTTAGAGATACAGCACGGAAACAGGCCCTTCGGCCCACCGAGTCCGTGCCGACCAGCGATCCTAGTACTTCTTAAATGAGACGGTGTCATTTGTTTCTTCCTGTCCAAAATCTCAATCAGGGGGACCGAGTGAGAAGGCAAGGGGCAATGTGGAGCTCATCTCCACAGACGGCCGTGGAGGCCAGGTCAGTGGATATTCTTAAGGCAGTGATAGATGGATTTGTGATTAGTGCGGGTGTCAGGGGTAATGGGGAGAAGGCAGGAGAGGGGAGTTAGAAGGGAGAGATAGATCAGCCATGATTGAATGGCGGAGTGGACTTAATGGGCCGAATGGCCTAATTCTGCTCCTATCACTGATGAACTGATGAACATTGTGGTGTGCTGGATCCTCCTACACGAGGGAACCGTGGGAATTCTCTGCTTTCATGGATTATAGTGTCTGCATCATCAGGGTGTTTAAAGAGGAAGTTCGTGCATTATAACAGATCAGCCGTGTGGGAAGGTGCCAGAGTAGAGCAGACAGTGCTCAAGGCAGCGCAGCCATGACGATATTCAATGACGGCCAACCGTCCCGTATTAGCCGGGACCTCCCATATTTTGGGTTAAATTAATTTGTCCCGTACGGGACCGCCCTTGTCCCGTATTAGTAGGGGTTGCCAACTTCCTCATTCCCGAATACGGGACAAAGGGTGACGTCACCGCCCCGCGCCCCACGTGACCTCACCCAGCCAGCGGCCATGTGCTCCCGCTCCTCCAATGGCGGCCGCCCGGTCCGGGAGGCGGGTTGCGTAGCACGTGGCCGCTGGCTGGGTGAGGTCACGTGGGGCGCGGGGCGGTGATTTGCAAACCCATTTTAGGTGTTGGCCTGCCTGAAATTGCCGCTGGTGTGTAGGGAGTGGATGAAAAAGTGGGATAACACAGAACTGGCGTGAACAAGTGATTAATGGTCGACGTGTACTCAGTGGGATGAAGGTTCTGTTTCCGTGCTGTATCTCTAAACTAAGTAGCTGCAATAATAGGGCACATGAGATGACTCTTTGATCTGCCCCCCAGGTTGTGCTGCTGGAGGTCATTATGTCCGCAGGAAGCTACTGTACAAGCTTCTGTTCAACTCAGTTTAGTTTATTGTCACGTGTTACCGAGGTACAGTGAAAAGCTTTTTGTTGCGTGCTTTTCAGTCGGCAGAAAGACTATCCATGATTACAATCGAGCCATTCACAGTGTACAGATACATGATAAGGGAATAACGTTTAGTGCAAGGTAAAGCCAGTAAAGTCCGATCAAGGATAGTCCGAGGGTCACCAACGTGGTAGGTAGTAGTTCAGCACTGCTCCCTGGTTGTGGTAGGATGGTTCAGCTGCCTGATAACAGTCGGGAAGAAACTGTCCCTGAATCTGGAGGTGTGCGTTTCCACACTTCTGTACCTTTTGCCCGATGGGAGAGGGGAGAAAAGGGAGTGACCGGGGTGAGACTGGTCCTTGATTATGCTGCTGGCCTTGCCGAGGCGGCGTGAGGTGTGGATGGAGGCGATGGAAGGGAGGTTGGTTTGTGTGATGGTCTGGGCTGCATCCACAACTCTCTGTAATTTCTTGCGGGTCTTGGATGGAGCTGTTCCCAAAACAAGCTGCGTTGCGTCCCGATAAAATGCTTTCTACGGTACATCTGTAGAAGTTGGTGAGAGTTGCAGGGGACATGTTGAACGTCCTAAGCCTTCTAAGGAAGTAGAGGCGTTGGTGTGCGTTCTTGCTCTTTGCTTCAATACGGGTGGTCTAGAAGTTGTTGGTGATATTCACTCCTAGGAATTTGAAGTTTTCAACCATCTCTACTTCGGTACCATCAATGCAAGCTGGGGCCTGTGTACCACTTCACTTCCTGAAGCCCATCACCATCCCCTTAGTCTTGCTGAGCGTGCCCAGTCTTGTGGGGGGGGGAAGATAACATCAGCTATTGGAGCCATGTTCTTGTTGGGCGGTGCAGACTTCCATGTGAATAAGCACGTTGTTTTCAGAGTGCAGGAAGTGTAAAAGCCTCATTAGGCAGCAATGAGGAAAACAATTAACATTGTTAGTCGTATTTCCTTCACCCGCCCATAATTAGAATTACTTTTTCAATTACAATCCTCAATTTCTTTGAAGGATTTCAGCTACCGGCCTGTTTGAAAAATTAAGCTACTCTCCCTTTAGATATCCAGTTTACTAATAGCTGTATTTAAAAAAGTTATTTTAAAAGTGGTTAAGTGGATTTTTGTGAAAAGTGTGTGGGCATTCTTTGAAAATGTAAGGGAGATGTATATCTGGTTTCTGGGTTGCACATCTGGGTTGGGAGCCCACTTTAAATGTGATGGCTGATGGCCATAAACATCGCCAAATTCCCACGCTGTCAATGTTTCTCCGGCGTGTTAAATTTCACTGAAATCACTGACAAGTCGGTAAGTACTTGAGAGTTTTGAAATAAAACATCTTGCCCGGGTTACTAGAAAACCAAGCTTCACTGTAACAAGGAATAAACTGGATTTACTTCCAGTTTACAAATAGCTGTATTTAAAAAAAAAGAATTTTGTTAAGTGGTTAAATGGATTTTTATGAAAAGTGTGTGGGCATTCTTTGAAAATGTAAGGGAGATGCATATCCGGTTTCTGGGTTGCATATCTGGGTTGGGAGCCCACTTTAAATGTAATCGCTGATGGCCATAAACATTGCGAAAATTCCCACGCTTACCTGACCGTCAAACTGTCGCCTCCAATCTACCTGTCAAATGTCCTGACGGTAAATAAATTGGTTCAACACAAGCATTTTATGGTATTTTGTAATGACTTTACTTGTTTTAATATAATGTGCTTCTAAATGCATCTAAGAGAACCTAGCAAACCTGGGGACTGCAGGCGACAGTGCCCGCAATAAGCAACGATACCTGGCGACAAGCCAGCTGTCGCCGAGAGATTTCATGCCGGATGATTTCTCAGCGACGCGCTGAGATCCACTAGGATTTTTGGAAGACTCCTCGCGATCATGCCCGCGACACCCTGGCGAACTGTCGGCGACAGCCTAGTCACCGGCTGTGGCCTTAAAATCGCCTAAAGTGGGACAGGCCGTTACTGCTGCGCCAACGTGCTGTCTCCACTGCTTTTGTGTTTGTATTTCTATGTAATTCCAGCTACTGGCTGTGGCCATCCACTAAGAGGCATTAATTCCACATTCTAAATATCAGCAGTTTATAATCTTTAGTAAAGCTCACTACCAGATGCCCCAGATTGTGTGCTTGGTCACCAATTAGAAGGCTACTTTAACTGCACACGACTGCAAGAAAAGAGGATTTTTGTGATTATTCATTCCTTAACCCATCACTGGCTTTGGGAAGGTAGTGTGTCAGGCAATTAACTTCACATTTTATCCCATCTTAAGATCTGGTGAAGGCTATCAATGACTATAGCGATTATGGGCGGCACGGTGGCGCAGCGTTAGAGTTGCTGCCTCACAGCGCCAGAGACCCGGGTTCAATCCTGACTACGGGCGCTGTCTGTACGGAGTTTGTACGTTCTCCCCGTGACCTGCGTGGGTTTTCTCCGGGTGCTCCGGTTTCCTCCCACACTCTAAAGGCGTGCAGGTTTTTAGGTTAATTGGCTTCCCCACAATTGATCATCGTGTGTAAGATAGTGTTAGTGCAGGGGATGATTCCTGCTCTGTGCGGACACCAATGGCCTGTTTCCGCGTTGTACCTCTAAAGTGTAAAATCATAGAGATTGGAGTTGACCAAAACAAGTCCAGTATGATTGATCCAATCCTTGTTCTAGAAGGCTCCTGAAGAAACGGCTTTAATTGTTATTGTCTTGAATAACAACAACAAGAACCCAGTCTGAAGAAGGGTCTCGACCTGAAACGTCACCCATTCCTTCTCTCCTGAGATGCTGCCTAACCTGCTGAGTTACTCCAGCATTTTGTGAATAAATACCTTCGATTTGTACCAGCATCTGCAGTTATTGTCTTATAGAACCATTGCCTCTGATCATTACAGTCATTCGTGTTTCTTGCACTGGCTGGGATGAAAGGATTTTACTTACCAATCCCAAGGATGTGAGCTGCAGCACATTTAGTTCGAAAGTTGCTGCTGTCCATTTGCCTCCTGTATTGAGCACAGTTGTGAGTGAGTGCACATTGTTAGCAGAACTGAAACTACACAGCATATCAGGCACTACAAGGCAGGCACACACAGGAAGCATGCAGGGCCATGACACCCGGAGACTGCAAACTCGTACTGACTAATCTAATATACCTGGTAAACTGGGCTGCAAGTCTAGTTTAGTTTAGTTATTTTTAGGATACAGCACGGAAACAGGCCCTTCGGCCCACCGAGTCCACGCTGACCAGCGATCCCCACACACTAGCACTATCCTACACACACTAGCGATAATTTACAATTTTACTGAAGCCAATTAACCTACAAACCTGCACGTCTTTGGAATGTCGGAGGAAACCGGAGCACCCGGAGAAAACCCACGTGGGTCATGGGGATAACGTACAAACTCCATACAGACAGCACCCGTAGTCAGGATGGAACCCGGGTCTCTGGCGCTGTGAGGCAGCAACTCTACCCGCTGTCATCCTTTGCAAACTGTGTGCCAATTCATGCAGAGAGAATCCACAAAGTTCCATCATCTTTTCCCATCCATCCTACTTCAAGGGACCCTGCAGGTCTGCAAGTTATTGAGTGAAAGATTGGCACCTCAGACAAGCATACTTCAAAGTTGATGGAGGAGCTCATATCTTTTGTTCATACAAAGAGTGTTTAAGTTTTAGAGTCTGAATCTAAATCTGATGCATAGTCCTGACCTGAAACATCACCTATCCATGATGCTGCCTGACCCGCTGAGTTACTCCAGCACTCTGTGAAACGTCACCTATCCATGTTCTCCACAGATGCTGCCTGACCTGCTGAGTTACTCCAGCACTCTGTGAAACGTCACCTATCCATGTTCTCCACAGATGCTGCCTGACCCGCTGATTTACTCCAGCACTCTGTGAAACGTCACCTATCCATGTTCTCCACAGATGCTGCCTGACCCGTTGAGTTACTCCAGCACTTTGCATCCTTTTTCATAAACCGGCATCTACAGTTCCTTGTTTCAGCGCTTTGTGTCTTTCCCTGATCATCCTCTTTGTGGTCACAAATGATGGCTTTAATGATGTTCTGCTGGGCTTTCAGTGTGCCAATGAGCTGAGAAAGGTCCAGGGGTTGTACCGTGAATGGCAGGACCTGAGGCGCACTGATGTTTTGGGGGGTATTGGGGTGCAAGCCCACAGCTCCCTGAACGTGGAAGCACAAGTAGACAGGGTGGAAAAGCAAGTGTACGGTATGTTTGCCTTCATTGGTTGGGCTGGTGAATATAACATTCGTGAAGTCACGTTGCGCTTCTATGAAACTTTGGGTAAGAGTCAAGAATGGTTACTGGTCTCACGCATTGGGAACGGGACAATGGGATTCTTTCTTGCTGCAGCTTTACAGCAGATTAACACCATAAATGTATAGACAATAAACTATAATACCATTATATTAACGGGCGGCACGGTGGCCCAGCGGTAGAGTTGCTGCCTCACAGCGCCAGGGACACGGGTTCCATCCTGACTACGGTGATGTGGCAATAATTCACAGAATGGTCTGTGAATTTTGCAAGATATATACAAGTCACCCAAGTACCGGCCTTAAAGTTGACGCATACGAGTTGTAGACCTATGTACATGTACTGCATTTATATTCCCATTCCCTCCCTCAGGCGGACCGACCTCCAGTGTGTTGCCAGTGTGTCCATGAGGAGGGGCGCCTGAGATGTCTATGGTGAGTTGTGGTCAAGGATTCCGCAACATCGCCATCATCAATCAGCTGAATAAACCCACAACAGCAACCAAGCTGAATCATGTGGCATGAATGTGAAGTATGTGCTGGGTTAAAGTCGGATTCTCAGCTGGAACTATGTGGCAATAATTCACAGAATGGCCGTCTCTCAAGACATACACAAGTTTATACAAATATACAATGTCGGACTGGACTGCAGTCATATTCCTTTGTTTCCAGCGCACATTTGTATAATCTTTAGGAAAAAAACCCCCTGCAGATGCTGGTTTAAATCGAAGGTAGACACAAAATGCTGGAGTAACTCAGCGGGTCAGGCAGCATCTCGGGAGAGAAGGAATGGGTGACGTTTCAGGTCGAGACCCTTCTTCAGACTCCATTGACAAGCTGGTCAGGAAGGCCGGCTCTGTCCTGGGTTGCCCCCTCGACTAGGTGCAGGTGGTGGGAGAGTAGAGGATCATGGCAAAGATAACATCGCTGCTGGACAACAACTCCCATCCCATGCAGCACACTGTCACTGCACTGAGTAGCTCCTTCAGTGACAGACTCCTTCACCCCAAGTGCGTGAAGGAGAGATATCGGAGGTCCTTCCTTCCCGCTGCTGTGAGGCTGCACAACCAGCACTGCTCCCAGCAAACAAGTCAACAGTAACAGTTAACAGTAAAGAAAAACACAGTAAATGAAGACAATTATCCTTATCTTTATTTTTATTTATAATGAATGTCTCTTGCTATCCACTTTGATGCTGTAACACTGGAAATTTCCCCGGTGTGGGACAAAGAAAGGAATATATTATTATATTATTATTCCTTCTCTCCCGAGATACTGCCTGACCCGCTGAGTTACTCCAGCATTTTGTGTCTACCTTTGTATAATGTTTATTTAACTTCTCGCCAATGAACCATCAGAGAAATATTAATTGGATTACTCCCACCATTCAACCCCCCCTCTCTCCTCCCCCGATATTCTCTTCCACCATTGGGCCCTCCTACACCCCCCTGCTCCACCATCTCCTCTCTCCACTATCTCCTTCCCTGCAACATCTACCTCCCTCTGCCTCCTTTCACCCTGCACCCTCCCCTCATACACCATCTGCCCCCGGTACCATCTTTCTCTTGCACCATCTCCCCTCTTACACCATCTTCCCCTTGCACCATCATTCTAACCCTCTGGCTATCTTTGATCGGACATTACTGGACTTTATCTTGCACTAAACCTTATTCACATTATTCCCTTATCATGTACCTGTACACTGTGGACGGCTCAATTGTAATCATGTGTTGTCTTTCTGCTGGCCGGTTAGCACACAACAAAAGCTTTTCACTGTACCTCGGTACACGTGACAATAAACGAAACTCAAACTGAACTCAACTCAATCCTCCCTCCATCTACCTCCCTCCCTGCACCATCTACCTCTCTCCCTCCACCATCTACCTCCCTCCACCACTCCTTCCCTCCACCCCTCCCTCCACCACCTCCTTCCCTGCACCACTCCCTCCCTCCACCACTCCCTCCCTCCCTCCACCACTCCCTCCCTCCACCACTCCCTCCCTCCACCACTCCCTCCCTCCACCACTCCCTCCCTGCACCACTCCCTCCCTGCATCATCTGCCATTCCCTCTACCCTCTGCCATCACTACCCTCCAGCACCATCCTCCAACCTATCACCCTCCCCCCCCCCCCCCCCCCCCACCATCTTCCACGCCCACCATTCCCCACCCCACAACTCGGCATCTCTGGCTCATTGTCAGTTCCTGCTGAGGTTTATCGTGTTGGGGGAACGTCTAGTCGGCCAGGCTTTGTGTCCGTGTGAATCTCAGTGCTGAGTGCCTCCAGGAAACGTCAGTGCAGATGTTCGGGTGTGGAGTTTGTGGTGGATAACAAGTAGAGTGTGAGACTGGGCAGATTTACCACATAATCCCAGGAATGAGTGGGTTAACATGTGGTGAGCGTTTGTCGGCACTAGGCCTGTACTCGCTGGAGTTTAGAAGAATGAGGGGGGACCTCATTGAAAATTACCGAATAGTGAAAGGCCTGGATAGAGTGGATGTGGAGAGGATGTTTCCACTAGTGGGAGAGTTTAAGACCAGAGGAGACAGCCTCAAAATAAAAGGACGTTCCTTTAGAAAGCGATGAGGAGGGATTTCTTTAGTCAAAGGGTGGTGAATTTGTGAAATTCATTGCACAGAAGGCTGTGGAGGTCAAGTCGAATATGAATATGAATGTTTATTGGCCAAGTATGTGCAGATACAAGGAATGTGCCTTGGTGCTCCGCTCACAAATGACAACACAAACATACAGTTTACAATTAAGAATAAAGCATAACCACGTCAATACAATAAGGACACAACATTACGGTCTAAACATGTGGGTGAAAATAAACCAGAGCAAAAAAGAGACTACAGATTTTGGTTATTGAGTAGAACTACCACTCGTGGGAAGAAGCTGTTTTTATGTCCGGCTGTGGCTGCTTTGACAGTCCGGAGTCGCCTTCCAGAAGGAAGTGCTTCGAAGAGTTTGTGGCCAGGGTGAGAGGGGTCAGAGATGATCTTGCCCGCTCGCTTCCTGGCCCTTGCAGTGGATATTTTTAAGGCAGAGATAGATAAATTCTTGATTAGTACGAGTGTCAGGGGTTATGGGGAGAAGGCAGGAGAATGGGGTTAGGAGGGAGAGATAGATCAGCCATGATTGTATGGCGGAGTAGGCTTGATGGGCCGAATGGTGTTATTCTGCTTCTATAACTTGTGACCTTGTGAAGTCAGTGTTGCTGGAGATGGATGCCCTTTCGTGCGGAGGTCAGCAGATCGTGGGGCTGGAATTCACAGATATCTTTTTTTTAAATATTCTATGTCGTGTATTTTATTATTCTCATAAGTCGGCCCTCAAAGTGCAGTTTGGACAGAATTATAAAACTTGGCAGGTTTACAGCTTTTCTTGAGATTTACCCAGTATTTTCTGTTGTATATCATTCCATTGTTGTCAAGTTCTCTCCCAGGCATCAACTCGAGTACAATCCGTCCCTCTGAATGGTCGTCACATTCACGCACGCTCTCTCTGCAATCTCCAGTTGTATGTTCGCGACACTTTGTTCCAGGCATCCGTATATCCATCCATACACATAGCTATACATTTCACAGATATCTCCACATGTACGGGAGTCCAGAACCAGGGGCCACAGTTTAAGAATAAGGGGTCGGCCATTTAGAACTGAGATGAGGAAAAACTTTTTCAGTCAGAGAGTTGTGAATCTGTGGAATTCTCTGCCTCAGAAGGCAGTGGAGGCCAATTCTCTGAATGCATTCAAGAGAGAGCTAGATAGAGCTCTTAAGGATAGCGGAGTCAGGGGGTATGGGGAGAAGGCAGGAACGGGGTGCTGATTGAGAATGATCAGCCATGATCACATTGAATGGCGGTGCTGGCTCGAAGGGCCGAATGGCCTCCTCCTGCACCTATTGTCTATTGTCTATTGTCTATAGTAACGGCAAACGTTGAAACGTGAAGTTCTGGTCTTTGATGTGAGTCCTCCCTCTGAGGTAGTTAGCATCTCACAACCCAGTCGCAATGAGCGGCGTGCTGTTCGTTTTCCCCCTTTGATACGGCAAATAATCCCGTTATTTAAGGTCCATTGTTTGTTTATTTCTGCAGAAAGGCTGGGACCGTGGAACACAATGTGTGGCCAAGTGTGACTGTAAGTGCTCAAAGAAAGATGAGCTCTCGTTTCACAAAGGAGACATTCTGACTATTATTGAGGTTGTTAATGTAAGTACGTGTTAGCCGAAAGACAGCCTTCCGCGACTCCTAAACAATATACCGCAGATGATGCAGATCTGAGAAAGAAGCAGAAAACGCTGGAAATAAACCCGCTTTCATGGAAAGAGAATCAGGAGTTAATTATTGGCCTCCACAGACAGGATACTCAGTTAATCTTCCCTTCACTTTCATACCCAGAGATGAGACAACGGCCTGAATATCAGCCTTTCTTGATCAGTTTTATAAACTTAAATTTGGAAGACTTAGATAGAGTGGACATGGAGAGGACGTTTCCACTAGTGGGTGAGTCTAGAACCAGAGGGCACAGCCTCAGAATTAAAGGATGTACCTTTAGAAAGGAGATGACGATGAATCTCTTTAGCCAGAGGGTGGTGAATCTGTGGAATTCATTGCCACAGACGGCTGTGGAGGCCAAGTCAGTGGGTATTTTTAAGGTGGAGACTGACAGATACTTGATTAGAAGGTATTTATTCACAAAGTGCTGGAGTAACTCAGCAGGTCGGACAGCATCTCGGGAGAGAAGGAATGGGTGATGTTTCGGGTCAAGACCCTTCTTCAGACCCTTCTTCCCCATTCCTTCTCTCCCGAGATGCTGCCCGACCTGCTGAGTTACTCCAGCACTTTGTGAATAAATACCTTCGATTTGTACCAGCATCTGCAGTTATTTTCTTATAGATACTTGATTAGTCCAGGTGTCAGGGGTTTTGGGGAGAAGGCAGGAGAATGGGGCTGGGAGGGAGAGATAGACCAGCCGTGATTGAATGATGGTGTATATGATGGCCTAATTCTGCTCCTATGTTTTACGGACTTATGAAAGATGTAGTTCTATGATGTCAAATTTTGCCGGTGAACTGACTGCGTTCTATTTATTGGAACCAGAACAAAGGTTTGTACAGGGCAAAGAATAACAAGACCCAGGCGGAAGGGCTAGTATCCAGAAGCAAGTTACGGGAGCGGGAGGCCATTCTTGTTGACCCCAACATCAGCCTGATGCCGTGAGTACTGTTCCAGTTACTAGCTCAGACATGGCGGCTTAAACAGTAGCCACGACGCAAGAGAGATCTCCACCTGGCTGGAGTACTGTTTAGTGTAGTTTAGTTTAGTTTAGTTTAGTTTAGTTTAGTTTAGTTTAGTTTAGTTTAGTTTAGTTTAGTTTAGTTTAGTTTAGTGATACTGCACGGATCAGGCCCCTCGGTCCACCAAGTCCACACCGACCAGCGATCCCCGCACACTAACACTATCCTACACACACTAGGGTCAAGTTTACATGTCTACCAAGCTAATTAACTTACAAACCCGCAGGTCTTTGGAGTGCGGGAGCAAACCGGAGAAAACCCACGCAGGTCACGGGGAGAACGTACAAACTCCGTACAGACAGCACCTGTAGTCAGGATGGAACCCGGGTCTCTGGCGCTGTGAGGCAGCAACTCTACCGCTGCCCCTTAGTTTAGTTTAGTTTAGTTTATTGTCACATGTACTGAGGTACAGTGAAAAGCTTTTTCTTGCATGCTAACCAATCAGTGGAAAGACTATACATGATTACAATCAATCCCTTTACAGTGTACAGATACATAAGGGAGTAAGGTTTAGTGCAAGGTAAAGCTAGCAAAGTCCGATCAAGGATTTGAGTCTGAGGAAGGGTCTCGACCCGAAACGTCACCCATTCCTTCTCTCCAGAGATGCTGCCTGACCCACTGAGTTACTCCAGCGTTTTGTGTCTATCTCCGATCAAGGATAGTCCGAGGGTCACCAATGAGGTAGATGGGAGGTCAGGACCGCTCTCTAGTTGGTGAGAGGATGGTTCAGTTGCCTGATAACAGCTGGGAAGAAACTGTCCCTGAATCTGGAGGTGTGCGTTTTCACACTTCTGTACCTCTTGCCTGATGGGAGAGGGGAGGAGGGAGTGGCCAGGGTCCTTGATGATGTTGCTGGCCTTGCCGAGGCAGCGCGAGGTGTAGATGGAGTCAGTGGAATCAATGGATTGTAACAAGTGATTGCAAATCAGCACATGGAGAGTGGCCGGGTGGGCACCACTCAGATCGTGATCGCGTGCCCATGAGGGGAGCTCTGCCTGAACACTACCCTGGGAGATGGGTGGCATGCTGGGAGATGGGTGCCACCCTGGGTGATGGGTGCCATCCTGGGAGATGGGTGCCACTGCCCTGGGAGATGGCACTGCCCTGGGAGATGGGTGCCACTGCCCTGGGAGATGGCACTGCCCTGGGAGATGGGTGCCAATGTGGGAGATGGGTGCCACTGTGGGAAATGGGTGGCACTGCCCTGGGAGATGTGTGCCACCCTGGTGCCAGTGGTGCTTTAGGCTGTGGTTGTCTCACTCTGAGGTAGATGTACTCTGGCGCCAGGCATCCTGTTAACCCTGGCAGCTCGTCTAGTTAATGGAAATAATACTCACAATTGCCTGTGTTTCCCACTACAGAAAGGGCCAGAGCAGACTTTATCTGCTGAGGAGACTCAGGTCCTTTGGAGTGCAGTGGGCACTCCTAAGGTCCTTCTACAACACGGTGGTTGCATCGGCCATTTTCTATGGAGTGGTCTGCTGGAGCAGCAGCATCTCAGCAGCGGAGGGGAAGAGCCTCGACAAGCTGGTCAGGAAGGCCAGCTCTGTCCTGGGTCGCCCCCTCGACTCAGTGCAGGCGGTGGGAGAGAGGAGGGTGATGGCAAAGTTAACATCGCTGCTGGACAACGACTCCCACCCCATGCAGCACACTGTCACTGCACTGAGTAGCTCCTTCAGTGACAGACTCCTTCACCACAAGTGCGTGAAGGAGAGATATAGGAGGTCCTTCCTTCCCGCTGCTGTGAGACTGCACAACCAGCACTGCTCCCAGCAGACCAGTCAACAATAACAGCTGAGAACACACAGAAAACTGATGACAATTCATGTATCTTTTATTTATAATGAATGATCTCTTGCTCTCCACTTTGCTGCTGTAACACTGTAAATGTCCCCGGTGTAGGACGAATAAAGGAATATATTATTATTATTATTATTACTTCCCAGCTGCTATCAGGCAACTGAACCATCTCACCACAACCAGAGAGCAGTGCTGAACTACTACCTACCTCATTAGTGACCCTCGGACTATCCTTGATCGGACTTTGCTGGGTTTTTCTTGCACTAAGCGTTATTGTTTCTGTACACTGTGAATGATGCAATTATAATCGTGTATTGTCTTTCCGCAACAAAAGCTTTTCCCTGTACCTCAGGGTACATGTGAGAATAAACTAAACTAAATCAAACTAAACTAAACTACTGAATGGGCGCATCAGATGCACTGATCCCACGATCCCAGTTCCCAAAGAATATACACTTGGAATTTAGACAAAGATTGCTGGAGTAACTCAGTGGATCAGGCAGCATCTGTGGAGAACATGGATAGGTGACATTTCACAGAGTGCTGGAGTAACTCAGCGGGTCAGGCAGCATCTGTGGAGAACATGGATAGGTGACATTTCACAGAGTGCTGGAGTAACTCAGCGGGTCAGGCAGCATCTGTGGAGAACATGGATAGGTGACGTTTCACAGAGTACTGGAGTAACTCAGCGGGTCAGGCAGCATCTGTGGAGAACATGGATAGGTGACATTTCAGGTCGAGACCCTTCAGACTGATTCAGACTCATTGTCATCAGTCTTCCTGGCGCTGTGAGGCTTTGAGTTGGCATCCTTCTTTAGACCAAAACTAAAAGCCTCTCGACCCGTAACGTCACCCATCCTCTTTCTCCAGCGATGCTGCCTGGCCCACTGAGTTACTGTTTGACGAACACAACCAGAAACGTTCCTCCTGGCAGCACAGGGCACCAAGATGCTTCCTGCCACCCATCCAGCCATGGCCACATGGTCAGTGGAGAGAGACAGAGCTTTGTGTGGAAATCTGTAATCACAGCTGGAGAAAGAACAAGATGCAATAAATATTAAGGAAGTACTTTAGACTTTAAAGATACAGTGCAGAAACAGGCCCTATATCACTGGTACTGACCCCCCCCCCCAACATTGAAGGTCCATCATGGGTACTGACCCCCCCCCCCCCAACATTGAAGGTCCATCATGGGTACTCACCCCACCCCCCCAACATTGAAGGTCCATCATGGGTACTGACCCCCCCCCCCCAACATTGAAGGTCCATCATGGGTACTGACCCCCCCCCCCCCCCAACATTGAAGGTCCATCATGGGTACTGACCCCCCCCCCCCCCCAACATTGAAGGTCCATCATGGGTACTGACCCCTCCCCCCCAACATTGAAGGTCCATCACGCGTACTGACCCCCCCACCCACCATTGAAGTGATCTACAGGTTTTGCTGCCTCCTATGACGTACTATTGTCTCTGTTAGTTTTTAGAGATACAGCGCGGAAACAAGCCCTTCGGTCCGTGCTGACCAGCGATCCCCACACACTAACACCATCCTACACACACTAGGGACAATTTACAATTTTACCAATTCAACTAACCTACAAACCTCTACGTCTTTGGAGTGTGGGAGGAAGCCAAAGATCTCAGAGAAAACCCACGCATGTCACAGGGAGAACGTACAAACTCCGTGCAGACGGCACCCGTAGTCGGGATCGAACCTGGGTCCCTGGCGCTGTGAGGCAGCAACTCTACCGCTGCGCCACCGTGCCGCCCCCTTGACTACAGTGTGGAGTATAATATGAACTTCATTGTGGGAGTTGACCCTTTTACCTGTCCTGACATATGACATGCAGCAATGCTAAGTTTCTTAAAGTAACTCCGTTTCTTAAAGTAATAAAGGCAATAAAACCACACCAATCTTAATGTAACATTTAGAGACACAAGGAAATGCAGTCATAGAATGATACAGTGCGGAAACAGGCCCTTCGGCCCAACTTGCCCAAACCGGCCGACGTGCCCCATCTACACCGGTCCCACCTGCCCACGTTTGGTCCATATCCCTCCAAACATGACCAATCCATCTACCTGTCTAAATGTTTCTCAGACGATGGGATAGAAGATGGAACAATTACAATACAGTTAACAGTTTAGTTTATTGTCACGTGTACAGGTGCTCCTCAGCTTATGATGGGGTTCTGTTCCGAGAAACCCATCGCAAACCGAAAGTATCGTAAGTCAAAATGCGCTTCATACACGTGATCACGTGGCCGTAGGCGAGCGGCGGCTCGCTACGGGTCACTGCCATTTGCACCATCGCAAATACGAAATATCGCAAGTCGAACCATCGTAAGCTGGGGACCACCTGTACCAAAGATACTAGAGGAGCAAGATGAACCACTCCGTCAAAATTGCCTACACTGAAGTGTAGTCCGCAAAGGAGCGTAACGCCCGCCATTTTAGTAAGCAAAACCCGCCGTTCGCTCTGCCTCTCGCAGTGTAATCAGTGTTTTGGGGAGACAGTGCATGTGATGATACCATAAAAATGCAGAATATATCTCATCTATCAATTCACAGATTTTTGTTATTTTTCTTTTTAAATGTTTCTGGAAGTTTCTGCCGACTAAAATGGCACCGTGACGTATTACGGTTTTTAGGGTCGAGTGGTCTATCTTGCTCCTCTAGTATCTTTGATCTGTACTGAGGTACAGTGGAAAGCTTTTGTCGCCTGCCGCCCAGTCAACGGAAGGACAGAGTGGTGCGGTATGGTCCAAGGCCGCGGTCCGCAAGCTAACGTTTGTGTTTCTCCTCCTCCTGTGAGGTGGTTCCACGGGAAGATTAGCGGAGAGGACGCTGTGAGGGTGCTGCACCCGACTGAGGACGGGCTCTTCCTGGTCCGCGAGTCCATTCGCCACCCCGGGGACTACGTGCTGTGTGTCAGCTCCAAGGACGAAGTCAGTCACTACCGGGTCATTTATCAAAATAATAAACTCACAATCGACGAAGACAACTATTTTTACAACCTGATTGAACTCATCGAGGTAGGTCATCGATTGACTGTTCGTGCTACCTTAACTTCCACTTGGAAAAGTGTGAGCAGCAGGATATCATAAAGTCATAAGGTCATTAGCAATAGGAGGAGTTTTTTTTAGATTTTTTAAAAGTTTTAGAGATACAGCGCGGAAACAGGCCCTTCGGCCCACCGGGTCCACGCCGCCCAGCGATCCCCGCACATTAACACTATCCTACACACACTACGGACAATTTTTTTACATTTGCCCAGCCAATTAACCTACAAACCTGTACGTCTTTGGAGTGTGGGAGGAAACCGAAGATCTCGGAGGAAAACCCACGCAGGTCACGGGGAGAACGTACAAACTCCATACAGACGGCGCCCGTAGTCAGGATCGAACCTGAGTCTCCGGCGCTGCATTCGCTGTAAGGCAGCAACTCTACCGCTGCGCCACCCTGCCGCCCTACGGCCGATCAAGTCTACTTCGCCATTCAATCATGGCTGATCTATCTCTCCCTCCTAACCCCATTCTCCTGCCTACTCCCCATAACCTTTGACACCCATACTAATCAAGAATCTATCTATCTCTGCCTTAAAAATATCCACTGACTTGGCCTCCACAGCCTTCTGTGGCAAAGAATTCCACAAATTCACTACCCTCCGACTAAAGAAATTCCTTCAAGTTAGGAAGAGGGGGAGTTCAACGAGATCTGGGTGTCCTAGTGCATCAGTCAATGAAAGGAAGCATGCAGGTACAGCAGGCAGTGAAGAAAGCCAATGGAATGTTGGCCTTCATAACAAGAGGAGTTGAGTATAGGAGCAAAGAGGTCCTTCTACAGTTGTACCGGGCCCTGGTGAGACCACACCTGGAGTACTGTGTGCAGTTTTGGTCTCCAAATTTGAGGAAGGATATTCTTGCTATGGAGGGCGTGCAGCGTAGGTTCACTAGGTTAATTCCCGGAATGGCGGGACTGTCATAAGTTGAAAGGCTGGAGCGATTGGGCTTGTATACACTGGAATTTAGAAGGATGAGGGGAGATCTTATTGAAACATATAAGATAATTAGGGGATTGGACACATTAGAGGCAGGAAACATGTTCCCAATGTTGGGGGAGTCCAGAACAAGGGGCCACAGTTTAAGAATAAGGGGTAGGCCATTTAGAACGGAGATGAGGAAGAACTTTTTCAGTCAGAGAGTGGTGAAGGTGTGGAATTCTCTGCCTCAGAAGGCAGTGGAGGCCAGTTCGTTGGATGCTTTCAAGAGAGAGCTGGATAGAGCTCTTAAGGATAGCGGAGTGAGGGGGTATGGGGAGAAGGCAGGAACGGGGTACTGATTGAGAGTGATCAGCCATGATCGCATTGAATGGCGGTGCTGGCTCGAAGGGCTGAATGGCCTACTCCTGCACCTATTGTCTATTGTCTATTGTCCTCATCTCCTTGCTAAAAGAACGTCCACTAATTCTGAAGCTGTGACCTCTGGTCCTAGACTCTCCCACTAGAAAATATCTGAGAAAATGTGCATTAAATAGCACTCCTTCCATTCCCCACACCCTGCACCATGGCATGGGCATGGAGGAAGGTTTTACCGCGGTAGTTTTTCATCTTCAGTAGGTAGGCAACTCAATGAAGGGATTGATTGCCAAGTCTAGTCCAGTCTTCATCTCAGCAAGACAGATGCAAAGTGCTGGAGTAACTCAGCGGGTCAGGCAGCATCTCTGGAGAGAAGGAATAGGTGACGTTTTGGGTCGAGAACCTTGATCAGACTGAGAGTCAGTTGATTTAGCTCTTAGGGCTAACGGAATTAAAGGATTTGAGGAGAAAGCTGGAACGGGGTACTGATTTTAGATGATCAGCCACAATCATATTGAATGGCAGTGCTGGCTCGAAGGGCCGAATGGCCTACTCCTGCACTTATTTTTCTATGTTTCTGTGTGAAGGGGAACGAGAGATGTAGACGGTGCTTCGGAGAAATGACCGAAAGATTTGTAAAAAACAATAATATTCAAGGAAATGTGGGGCACACAATAGATCATTGGTGGCTGGGATAGGTTACAAGGAGTAGGTATAAAGACGGAGGAACTCACCAGGACGACAGTGAAACGAGTAGGCCGACTTGGGTGGGGGAGGGATAGGGTTGTCAACTGTCCCGTATCAACCGGAACATCCCGTATTTTAGGCAAAATTGGTTTGTCTGCATGGGACCGCCCTTGTCCCGTATTAGGCCCAGAGGACGCTGTAGGCCTGGACAGTGTACGCCCGGACAGTGTAGGCCCGGACAGTGTAGGTCCGGACAGTGTAGGCCCGGACAGTGTAGGCCAGGACAGTGTAGGTCCGGACAGTGTAGGCCCGGACAGTGTAGGCCCGGACAGTGTAGGTCCGGACAGTGTAGGCCAGGATAGTGTAGGCCCGGACAGTGTAGGCCCGGACAGTGTAGGCCCGGACAGTGTAGGTCCGGACATTGTAGGTCCGGACAGTGTAGGTCCGGACAGTGTAGGTCCAGACAGTGTAGGTCTGGACAGTGTAGGTCCGGACAGTGTAGGTCCGGACAGTGTAGGCCCAGACAGTGTAGGTCCGAAGGCCTGGGCGCCGCCTAACGGAGGTTGCATAGCAACCTGCCTCCCAGCCCGGGCGGCCGCCATTGGTGGAGCGGGAGCACGTGGCCGCTAGCTGGGTGAGGTCACGCGGGGCGCGGGGCGGTGACGTCACCCTTTGTCCCGTATTTGGGAGTGAGGAAGTTGGCAACCCTACTAATACGGGACAAGGACGGTCCCGTAGGGAACAAACTAATTTAGACCAAAATACGGGATGTACCGCCTAATGCGGGACAGTTGGCAACCCTAGGTATTGAATACCATGCAAACAACTCCTGCTCCTGGACTTTACCAGTTTAATTTGGTCACGTAGCGTGTCATGGAAACATTACCCGTGTCAGAGTGCGGGTATTGGGAAGTACTTTTGCGAAACATTGTTAAGTAAGTATCATAGCAGAAGTTTGAAAATAGTTGAGGTCTAGAAGCTATAAAAAGAGCAGGGTCCAGGGTCTAGTGTGATGTGAAAAGGGAAGCTAAATTGTCTTCTAAAATGCTTTTTACTGCTTGTATACAGAAACAAAGAAGTTTTGTGAGTGAGAAATATTGAGCAAGATATTTTCCTTGCTAAACTTGGCAAATAAGCTGCCGTCGTTAATCAAGATACAAGAGATTCAAGATAGCTTTATTTGTCATCCAAATTGGACGAAATTCAGTCACCCACAGTCCAACAACAAAAGCACTAAATAGGCATTAAAATTACACAACCCCAAAAACACACAAAAAAGAAACATCCATCAAAGAAACATCCATCACAGTGAGTCTCCTCCAGTCCTCTCCTCACTGTGATGGAAGGCCACAATGTCTTTCCCTTCTCCTGCCGTCTTCTCCCGCAGTCAGGCTGTTGTGGTTGCAGGCCGCGCCGGACGGTCCACAGCGGCCCGAGCCTAAGGCCAGTCGCAGCCGCCCCGCAGCCTCCGAAGACGGCCGGCTCCGCTGATGATAAGTCCGATCCGGGGCGGGCGAACACGCTGCTGCTGCCGCTGTTGCTGCACGTCGGGGCGGTCGTGGCTCCCGACATTGAAGCCCCCGCTCAGGAGAGAAAAATCCCGCGGCCTATTTTAGGCCGCGCCGGACGGTGAAATGTCCGCGACCCAAGCCCCGCGATCCGGGGCAGGCGAACACGCTGCCGCTGCCGGAGCTCCCGATGTCGGCATCCACGCGGCCCGAGCCTAAGGCAAGTCGCAGCCGCTCCCGCAGCCTCCGACGACGGCCGGCTCCGCTGATGGTAAGTCCGGTCTGCGGACTCTGCGAACCGGAGCCCTGGAGGCCGCCAGCTCCAGGAGTTGGGCCGATGGTAGGCCGCAGCAGGAACGGAGACAACACCCAGAAAACAAAGGTCGGGTCTCCGTTCGGAAGGGAAACCTCTTTACAATTTTACAGTTCCCCCCCTCCCCCCACATACACACATAGTACACAAACACAAAAACACAACATCACAACTACAATTAAGATTAAAAAAACAACAAAAACACAAAGACAAATGGACCGCAGGTAAGCCGCAGCTGCTAGGGCAGCGCCGCCATTTTGAGTCAGAACAGTACCTGCAAGCAACACTCAGCAGTTCATGACGCTCGGGTGAAAGAGAAGCTGAGTTATCATCAAAGATAGACACAAAGTGCTGGAGTAACTCAGCGGGTCAGGCAGCATCTCTGGAGAAAAGGAATGGGTGACGTTTCGGGTCGATTCCCTTCTTCAGACTGAGTTTAGTTGAGTCTAGTTTAGTTTAGTTTGGAGATAAATCAAAGAATGTAAAAATGTTCCCAATGTTGGGGGAGTCCAGAACCAGGGGCCACACAGTCTTAGAATAAAGGGGAGGCCATTTAAAACTGAGGTGAGAAGACATTTTTTCACCCAGAGAGTTGTGAATTTGTGGAATTCTCTGCCACAGAGGGCAGTGGAGGCCAATTCACTGGATGAATTTAAAAGAGAATTAGATAGAGCTCGAGGGGCTAGCGGAATTAAGGGATATGGGGAGAAGGCAGGCAAGGGTTACTGATTGTGGATGATCAGCCATGATCACAACGAATGGCGGTGCTGGCTTTAAGGGCCAAATGGCCTCCTCCTGCACCTATTGTCTATGTTTCTGTGTTTCAGTGTTAACCACACAGTGCGTTGCCCCTGCAGCCACACTGCAGCGCGTGACTGCACTTCCAAACTGCACCGGCATCTCCTCAAGTGGCCAAGAAACAAATAGTTTAACTTTTTATTCTTTGTTTGTTCATTTTATTTCATTTAGTATTACATGAAAGATGCATGCGGGCTGATCACCAGGCTAATAAAACCCAAACTGAAGGAGGGCACAAAGTCTGCAGCAGAGGAATTCTCTAAAGGTAAACGAGTAAAAGTCAACAAGGTGTCGTAAAAGACACAGAGTGCCTGAGTAACTCAGCCGGTCAGGCAGCGTCTCTGGAGAACATGGATAGGTGATGTTTCACAGAGTGCCTGAGTAACTCAGCGGGTCAGGCAGCGTCTCTGGAGAACATGGATAGGTGACGTTTCACAGAGTGCTGGAGTAACTCAGCGGGTCAGGCAGCGTCTCTGGAAAGAAGGAATGGGTGACGTTTCACAGAGTGCTGGAGTAACTCAGCGGGTCAGGCATCGTCTCTGGAGAACATGGATAGGTGACGTTTCACAGAGTGCTGGAGTAACTCAGCGGGTCAGGCAGCGTCTCTGGAGAGAAGGAATGGGTGACGTTTCGGGTCGAGACCCTTCTTCAGACTTCAACTTCTCTACATCAGTGTGAAGAAGGGTCTCGACCCGAAACGTCACCCACAGAGATGAAGCCACAACCAGTGTGGGAACCCCCTTCCCTCCAGCAACTGCTATTCCTAGATTCGTTATCCACGTGCAGGTTATGTGAGACCTCTTTTGTTTTCTGTTCCTCCACACTGCTTCACCATAGCGATGGTGACAGGAAAAGCATCATGTAGCAGGTGTTGAACAAAACAATCGCCTGACCGCCCTCCAACGGTGTTTGTTCTCAGGCGGGTGATGGCCACAGTGTAGTTGGTTGACTTAACAACTTCACAAGCGCACATATCATAGGAGTAGAATTAGGCCATTCAGCACATCGAGTCCCCTCCACCATTCAATCATGGCTGATCCATTTTCCTGCCTTCTCCCCATAACCTTTGACACCCGTTCTAATCAAGAACTCTGTAAATTGTACCCCCCCCGTGTGGAGTCTATAGAACTAGTGTACGGGTGATCGATGATCAGCATTGACTCGATGAGCCGAAGGGCCTGTTTCCATGCTGTATGTGTAAGCTAAGCGAGATGTTTTTGATGGTGGGGAGGCCTGTGGCCTTGAGCGGCTGGGCTCAGTCCACCACTCTCTGCGTTGTGTTCCTGCATAATGGAGTTGGCGTACCAGGTCACCAAGCAGTCAGTCCGGTTACTTCCTACTACACCGGTAGAGGTTTGTTTGAATGTTGGGTGACTTGCCAAATCTCTTTCCATTTCTCGAAGAGTAGAGGTGCTGGCACCCCTTCTCCACAACCACATCCATGTGCTAGACCAAAGGCAAGTTATCCGAGACACTACTGCCCAGAGATAGGGTTGCCAACTTCCTCACTCCCAAATACAGGACAAGGTGACGTCACCACCCCCACACCCCACCTGACCTCACCCACCCAGCGGCCACGTGCTCCTGCTCCTCCATTAGGCGGTGTCCGGAGCTAAAATGTCAGAAACCTAGAGTGTCGGGACCTAAACTGTCTGGGCCTACAGTGTCGGGGCCTATAGCGTCGGGGCCTACAGCATTCGGGCCTACAGTGTCGGGGCCTACAGTGTCGGGGCCTACAGCATCCGGGCCTACAGCATCCGGGCCTACAGTGTCGGGGCCTACAGCGTTGGGGCCTACAGTGTCCGGGCCTACAGTGTCGGGGCCTACAGCGTCGGGGCCTACAGTGTCGGGGCCTACAGTGTCCGGGCCTACAGTGTCGGGGCCTACAGCGTCGGGGCCTACAGCGTCGGGGCCTACAGTGTCGGGGCCTACAGCGCCCCCTGGGCCTAATATGGGACAAGGGCGGTCTCGAATGGAACAAACCGATTTAGCCCAATATACGGGATGACCGGCTAATACGGGACAGTTGGCGACCCGACCCAGAGATCTGCCCCAGTGGGCCCACCGTCACTCCTGACACTGCATGGAGAGATAGATGTGTACAAGATGCCTCTCCACGACCTCTCACTGGGAGTTTGAGTTGTGTATTGGTTGTCAATGGTCTTCCTCGTGCGGGGACCACTGGTCGGCATGGACTCGGTGGGCCGGAGGGCCTGTTTCCACATTGTACCTCTAAACTAAACTAAACTAAACTAAACTAAACCCAAATCCTGCTGGAATGTAAAATAATCACAGAGCAGTGAGACTTTGCTCCGTGTACTGCGCTTCATTGTCATGTTTAAATCGATGATCTTGTCTTTCCTTGACTCGAGCCCTTGTTTCTTTCAGCTGGCTGGCTGCTAGATATTCAGCAGCTGATATTCGGAGATCAGATTGGTGAAGGGGAGTTTGGAGGTGGGTGTTGAATGAATTGGTTGCTGCTGGTTGATTGGTTTGTGGGTGGGTCGTGTATCTGTGTCCACACAAGACTGAGGTTGTCACCCGGGATTGAGGGGCCTCACTTCCCCCTGGGTCTGGCCATGGGCCCTGAGTGACTGATGAGGTGGATGTAAAGATCCGGTGACTGGAGAGACCTCCATAGAAGGGGCAGGGAGTGGCAGCTGGAGTGGGTGGGGGGGCCAGGTAGTCCCGTCCCTGTGTCTCTCTCCATTAGGGTTGCCAACTGTCCCGTATTAGCCGGGACATCCCGTATTTTGGACAAAATTAGTTTGTCCCGTCCTTGTACGGGACCGTCCTTGTCCCGTATTAGTAAGGCTGGGTGAGGTCACGTGGGGCGCGGGGCGGTGACGTCACCCTTTGTCCCGTATTTGGGAGTGAGGAAGTTGCCAACCCTAGTCTCCGTTAGCATTGGGCTTGCTCACACTCTCTCAAATTATTTCCCCAAATTTCTTCAGTTCAGTTTAGTTTATGGTCCCATGTACCGAGGTACAGTGCAAAGCTTGTGTTGCGTGCTAACCAGTCAGCGGAAAGACGACACATGATTACAATCGAGCCGTCCACAGTGTACAGACACAGCATAAAGGGAATAATATTTTGTGCAAGATAAAGTCCAGTAAAGTCCGATTAAAGATCGTCCGAGGGTCTCCAATGAGGTAGATGGGAGGTCAGGACCGCTCTCTAGTTGGTGAGAGGATGGTTCAGTTGTCTGATAACAGCCGGGAAGAAACTGCCCCTGAATCTGGAGGTGTGCGTTTTCACACGTCTGTACCTCTTGCCCGATGGGAGAGGGGAGAAGAGGGAGTGACTGGGGTGAGACTGGTCCTTGATTATGCTGCTGGCCTTGCTGAGGTAGGGTGAGGTGTAGATGGAGGCGATGGAAGAGAGGTTGGTTTGTGTCTGATGTGCACTTTGCCTTCTTGTAGCTGTGTTTCAAGCTGAGTACATCGGGGAGAAAGTGGCCGTGAAGAACATCAAATGCGACGTCATGGCCCAGTCCTTCCTGGAGGAGACGTCTGTCATGACGTAAGTGACGTTCCTCAATGTTTTCACCCTCACTTCCTCAGCAAGCTCACTCCTGCTGTGTCACAATCCACAGAGTCACAATCCTCAGAGTGACACAGCGTGACACAGTCACTGAAACACAGAGACACAGAAACACAGAGACACAGAGTCACAGAGACACAGAGTCACAGAGACAGAGTCACAGAGACACAGAGACACAGAGACACAGAGTCACAGAGACACAGAGTCACAAAGACACAGAGTCACAGAGTCACAGAGTCACAGAGTCACAGAGACAGAGACACAGAGACAGAGGCACAGAGACACAGAGACACAGAGACACAGAGACACAGAGACACAGAGACAGAGTCACAGAGACACAGAGACACAGAATCACAGAGACACAGAGACACAGAGACACAGAGACACAGAGACACAGAGACACAGAGACACAGAGTCACAGAGACACAGAGACACATAGACACAGAGACACAGAGTCACAGAGACACAGAGTCACAGAGACACAGAGTCACAGAGACAGAGTCACAGGGACACAGAGACACAGAATCACAGAGAGTCCTATCATTTTTTTATTTTTAGATTTAGAGATACAGCGCGGAAACAGGCCTTTCGGCCCACCGAGTCCGCGCCGCCCAGCGATCCCCGCACATTAACACTATCCTACACCCACTAGGGACAATTTTAACATTTACCCAGTCAATTAACCTACATACCTGCACGTCTTTGGAGTGTGGGAGGAAACCGAAGATCTCGGAGAAAACCCACGCAGGTCACGGGGAGGACGTACAAACTCCGTACAGACAGCGCCCGTAGTCAGGATTGAATCTGAGTCTCCTGCGCTGCATTCGCTGTAAGGCGGCAAGTCTACCGCTGCGCCACCGAGCCAATACATCTTTCAGGACAAGAGGGTGTGAGCTACAGGGAATGGTTGAGCAGGCTGGGAGGGCAGGAGGATGAGGGGTGATCGTATAGAGGTGTATAAAATCATGAGAGGAATAGATCGGATAGACGCACAGAATCTCTTGCCTAGAGTTGGGGAATCAAGAACCAGAGGGCATAGGTTCAAGGTGAAGTGCAAAAGATTTAATAGGAATCCGAGCAGTAACTTTTTCACACAGAGGGTGGTGGGTGTATGGAACAAACTGCCAGAGGAGGTAGTTGAGGCTGGGACTATCCCAACGTTTAAGAAACAATTAGACAGGTAAATGGATAGACAATAGACAATAGACAATAGGCAATAGGTGCAGGAGGAGGCCATTCGGCCCTTCGAGCCAGCACCACCATTCAATGTGATCATGGAGGATCATTCTCAATCAGTACCCCGTTCCTGCCTTCTCCCCATACCCCCTGACTCCGCTATCCTTAAGAGCTCTATCTAGCTCTCTCTTGAAAGCATTTAGAGAATTGGCCTCCACTGCCTTCTGAGGCAGAGAATTCCACAGATTTACAACTCTCTGACTGAAAAAGTTCTTCCTCATCTTAGTTCTAAATGGCCTACCCCTTATTCTTAAACTGTGGCCCCTTGTTCTGGACTCCCCCAACATTGGGAACATGTTTCCTGCCTCCAACGTGTCCAACCCCTTAATAATCTTATAAATTTCAATAAGATCCCCTCTATAATAAGATAGGCCAGGTTTGGAAGGATATGGACCAAGCGCAGGCAGGTGGGACTAGTGTAGCTGGGACATGTTGGCCGGTGTGGGCAGGTTGGGCTGGAGGGCCTGTTTCCACACTGCATCACTGTGACTCTATGACTCTATCTTTAGAATGGAGATGAGGAGGAATTTCTTTAGTCCAGAGGGTGGTGAATCTGTAGAATTCATTGCCACCGATGGCTGTGGATCCCAAGTCACTGGGTATTTTTAAAGTGGAGATTGGCAGGTTCTTGATTAGAAAACTGAGGTGTAGATCCAATGAGAAATTGAATCTCAAGGTGATGGATGGTGCTTTGGGTCTTAGTGTTGGGTGTGGCCACTAGGTGGAGCACCAGCCACAGTTTTAACCCAAAGCGAAATACATGTAGTCAAGTCAAGTCAAGTCAAGTCAACTTTATTTGTCACATACATATACAAGATGTGCAGTGAAATGAAAGTGGCAACGCCTGCGGATTGTGCTAAAACTACAAAACAGAATAGAAAAAAAAATGTAACACAAAAAATAAATTAATACAGTAAATTAAATGAGTCCCTGGGGATATGAGAGTTGACAGTCCTGATGGCCTGTGGGAAGAAAATCCGTCTCATCCTCTCTGTTTTCACAGCGTGACAGCGGAGGCGTTTGCCTGACCGTAGCAGCTGGAACAGTCCGTTGCTGGGGTGGTAGGGGTCCCCCATAATGTTGCTGGCTCTGGATCTGCACCTCCTGATGTATAGGTCCTGCAGGGGGGCGAGTGTAGTTCTCATGGTGCGTTCAGCCGAACGCACTACTCTCCGCAGGGCCATCCTGTCCTGGGCAGAGCTGTTCCCAAACCAGATTGTGATTGTGTATGACCATCAGCTCAGTTTAGGTTGTTGTCACATGTACCGAGGTACAGTGAAAAGCTTTTGTTGCGTGCTAACCAGCCAGCAGAAAGACAAATACATGATTATAAACAAGCCTTTTACAGTGTACAGATATAGGATAAAGGGAATATAATGTTTAGTGCAAGTAAAGACCAATCAAGGACAGTTCACAAGTTCACAAGTTATAGGAGTAGAATTAGGCCATTCGGCCCGTCGACTCCACTCCGCCATTCAATCATGGCAGACCTCTAATCCCATTTTCCTGCCTTCTCCCCTTGACACCCGTTCTAATCAAGAATTTGTCTTCCTCTGTCTTTAAAATATCCACTGACTTGGCCTCCACAGCCCTCTGTGGCAATGAGTTCCACAGATTAACTACCCTCTGACTAAAGAAGTTCCTCCTCACCTCGTTTCTAAAAGAGCGCCCTTTAATTCTGAGGCTGCGACCTCTAGTCCTAAACTCTCCCACCAGTGGAAACATCTTCTCCACATCCTAGTCTGAGGATCACCAAGTCTGAGGATGGTCCAAGATAGTCTGAGGATCGGCAAGTCCTGGGAGTGTTCTCTAATTCTCTCCCATCCTGTCTTTTACCTGTGCACATGATACATGGAATTATCACGTAAAGTACAGGAACAGGCACCGTGTGCGACATTCTTCCATCTGCCTGACACCCGGCTGAGACCGAGGCAGTGTGAGGTGTAAATGGAGTCAACGGATGGGGGGTTGGTTTGTGTGATGGTAGCAGCCCAGACCATCACACAAACTAACCTCCCTTCCATTGATTCCATCTACACCTCACGCTGCCTCAGCAGTCCAGCAGCATAATCAAGGACCAGTCTCACGCCGGTCACTCTCTCTCCTCCCCTCTCCCATCAGGCAAGAGGTACAGAAGTGTGAAGACGCACACCTCCAGATTCAGGGACAATAGACAATAGGTGCAGGAGTAGGCCATTCAGCCCTTCGAGCCAGCACCGCCATTCAATGCGATCATGGCTGATCACTCTCAATCAGTACCCCATTCCTGCCTTCTCCCCATACCCCCTCACTCCGCTATCCTTAAGAGCTCTATCCAGCTCTCTCTTGAAAGCATCCAACGAACTGGCCTCCACTGCCTTCTGAGGCAGAGAATTCCACACCTTCACCACTCTCTGACTGAAAAAGTTCTTCCTCATCTCCGTTCTAAATGGCCTACCCCTTATTCTTAAACTGTGGCCCCTTGTTCTGGACTCCCCCAACATTGGGAACATGTTTCCTGCCTCTAATGTGTCCAATCCCCTAATTATCTTATATGTTTCAATAAGAACCCCCCTCATCCTTCTAAATTCCAGTGTATACAAGCCTAATTGCTCCAGCCTTTCAACATACGACAGTCCCGCCATTCCGGGAATTAACCTAGTGAACCTACGCTGCACGCCCTCAATAGCAAGAATATCCTTCCTCAAATTTGGAGACCAAAACTGCACACAGTACTCCAGGTGTGGTCTCACCAGGGCCCGGTACAACTGTAGAAGGACCTCTTTGCTCCTATACTCAACTCCCCTTGTTATGAAGGCCAACATTCCATTGGCTTTCTTCACTGCCTGCTGTACCTGCATGCTTCCTTTCAGTGACTGATGCACTAGGACACCCAGATCTCGTTGAACATCCCCTCTTCCTAACTTGACACCATTCAGATAATAATCTGCCTTTCTATTCTTACTTCCAAAGTGAATAACCTCACACTTATCTACATTAAACTGCATCTGCCATGTATCCGCCCACTGACACAACCTGTCCAAGTCACCCTGCAGCCTTATTGCATCTTCCTCACAATTCACACTACCCCCCAGCTTAGTATCATCTGCAAATTTGCTAATGGTACTTTTAATCCCTTCATCTAAGTCATTAATGTATATCGTAAATAGCTGGGGTCCCAGCACCGAACCTTGCGGTACCCCACTGGTCACTGCCTGCCATTCCGAAAGGGACCCATTTATCCCCACTCTTTGCTTTCTGTCTGTCAACCAATTTTCTATCCATGTCAGTACCCTACCCCCAATACCATGTGCTCTAATTTTGCCCACTAATCTCCTATGTGGGACCTTGTCGAAGGCTTTCTGAAAGTCGAGGTACACCACATCCACTGACTCTCCCCTGTCAATTTTCCTAGTTACATCCTCAAAAAATTCCAGTAGATTTGTCAAGCATGATTTCCCCTTCGTAAATCCATGCTGATTCGGAATGATCCTGTTACTGCTATCCAAATGCTCAGCAATTTCGTCTTTTATAATTGACTCCAGCATCTTCCCCACCACTGATGTCAGACTAACTGGTCTATAATTACCCGTTTTCTCTCTCCTTCCTTTCTTAAAAAGTGGGATAACATTTGCTATCCTCCAATCCACAGGAACTGATCCTGAATCTATAGAACATTGAAAAATGATCTCCAATGCTTCCACTATTTCTAGAGCCACCTCCTTAAGTACCCTGGGATGCAGACCATCAGGCCCTGGGGATTTATCAGCCTTCAGTCCCATCAGTCTACCCAAAACCATTTCCTGCCTAATGTGGATTTCCTTCAGTTCCTCCATCACCCTAGGTTCTCCGGCCCCTAGAACATTTGGGAGATTGTGTGTATCTTCTTCAGTGAAAACAGTTTCTTCCCGGCTGTTATCAGGCAACTGAACAGAACTACAGAGTGGTCCTAACAGCTATTATCAACCTCATTGGAGACCCTCGGACAATCGGACTTTACTGGACCTTATCTTGCACTAAACATTATTCCCTTTATCCTGTGTCTGTCCACTGTGGACGGCTCGATTGTAATCATGTATTGCCTTTCCGCTGACTGGACAGCACGCAACAACAAAGCTTTTCACTGTACCTCGGTACACGTGACAATAAACTAAACACAAACTAAAGTCAAACTCAAACTTGTCAAAGAACAAACTGACCCAATATTGGGCGATGTTACTCTCTCACTTCCTCTTTTTAAAACAGTAAACTGCAGCACAAGAACCTGGTGAAGTTACTGGGAGTTATTGTGGACAAGGGACTGTACATCGTGACTGAGTTCATGAGCAAGGTACGTTCTCTGTGATCCATTCCCTCGTTTGCTTCTTAGCTTGTCCACCATCGACCAGTGCGGTCCCTGGGCCCTGTGTAATGGTGCATTTTGTTCTATTGCCACAGTGAGCTGGACTATGTTAAACTAACATATCCATTGAAACATCAGGAGTGGGTTTACTATGTGAAGAATATAGCTTAGTTTAGTTTCGAGATACAACATCGAAACGGACCCACCGAGTCCTTGCCGACCAGCGATCCCCGCACACTAACACGATCCTACACATGATAGAAACAATTTACAATGTTACCAAGTCAATCAACCTACAAACCTGCAGATCTTTGGAGTGTGGGAGGAAACCGGAGCACCCGGAGAAAACCCACGCAGGTCATGTTTCCCAGTAGAACACCCAGCCCATAGTCAGGATCGAACCCGGGTCGCTGGGCTGTAAACTACCCAAGCGGAGTATGAGGTGATGTTCCTGCATTGTGTGTGTGGTCTCACTCAACAACGGAGGAGGCCGAGGACAGACAGGGCAGTGTGGGAAATGGGAGATCCAGCAGGTCTTGGTAGACCGGGTGCTCTATTGAATGAGCTGCCAGCACAGACATAGAAACATAGAAATAGAAAGAAAGAAACATAGAAACATAGGAAATAGGTGCAGGTGTATGCAGGCCATTTGCCCCTTCGAGCCAGCACCATCATTCAATATGATCATGGCTGATCATCTAAAACCTGCTTTTTCCCCATATCCCTTGATTCCGTTAGCCCTAACATCCAGTGAATTGGCCTCCACTGCCTTCTGTGGCAGAGAATTCCACAGATTCACAAC